>NC_139515.1:65338409-65694028 GCF_947247035.1 Vipera ursinii | reverse complement strand
GCCGGGGGTTGTCTCGGTCGGTTGTTCCCTTTCCCCAGGCGATTCTAGGTCTGGCTCAGGGGGCAGGGGCCTGGCTCCGAGGGTTCAGCGTCGTTTGGAGCGGGGTGTTGAAGTGGTACATTAAGATCGGGGGGATTTTGGTGTGCAAGTATTTGTGGCGGTGCTTCTGTCAGCATTTCGTCGTTCCCCCTCTCCCCTATGTTTTGAGGACTGCGACGCCGAAGTTGGTCGATGTGCCTGCGGATATGGGTATTATGTCCAATGTCTATGATGTATGATAGGGGGCCCGTTTGTTCAATGACCACCCCCTGTGTCCATTTGTTGCCCCCCCTGTAGTTCCTTGCCCAGACAGCTTGCCCTGTGCTGAGAGTTCTATGCTGGAGGGGTAGTTCTGGGTCTGGAGGGGATCTATCAGGATGTAGACGGTCTAGTCTGGTGGTTAATCTTTTGCCCCAGCGAAGCTCTGCTGGAGACTTTCCAGTAGTTGTGCATGGGGTGGTGTGTTGTGATAAAAGGAATTGAGCCAGTCTTCGGTGCCAGTTGCCGGAGATGATTTTCCGTAGTGCCTCTTTGGTTGATTTCACCATCACCTCTGCCAAGCCGTTCGTGGATGGGTGAAATGGAGCCGTGGTGGTGTGCCTAATAGAGTTCGCCGTTGTGAAACTCTGGAATTCGTAGGAAGTAAATTGGGGGCCGTTATCGGAAACTATAACATCTGGAAGCCCATGTGTTGCGAACAACCCCCTTAAAACTTGTATTGTGGCTGTTGAAGTTGTGCTAGTCACTGGTGCCACCTCTAGCCATTTCGAATAGCTATCCACGACTATTAAGAACGATTGTCCCTGGAATGGACCTGCATAATCTATGTGGATACGAGACCAGGGTGTCTTTGTAGTTTCCCATCTGTGTATGGGAGCCTGTGGCTGGGCGGCTCTAACAAGTTGGCAGGAATAGCAGCCGACTACATGTGTTTCAATTTGCTTGTCTAATCCTGGCCACCAGACATAGCTTCTGGCCAGAGCCTTCATTTTGACGGTCCCAGGGTGACCTTCGTGGAGGCTCTCTAACACACTGAGTCTGTGTTTGTCGGGTATGATTACCCTGCTGCCCCATAATAGACACCCCTGATGGGTGGATAATTCCTTTTGCTTTAAAATATAAGGTTGGAATTCTGGGTCTGGGGGTGTGCATTGCCAGCCAGACGTGACATAGCCTAAGACTCTGCCTAAAATTTTGTCTGCAGCAATAGCTGCAGAGATGTCTTTAACAGATAATGGGCATTCTGGCAGGTCTGAGATAGCCAGTATCCTTCCAGCAGGTGCTGGGTCTGGGTCGACTATCGGTTGGGGCAGTCTGCTAAGGCCATCAGCATGGCCCATGGATTTCCCTGGCTTGTATTCTAAGTTGTATGAATAGGCTGACAGAAAGGTAGACCATCTCAGGATGCGGGGAGATAATATTTGTGGGGTTAGTTTGTTTACTGTAAAAAGTCCTAATAGGGGCTTATGGTCCGTAAAAATGGTAAAGGGTCGGCCGTATAGGTAGTCATGAAACTTTTTTACGCTAGCCACTATAGCTAAAGCCTCTTTGTCAATCTGAGCGTAATTACGCTCAGGTTTTGACAGCGTTCTGGAATAGAACGCTACAGGGGTCTGTGTTCCTTCCTTAGTTAAGTGGCTTAGGACCGCTCCGATGCCGTAGGGGGAGGCATCACAAGCCAGACATAAGGGCAGCTGTTCGTTAAACAGGGCTACTGTTGCATTGCTGGTGAGTAAGTTTTTTAATAGATTAAAACTTTTATCATGCTCAGATGACCAGTTCCAGGGTTTGCCTTTATCTAATAGCCTGTGTAAGGGTTCAGCAATGGAGGCTTTATGAGGTATGATAAAAGTTAACTAACCCTAGGAAGGCTTGAAGTTCTTGTTTATTTTTAGGGGTTGGTGCTGTTTTAATGGCTTTAATTTTTGTTTCCGTGGGGTGAATTCCCTTAGCATCAATTTTAAATCCTAAAAACTCTGTTGAAGGCACCCCGATGGAGCATTTGTCTCGTTTTAATTTGAGACCAGCTTCCCTGAATCTAAGGAGCACCTTTGTTAATTTGTCAGCTAGGTCTTTTTCTGATTCCCCTGCAATTAGGATGTCGTCAAAATATGGACATACCCCGGGGATCCCTTTAAGTGTTTTTTCCATGATTTCTTGAAAGATCCCCGGGGCTGCAGAGATGCCGAATTGAAGGCGGTTAATTTTAAATGCTCCTTTGTGGGTGACAATTGTCTGAGCTAAGGCGGTGTCAGGGGTGACAGGCAGCTGTAAATACGCCTGCGCCAAGTCTAACTTGGCAAAAATGGTGCCTGACTTAATGGCCGCGAGGATGTCTTTGACAGCCGGGACCGGGTAGGCATGTGCATTTAATGCGCGGTTGAGGGTCGCTTTATAATCGGCACATAATCTTATTTGGCCATTTGGCTTAATTGGGGTCACTATGGGTGTCTCCCACTCTGCCCCTTCTACTGGTTCTAGGACCCCTAAGTTAGTTAATCGGTCTAGCTCAGTTTCTATTTTTTCTCTCAAGGCGAAGGGAACTCTTCTTGCCTTGATTCTGACAGGCATTACATTAGGGTTTAGTTTAAGCGATACGGGCGGTCCAGTGTACTTCCCTAGCGAGCTGTCAAAGACGTCCGCGAATTGAAGGCAGACGGATTCTAAGTTTGACAGCTGAATGGCGTTGACGCCTGTCAATGCTATCCCTAGTGCCTCGAACCAGTCTAGTCCTAGCAGGCTGATTCTGTTTTCCTGGGTCACTAGTATAGGGAGGGATCCTTTAAATTGT
Organism: Vipera ursinii; assembly: GCF_947247035.1. Classification (NCBI taxonomy): domain Eukaryota; kingdom Metazoa; phylum Chordata; class Lepidosauria; order Squamata; family Viperidae; genus Vipera; species Vipera ursinii. The sequence continues at coordinate 65,691,198 of NC_139515.1, read as the reverse complement.
TTGAACTCCACGGGGACTGAAGCCTTCCCCCGGAGTTTAATGGGCGTTTTCTGAAAGTCAGCTAGGCGGAGTTTGGTGGGTCGAAGGGCGGGCCGTTTTCTACTTTGGTTACAAATGTCCCTGTAGGTTTGCCACGAAATGAGTGAGACGGAGGACCCAGAGTCCACTTCCATCTCACAGGTGATTCCCTGAATTAGAACGTCCACCTTGACTTTGGGCTTAAGAGTGCTGTGGACTGTGTATTCCCCCGCCCTTCCCTTTACATTAAACACTAGGGGTTTGGGACTGTGCCTGGCTCTGGGTGAGTGTTGGCTCATACCTGCGGGTGTCACCTCCAGTTCATGCAGATTTTCTCGGCTCCTGCTGCGGCACACGGCTTTGAGGTGACCTGTCTTTCCGAACCCATGGCATTTGGCACTGCGGAACAGGCACGTTGCTCTCGGGTGGCTTCCGCCGCAGCTGGCACACTTAACCCTGTTTGGCTGGAAGTTAGTGCCCCTCTGATTGTTGGCAGCCCCCCCTCGGTAGTTGCGTTGCAGCCTGAGCTTTTCGAACCACCGCTGTACCGCATCGATGTCCATGGAGACGTCGTCATCTTCGGGACCGCTGAACCCGCCGTCCTCCTGGTGCATGGACCTACTGGGCCCGCTGTCAGGTGAACGTCGGTTGTCACCGTGGCAGTCCTCGTATGCACTGACTTCCCTCACCACATCGGTCATTGTCATTTCTGGCTTGGCGATCAGCTTCTTCCTCAGCCGTTCGTCTTTGAGCCCTATGACGATCTGGTCCCGGATTCGGTCTTCTAAGTCCGGGAACCGACACCGTCGTGCGGCGTGTCTGACCCGGGTTATGAAGTCATTTGCTGGCTCATCAGGAAGCTGTAGTTTCCGGGCGAAATTTACTCTCCAGAAGAGTTCTGACTTGATGGGCATGAAGTATTTGCTCAGCCCCTCGGTAAGATCGGCGTAGGAGATAGTGGCGATCGGTTCAGGAGTGAAGATTCCCACAGCGGCATCATATACAGCGGGCCCGCTGAGCCAGAGGAGGGCGGCTGCCTTGGCCCGGTCGTCCGTAATCTTCTTAACCACCAGGTATCCTTCTACCTGGCCCAGATGAGATTCCCAGCCTTCTGGGTGGCGGGTATTGAACTCTCGAATGTGGCCATGGTTCGTCATGCTGTCTGTAACTGTGGGTGCCGCTGCTTGCGTTGAATGGAAGTTCGGCTTCCGAGTGACTTCAGCGAGTGACTAGCTCGGGCTAAGGGAAAAAATCTCTTCTCCCCTTAGGTAGTGACTTCAGCTTAGGCAAGCAGGCATCCCATCCTCGTCGCCAGTGCTTTAGTTAAGAAGCAGGCGAGACAGCAAGTTAAACGGCTTAACATTTTATTTCGAATCAGGCAAACAACATAAGAACATGGCTCTTATTTATACTGGCAGCTGTCAGTAGGTTGGCCAATCAGGGCTGAGCTAGTTCCCACGCCGTTCGTCTCCTCCAATCGGAGCCGGCAGATTTTGACAGCTCGGAGCTGTCAGTGGAGGCGCGTGCAGAACTGTCAGTCAGTTGCGCCTGCGTAGTTCTGTCCGGCAGCTTTTGACAGCTGTCAAAAGCTGCTGCGGCTTTTACCTCAGCCCTGTCAAATCTCTATTATAACACAATGTGTAAATATACAACAATAATAAGTAAATACACAACAGAAATTAAACAAGGAAGACTGTATGTGGGTTTTAACTAAACGAGTATATGAATATTCCTGCTGTGATGATGATCCTTTATCATGTTTTCCACTTCCTCCTGGATCAGTTATAATTTCCATGTCTTTTCCAAAGGCATCATGTGAAAGGCATATATATTAGCAATCTTGGCTGGAGGCTAATTAAAGTATGGGTAGCTGGCAGAGGCTATAAGACAGTTGTTTGTTTGGAAAGGCTAAATTCTTAGCCTTAGATGCCAATAGATCATCCAGGTTGTGGAGAACCTCTGAGATCCTAAGCTTACTTGGCTATTGTCAGGACTCTATAGTAATGTGTGGGAACTTCACCAAACTCTTGAAATATGTTATATAAATGTTAGGTATTATTATTCCTCAGGGATATACAAGCACAGCTAAAAGCAACAAGAGAAGGACATGGAGAAATGTACAGTATTTATCAGAGCATTTCTACAAAAGCCACCTGCTATTCTGTGTCTCTGATTGCAATTTCTTGTGTCTTTTGTTGCTTGTCTTGCTTTTTGTTCCAACGATTAATTGCCTCTTCAAATTTTCATTACAATGCCAAATTCATTATATTATGTGCAACCAGCTAACTCTGCCCTGTAATATTTTAGCTATTTACAATATATTTCCCCTATGCATTTTCAAAAAAATAATAATCTTCCATTACAAGCAGCTTTGAAAAAGAAAGTGTAATGGCCACTTTCTGGCCCTAAAATTTGATGTCCTCTCGGTCCTTAATTCCGTTCCAAGAAGTCTGACCTTTATTTATATTTTATTTAATTTAGGGACTTTATTCTATATGTGTTGTACACAGGACATAATATCACAATAGGAACAAACAAATCCAGGGCAGCAAAGAACAATTTAGCAAGGCTAAAATTGTAAACAATATGTTTACTGTAAGTTGCTCAGAGTCTCTTCAAACTGCAAGATGTGCCTGCAAATAGAAATAGAACAACTGTGGCAAAAGAAAGTAAAGGTAGTACCAATTGTAACAGGCACCCTGGGTAAAATCCCAAAACAACTGGAGAATCTCTTGAACAGCATCAGCCTGACAAATTCACCACCAGTCAACTACAAAAGGCAGCTTTAATCAGAGAACCTTACCTCTTAGGCAGAGAAAAGTACCAAATCAAGTCTGAATATCTGCTGACTGTGTGAAGAACCATACATCTGATAATAGCAGCTTTACTTAGAACAGCTTACATTCTGCAACGATACCTCTAACACCATGAAACACCAACTTTTGCCTATCCCAGGTCCTTGGGAAGGACTCAGTAGGTGGATAAAAATATCATATCTAGTCTGTGTGACGAACCATAGTTATAATATATGTCCATCATTTTTATTCATATTGTATTTATATCAGTTTAAAATTGAAGCAGGGAATAAAATAAACAGCCTGGAAAAAAGCAAAAGTAAGTCAGTGTGGTCTAGTGTTTAAGGCACCAGCTAGAAACTGGGAGACTGTGAGTTCTAGTGCTGCCTTAGACATAAAGCCAGCTGGGTTACATTGGGCCAGTCACTCTTTCTCTGCCCTAGGATTTCTAACCAAGGCAATCGCAAATCACTTTTGAAAACTGCCCCCCCCACCACCAAAAGCTCTGCAGGGACTAGTCCAGGCAGTTATTAGGAATTAACCCTAAAGCAAATACACACACATACACACACACATATACACGGCGGGGAGAGAGAGAGAGAGAGAGAGAGAGAGAGAGAGAGAGAGAGAGAGAGAGAGAGAGAGAGAGAGAGAGAGAGAGAGAGAGAGAGAGAGAGAGAGAGAGAATATCAAAGCTATTTTTAAAGTATTGTTTTGGAAAAATCACTTTTTGTGTATAAAATCATTTTTTATGTTTTTTTTTTATTTTAAAGTTGAACATGCACTGGCAGTTTTACCTAAACTTTATAAAATAAAGGTTTAACCTAGCTAATATAAGAATATTAAGCCTCTGTAAATATAAAAAAACATTTTATAAATTAAAAAAATACATCAACACAAGAGGTGTAAAACCATAATTGGTGGAAAAGATACAGATGTCTATACTACACTAATAAAGAGGGCAGAGAGTTCAACTCTTTGAGGATTTGCCTTCCTAAAAGCAAGTAATAAGAGTTTAGTTTATGGAAGTAAAAACTCAATGTTCTGTGGCATCTTAAGATGTACCAACCTCATAGCATGGGATGTGTTCAGACTTCAACTTCCAGAAATCTTGACTCTTTTGTTTTCACCCTGAATCCTTGCCCTTTAAAATATTTTTTTTACTTTTAAGGTCCTATAAATTCCAGAATTTCTTCATAATGCCTTGATAATACCACACTTGGAATATTGCATTCGGTTTTGGTTGCCCCAATATAAAAAAGATGTTGAGATTGTAAAAAAAAGTGCAGAGAAGAGCAACAAAATGATTAGGGGACTGTAAGCTATGAAGAATGGTTGAAGGAATTGGGTATGTTTAGTTTCATGAAAAGAAGGACTAAGGGTGACATGATTGGATTATTCCGATAATTGAGGGGCTGTCACAAAGAAGAGGAAGTCAATCTATTCATCAAAGCACCTGAAGGCAGAACAAGAAGCAATGGATGGAAACTAATCAAGGAGAGAGGCAATCTAGAAATATGGAGAAATTGCCTGACAGAACACTGAAACAGTGGAAAGGCTTGCCTTCAGAAGTTGTGGATGCTCCATCACTGGATGTTTTTTAAGAAGACATTGGATAACCACTTCTTTGAATTTGTACAGGGTTTCCTGCTTGAGTTGGGGGCTAGACTAGAAAACCTCCAAGTTCCCTTCCAACTCTGTTATTCTAATTGGGGGTAGGGAATAGTAAACACATATCTGAGTATAAAAGTATAAATTTAATATTATAGTGCAACATCTCCATGAAGTTAATATGACTAGACTGAAAACCAATGATGTTGCAATGGACCATTAGATGGAAAACTTTGCATCACTGATGTTCTTTTTCGGGTTCCTGTGTGATTTAGATTCTAATCAGATTGATATTGGGGCTTTATATCCTCTTTCCTGTATTCAAAGCCTGTTATGCTAAGGAAGGGGCCATGATTGCAAGGAAACTCACAAGTATAAATTTATTTCAGAAATTTCCATTTAAAATGAGTGTTAAAATGGAAGTTCTCAAGGGTACACAAGAGGCAGAATCTGTATGTGTGACTTTATCTTTTTCCCCATATATTAATATGACAAGAAGAATGAGTTTTGAGAAATACAAAGTAGATTGTGTTTGTATTAGGATAACAATGGTTGCCTGTATCTTGCTTTCATCTGTGTCCTTGCTTTCACATTGCCTGTTTATGCTATCCATTGGTAAATAAGCCCATTATCAGAAAGACCTTTATGTCTCCACTCGCTGAGAGCATGAGGAATGCAAAGCATAATGCACAAAGCATACCAGGCAGGAAATTATCTGTGGAAATCTCTTTAGTCTCATCTGTACAAATACAAGAGAACTGTACTGTACACACCGCCGTGTGTGTGTGTACTTTTTTTAAGTACCCAGTAATCCACTATCTTTTACTGGTTTCTTGGCCATTTTCCACCTAGGTATGCAAAGCATAGCCACAGTGATATATTTTCCGGTCATTCTAAACTCCTAATGTAGTCTGTGGCTCTCCCTTCCTCTAAAATGGGGAGAAAGAAAGCAAAGCAGTTTTCTGCCTTCTCAATCTTTTATTGTGTCTTGGTTATATGATAAAAAGGGTGGTTTGTGTTGTTGATTGAAAGTATATGTACACATTGTTCCAAAAGTGGAACTATAAAATACCTTTCATCCATCAGTGTGTACAACAGAACATTATAGGCAGGACATAAGGAGTTGACTTCTAACTGTGGAAATTCTAAACCCTTAACATCAAGGGTAATTTGGTGGCAGCAAAAAGCATAATTTATTTTATACCTTTCATTGAAAAGAGAAAAATTGCATTGCACAGCTGGCTGAACTGACAGAACTTGAGGCTGCCACACATAGAATCTACACTATATTAGAATAAAAATGAAAATCCTCTTTTATTCCCCTCAGGTTAAGAGCATATCTCAAAAAAGAGCCAAGAAGTAATCCGTATCAATAGTTATGGAAAATCATTTTGGCAACCTAAAAGAATAGCTTGAACATGCTCTCTTTGATATAGGAAACGAAGGGTTTTCCAAAGCTGACACTTCATCTATAGATCCTGGTATATGAAGATATTATTGTTCAAGGTCAGACACACTGAAATTGCTATGGGACAGGTGGGGCCCCCTCCAGATGTTGAACATCTAATATTGTTTCACTTTTAACCTCACTAAGTGGAGCAGCTTGGAGGACCAGCAGAAACTGGAGGCCCACACAATTTCTAAAACTTCCCTGTAAGCATAGGGTGGTCCAAATTAATGGTGCTGTTCTTGATCATTGATCTTGGCCAGATTCCAATTTTGTTGCTAGTTGCAAAGTCGTGTCTGACCCATTGCGACCATATGGACAATGTTCCTCCAGGCCTTCCTGTACTCTACCATCTTCTGGAGTCCATTTAAGCTCACGCCTACTGCTTCAGTGACGCCATCCAGCCACCTCATTCTCTGTCGTCCCCTTCTTCTATTGCCCTCAATCTTTCCCAGCATTAGGCTCTTCTCCAGTGAGTCCTTCCTTCTCATTAGGTGGCCAAAGTATTTGAGTTTTAGCTTCAGGATCTGGCCTTCTAAAGAGCAGTCAGGGTTGATCTCCTCTAGGACTGACCGGTTTGATCGCCTTGCAGTCCAAGGGACTCGCAGGAGTCTTCTCCAGCACCATAGTTCAAAGGCCTCAATTCTTTGGTGCTCAGCCTTTCTTATGGTCCAACTTTCACTGCCATACATTGCAAAGATTCCAATTACAGGAGGGAAAAGGGATAACATATTGTTCCTGTCCACATTTAATGAACTTCCACTTTTCAATTTAGTATTCTGCAAAAAAATGAAAGTATTCTATAAATATGTAAGCTATGTGGTTTTTTTTCCTGCAGGATAGGCATATCTCTGTGTTGTGCATGGATCAGGCCAAATAATAGCTTTTATGCTGATTGAATTGGAAAGATGTGTCTTGTATTTTCTGCTCAGTGCTAATTCTTAACCAATCATATTCAATGAGCCCAGTCTGGAGTTAGACAATATGTTCAAGTTCATTGAACACATAGACTCCATCTGACTTGTGTCACTTTAGCATATATTTGTTCCCAAGTTCATTCTGTCCTACTTCTTTATCAAAACACAAGAAAATCATATTTAAATATATATCTAAATACTCATAATTCCTCTTCTTAATTATCTTTCAAAATAAAAGATAAAAAAAATTCAGAAAAAGGCAGTGACAAATCACTTGTTGCCAAGAAAATTACATGGTAGTATCCAAATACTGTATGCCTTTCAGTTCAATTCAGTCCATATACTGGTTAACCCCAAAGATATCATGAGTCCTTATCACTGTAGCTTATGAGGCTGCTTTCCTTATTGGAAACAACAAAGAGAGAAGGAATAAAAATTAGTCATGCAGCTTAAGGCAACACTATACATACTGCTATGTAGGAACAGTGAGAGTGACAGCTCAGAGCTAACAACTACGCACGACATCACCAAGGAATACATCAAAGGACTGTCAATTATGGAACTACAAGCTGTCATTCATTTAAGGGACGTGCAGAATTCCTATGAGAATTCTTTTTTTTTCATAGTGAATCTTCTTTCAATATATCTCTTAAGTTTCCTTCAATCAGTGTTTAGTAAAAATTTAATGACAATTTAAACATTTGAGACAATCAAACTTGCTGATTTTGTTGGCATTTCTGATCTGTCTGTCCTATGTTCAAAATTCCTCAACTATTTGATCCTAACAATATAAATCAATATTATCCTTTAGGTTTTTTTTTTTCAGAAAAACAACATTAAGAAAAACATTGCATAGGTAAATTAAATGCTATTTTAATAGTGTCAAAGCACAAAGATTTCTTTTCACAAAATTAAATTATTAAACCTTGGGCCTCCAACATAGTAGCTGAGAATGACAATTGGATGAAAAGGAGTTTACCCATTTCAAATACACAAAGATTAAAAACAAAGAAATAATGTTTTTTATTACAAATCAAGTCCAATGATAAGAGGATATCTAAAAATAATGTACCAGTTCTAGAAAGAACAACATCCAGAATCAGAAATAACAGAATAGAGGCGAGCAGATCAACATTGATTTATAATACAAAATAAAGTATTCACAGAGGCAGAATTGGAAGAACTGGAACGGTCTATCCAAGACAAAGAAAACAAAGATTAAAAACAGTAAAGGACAAAGACAAAAAAGTTTGGATAGTGGACATTGTAGTACCTGGAGACAGCAGAAGAGAAGAGAAAGAATTGGAGAAAATGACAAAATACAACCCCTGCAAATAGAAGTAGAATCACTATATCACAATAAAGCAAAGATAATATACCAATAGTAATAGGTACCTTGGGTACAATTGCAAACATCTGGAGGACCACTTGAACACTGTTGGCATTGACAAAATCCCTATCAGTCAATTGCAAAAGGCAGCTTTATTTGGAACAGCTTACATCTTATGATGATATTTCAGTGCTTTTTTTGTAAAAGAAAAAGGTGCCGGAATTCACACATGTCATACAACCCGCCTTGCCTACCCTACAAGGTTCCATCCAAAAAAGGTGCCGGAACTCCGTTCTGAGCATTCTATGAGAAAAAAAGCCCTGATGATACTATCATAGAATAACAGAGTTGAAAGGGACCTTGGACACTAAGCTGATGTTGAACTTAATTACGGCAGCGAGACTTTTAGTAGCGCAATATTGGAAGAAGGAAGAACTGCCGACTATAGAAGAATGGACTTTAAAAGTTTCCAACCTGGCGGAAATGGAAAAGATCTCAGTGTATTTGAAAGACCAGTCACAACAGAGATATATTGTGGAGTGGGGAAGATGGATTGATTATATCCAGAATAAATATGGGACTAAAAAGTTTCATTTAGCATTTGAATAAGTATTGATGTGATATTTAAATTGCTTGTAGTTAGTTTATAAGAGTTAAAGTGCGATAGATTTAGTATTTTATTGTTGTTTGCATAAGGTAGACTATGATTGTTTGTATATTTATACCCTGTATTGAGCTCTGGGAAGTCGGGGGGGGGAGGGGGAGGGGAGGGAGGTGTTGCGGAGGGTTGGGGAGAGGGGAGGGGGTTGGGAGGGGTTTTGTCTTTTTAAAAAATGTATTGTAAAACTTTTCAATAAAAAAAGAAATGGAGCTTGGAGGTCTTCTATCCAACCCCCTGGTCAATCAGAAGATCCAATACCATTCCAGACAAATGGCTTTCAAATCTTTTCTTAAAATCCCTCAGGGATGGAGCTCCCACAGGTTCTGAAGGCAAGTTGTTCCACTGATTAATTGTTCTCACTGATAGGAAATTTCTCCTTAGTTCTAGGTTGGATCTCTCCTTGATAGGTTCCATTTATTTCTTGTCCTGACTTCAGGTCTTTGGAGAATAGGTTGACCCCTTCTTGTCTTCAAATATTGGAAGACTGCTATCATGTTCTTTTCTTTGTTAGACTATACTTACTCAGTTCCTTCTGCCATTCATATGTTTTAGCCTTCCTTCTCTAATCATCTTTGCTGTTCTTCACTATTCTTTCTAGAGTCTCAATATCTCTTTGTACCATAGTGACCAAAGCTGGATGCAATATTCCAAGTGTGGTCTACCAAAGCAGTATAAAGCAGTACTAACATGTGATCTTGATACTATTCTTTGTTGATACAGCCTAGGACTGCACTGGCTTTTTTAGCAACTGCAACACACCACTGGCTTGTTTAGGTGGTTGTGCACTAGGACTTTTAGATCTCTCTCACAGTTATTACTATTGAACCAGGTACCATCATTTTTATACCTGTGCATTTGGTTTTTTTTTTAATTGAAAAGTTTTAAAATACAGTTTTCCTTTAGAAAACCCCCCTTCCCCCTCCCTCCTCCCCTCCCTACCTCCCCCCTATCTCCCCCCCTCCCCCTCTCCCTCCTCCCTCCCCTGCCTCCCCCCCTACTTCCCCTCCTCCCCCCCTCCCCCCCGACTTCCCAGAGCAAAATACAAGGTATATATCTAAAAAGCAATCATAAACAATCATATACTAACAATTATAAACTCTAAAATCCATCACTCTCTAGCTTATATAGAGTAAACCAATCCTTAATAATACTAAATATGTATAAAGAACTAAAATAAAAGAAAACTAGCGTCATTCCCATCTATGTTCTTCCACAATTCACTATTTCCTAAACATATTCTCATTTACACATCACAAGCACCTATCCCTATCAACCTCTCTAGCCAAAATAGGCTATAATAGATAGTTCTTACACAAATTAACCCGCATTAACCCACAAAACTTTCTTCCTCTTCCTCTGTAGTAAATTGTCCATTAATTCCAAATTGAAGATTCTGTCACCATACATATCATCCCAAAACTCTTAAAAACACAACTACCACTTGACTGTAAGTATATTGTGGAAGTTCCATAGATTTCTACTGGTCTTATTTTTTTATCTTTTTTGAGCGTTTTAAGGCAGCACGCGTCACCCTCTGTTCTCTAGGATCATCCAAAAGAGTTGCAGCTTGATCTCCTCCTGTACCATTCTCGTCTATCTGTCCATCTTCATCCTCTTGATGTTCTCCTTCTCCAGATCCCTCTGCAGCTTCCAAAAGTGTTGATGGGGTTGCTTTTAAGACATTGTTGTAAAAATCATGCGCTTGCTTCACAGTACCCAAACAGTACCTTTTGCCTTCATACATGAAGCTCAACCCAGCTGGGATCTCCCATCTGAACCTTATATCTCTTTGCTTGAGCTCTTGCACAAGAAATATAAAGTCCTTCCTTCTCTTTAAAATCTTTGGAGGAATTTCTTTTAGAACCAAAACTTCTTGACCAGCAATCACAACTTTAGTATCATAGGCAGCTTGTATAACTTCATCTCTAATTTCCCTTTTTACAAAATAAACCACCACATCTCTAGGCAACTTTCTCTGTTTAGCAATCCACGAGTTCACACGAAACACTTTGTCCATGCCTTGTTTTATTTCAGATGCTGGATGGTTCAATACCACCTCAAAAGCCTCAGAAACCAGCTGCTTTAAATCTTCCTTAATATTCTCTTTTAGGCCTCTAATTCTAACAGCAAACTGCATCTGGTAAAATTGAGCCAGACTCAGTTCGCTATCCATTTTGTCTTTTAAATCTTCAATTTCCAATACTTTTGCTTCTAATATAGCATTCTTTTGAGTCAAATCTTCCACTTTGTCATCCAGCACCTCCACACATTTAGCTACTTTATGCACTGAGGACAAAATGTCTACCTTCATCTCTCTGAGTTTCTGTTCCATCCTTTCTTCCATTCTCTGCTCCAATTTCTCCAATTTCTCCTCCATCTGTACAAATTTAACACCCATTGACTCCAAAATTAACTGGGTATGTTTTTCAAGATCCTTCGATGTCAATACATCGGGAGAATGCAATGCCTGCAGTAATGATTGTTGTTGCACCGGAGAATTTCCAGCACTCCGAAAAGTTCTAGGGGGAGGTTTAGCCGCCATCTTTTACTTACAATTGTGACGCACTTTCACTTTAAGTTTTAAGCAAAGTCCATCAAGCCCGAGAGTAAAATAAAATAATCCTCTTCATCTCTTCATCTTTCCCTCTTGTACTGCTCTGCCTGCTCTTTTCCTTTCATAGTCTCTCCTTCAAGCAGGGATGGTCGCAGACGCCTGGCTCTGCTCCATGAAGTCCGGAGCAGAGACGCTAGCCAGCTGGGAGCAGCCCAGGCTACGGGGGAGTTCAATCCTTCAGCCGCCCAAGCTCCAAGCTCAGGCGGCCCCGGAGAACTCGACCCCTACCTGGGGGCTCACCCCCTCCTCTTCTCCCAAGGAGGGGGCTTCAAATTCGCCCGAACAGCTGATCGGCGCTGTTTCGGGCGAAAAATCACACAGCTGAGCCGCGGGCAGCCCGGGAAGGCTGTCTCCGGCGCCGCGGAGCCACCGGAAGCCTATCCTGTGCATTTGGTTTTTTATGCCTAAGTGTAAAACTTTACTTTTTTCACCACTGAATTGCATTTTGTTGTATAAGGCCAGTGTTTAAGTCTGTTGAGCTTTTTCTGGCTCCTGAGCCTATCTTCTAGAGTATTAGCCATATTTTTCTATCTTATCAAGTAGTAGGTTGTCAAGTATATTATGTTTACAGCATTTTGCTGGTCCACTAATTTAGCCACTTTGTCAAAGAATACAATAAGATTTGTCTGACATGATCTGTTTTTGAGAAACCCATGTTGGTTTCTATTAACAGTTTTGCTTGTTTCTAGGTGTTTGCAGATTCATTGTTGGGTTATCTTTTCCCTCCTCTTCCAATGTATTGATGTCAGACTGATTGTTATGTAGTTTCCTGGATCCATTCCTCCCCCCTTCCTCTTTTTTTTCTTTTTTGAAGATGGGAACCACATTAGCTTCTTTCCAGTTCTCTATTAATTGTCTGGTGCTTCAGGATATTTGAAAGATATGGTTCAGTGGTTCCAAGATCACATCTGCCAGCTCCTCAGAATTCTGGGATGTAATCCATTTCATTCTGGTGCTTTAAACTCATTTAGAGTGAATAGGTGTTGTCTTCCCATTTTCTTGCCTCTTTTATTCCTAATCTGGCTTTTGCAGTACTGTTTTTGATAGGTCGAACTGTTTTTTCCCTTTGTGTAAAGAATATAAAGAATGAATTAAGCAGTTCCACTTTCTCCCTATTGCCTACAATCTTCTTGCTATCTTCTCCCATTAGTGGACTAATTATTTCCTTGACTTTCTTCTTGTTTTTTACAAGTTGAAAGAGCTTTTATTATTATTGTTGACACTTTTTCTTTCTACCCCAAACCACCCCAGTGATGCCCTCAACATGATGTCCCGTTGCCTGGAGGCGGTTCGGGTCTGGATGGGGAGGAACAGACTTCAACTCAACCCCGACAAGACCGAGTGGCTTTGCATACCTTCATCCCGGGTCTATTCGGATATTCCATCTCTTCTATGGGGGGTGAATTATTACCCCCCGTAGATAGGGCTCACAACTTGGGAGTCCTCCTAGATTCACGGCTCACCTTGGAAGATCACATGGTGGCTGTGACTAGGGGGGCTTTCGCCCAGGTTCGCCTGGTGCGCCAGTTGCGGCCCTATCTAAGCCGGGATGATTTATGCACGGTCACTCACGCGCTCGTGACCTCTCATCTAGACTACTGCAATGCTCTCTACATGGGGCTTCCCTTGAGGACCACCTGGAGGCTCCAGCTGGTACAGAATGCAGCCGCGAGAGTTGTGTTGGGAGTCTCCCGATACTCCCATGTTACACCTCTGCTCCATGAGCTGCATTGGTTGCCAGTTGTCTTCCGGGTGAGATTCAAGGTGCTAGTAATGGTGTTTAAAGCCCTCCATGGCATGGGGCCGGAGTACCTCAGGGAACATCTGCTGCTGGCATCAAGCTCCCTGCGCCCTGTGCGTTCCCACAGAGAGGGCCTCCTCAGGGTGCCACTGGTCAGAGAATGCCGACTGGTGGCCCCCAGGGGGAGATCCTTCTCTGTGGGCGCCCCGGAGCTATGGAACCAGTTACCGGTTGAGCTCCGGACGGCGCCCGATCTGCGCTCCTTTCGCCGCGATCTGAAAACATACTTGTTCGAGCAAGCCGGCCTGGCCTGAGGGGGGATTGGTGGGGTTTTTTATTATTTTTATTGGGGTTTTTTACTATGTATCAATTGTATTTTAATCAGGCATGTATTTAATTATCTTTTAGTTTTTGTAATTTCTGTGTTTTATTCTTGCCCTGTACACCGCCCTGAGTCCTCCGGGAGAAGGGCGGTATAGAAATATTAATAAATTAAATTAATTAAATTTGTTTCAAGACTTACTTTATTCTGAGCCTTAGTTTTCCTGATTCCATCTTTGCAGATTTGGGCTATATGGTGGTATTCTGCCTTAGTCATGTGTCCCTCTTTCCAAAGTTTATACTTGTCTTTTTTGTCTTTCAGTTTATGAGAGAGTACTTTGTGTAACCATGCTGGTTTCTTCTGGGATCTCTTATTTTTTCTTTTTTCAGTGGTATTGTGGTAGCCTGAGCTTTTTATAATCTCATTTTTAAAACTGAGTTGTTGTCCCATTAAGGGTTTCCATCCATGGATTCCTTCCCAAGAGAAGTTTGGGAAGTTGTAAGTTTGTTGAAATAAGCTGTCTTAAAGTGAAGACACTAGTTTGACTTTGTTCTATTGCTTGTGCCTGCATTATATTGAATTCTAATATTGGGCATTCTCCCCAAGGTTCCTGTAGCTTCAATCCCTTCTATCATTTCATCTCTGTTAATGAAAATTAAGTCCAGTATAGCTAACCCTCTAGTTCCCTTCTCTATCTTGTGGGAGACAAAGTTGTCTGCTAGGTTCATCAGGATTCTGTTTGGTCTTTCAATGGGCACAGAGTTTGTCTCCTAGTTAATATCTGGGTAATTAAAGTCGTACATTATTATTGTGGGAGCTTCCTGCACACCTTATCTAACTGATTAACAAAATGTTTTCCTATTTCCTCTGTTTGGTTGGGTGGTCTGTAGTGTACAGGTCATTCCCTTTTGCTTTTATATCAACCAAAATGCATTTGAGAAGGTTTAATATTATTAAACAATGATATCTGCATATCCCAGGACCTAAGGAAGGACTTGATAGGTAGATAAAAACACCAAATCCAGTCTAAACATCTGACTTACTGTGGTTGACTAGAATAATAGAAGCTAATGTGCTCTGAAGAAAAGCATAAACCTCAACCAGAACCTTTCTTCCTCACAGTGCTTTTGGACTCCATATAATCCTAACAACATGCTTAGAAAATGAAGCAGAGGCTGCAGCCTGAAATTTGTCTTGCCAGCTAGTAAATGGATGTTTATGATTGGCCTTAATAAATATAAGAACTATTAAGTGAATACCCATACCAGGACCTTAATATTTCTAATGTGTTTACTCACCCGCTAAAATTGGAGTTTCTTCTATTAGCCGAGATAATTCAGTGTGGCCTGCTATAGCCTTTGTTTTAACAATCTGGTAGAATTTATGCCTATCTATTTTATCCTTATTTAAAGATAACAAGTGTCTTATGAATTCCCTTGTGTACACTGAATTCTACATTGTTTTTCTAACTCCTGACCTCAAAAGCAGTGCAAGATTGTTTCAGTCACATGACCCACTACCTACCTAAATCATCGACAAAGGAAATGTCTGTTGACAAAAGCTAGTATCTGAAGTTTACTTTGCCTACAAATATCTAGAAATAACTGCAACCTATTAGTTGTGTCTAATTCTCTATGGCCAAAGTCCAATATTGACTTTGTGAATTGTGTTTTCAAATACTGTTAACATAGTAGGACCCATTGCAGTATATTTTATATTGGAAAAAAGTTTTGCAGCCACAGTAGATGGACTTAGAAATATTAGGTAAAGTAATAGAGATTTGACCTTTTTGCTTTTTAAGAGATTTAAATCCAGCTTGTCAGTATTCTGTAAATGCGTATTAAAATAAATCCTTTTATTAAAAAGATTTAACAAACAATAACATAATTTCTAAAATTGCTTGTTTCAGCCTGGAAGCAAATCAGGGTTAAGTAATCAGTCTTTTCAGTTCACTTAAATTTATCTGAAAATATACAATTAAAAAATTGTGCACATCAAAAGACATAACTAAATGCACATGTAACTATGAATGTGTAACCCAATAACATAAGTATTTAGTTAAAAGACAGTTCATATATTCCTTATTAAACTGACTGCATTCTAAGATTGATTGTATCAAGAAAATATTTTTGTAATCAGATAATTGGGAATTATTACCTTAACTCAGCCTGAAAAGGGTCCATATTATCTGATTCCTCCAGGGTGCTGAGTTTCTGATCTGTCACCATTATCTCAAATCCTTTTCCCCAAAGGTAAGATTGAACATCAGATTAGCCAAGGTTGAGAGATAGTTTAGCAAGGGATACTTCCAGGGCTACTGGAAATGACTCCTCATAAGGAGGCAGTAACAATCTAACAGATACACAGAGAAAAGCCAGGATGGACTTGCAGAGTATTATATTCAATTTCTTGGAGCTATAAGCAAAAAAGATTCCTATATAAAATTAAAATGGATATTAAATTAAAATGGACCCAGATTGTTGGGGGCAATAAGCTGACTTTGTAATAATGCTGCTTGGGGTGTGCGTGAAAGCTCTAATAAACAGGCATATACATAGAATGAAGGCTACTGCTAAGCTTGTAAGCCGCCCTGAGTCTTCGGAGAAGGGCGGGATATAAATGGAATTAAAATAAATTAAATAAATTAAATAAAAAATAATAAAATAAACTAACAGATCAAAGATGTGTGAAAGAGGGGAGGGAACCTTTTGGCCATTTTTCTAAAAACTGGGAGCTTAGGAAACAAACCTCCCAGGAACAGAATTGCATAGTCTGGAAACCACACAGTAACCATTGTTTCTTGTCTTGATCTCTGGTGCTTTGGAGAATAGTTTGACTCCCTCTTCTTCAATGGCAGCCCCTCAAATACTGGAATACTGCTAGTATGTTGCCCCTGTTTCTTCTTTACTTTAGACTAGCCAAACCCAAATCCTGCAGCCGGTCTTCATATGTTTTAGTCTCCAGGCTTTTGATCATTTTAGTTGCATTAGCTTTTTTTGGCTGCTGCTGCACACTACTGGCTCATAGTCAAGTGATCGTTCACTAGGAGTCCAAGGCCCCTCTCACAGTTGCTGTTTTTGAGGCAGGTCTCACCTAATCTGTACTTAAACCTTTGATTTTTCCTGCCTAAATGTAAAACTTTGCTTTTCTTCACATTAAAACTCATTTTGTTGGATAGGGACCATTGTTCAAGTTTGTCAAGATCTTTTTGGATCCTGAGTTTGTCTTCTGGGGTGTTGGCTATTCCTGCCAGTTTAGTCATCTGCAAATTTGATGAGTTCCCCTTCTATTCTTTCATCTAGGTCATTTATGAAGATATTAAAGAGTACTGGCCTAAGACGGAGCCTTGTGGTACCCCACTGCTTACTTCTCTCCATGTGGATGTACAACCATTGAGGACTACAGTAGAAAGCTTTCTCTTCTATCTGTCCACAACACTCATCATCTTTTGTTCAGATATATATGGAAGCTATGATAGTAACAACGGTACCAAATTTCCCTTTCATCTACTTGATACCTGGACAGTTCAATTTATAGAAAAAAGATCAGAAAATATCTTCTGATGTAACTGGAATCTGACAGAGAGTACGTAGGTGTTAGGTTTGACAGCAGACAGATCAGCTACAAGGGAAATATACCCTGACATGAATCAGTTTAGCCTTGAAATATGTAGCTGAAATTCTAACATGTTTGAAGTCAAGGCAGATTACCTGGAAGTAGTTGGTTTTGGGGGTAGGAGGGTAAGATGCTACTACATGCCCTTAAAAATATTATGTCAGTATTTTATAATTGATATATACCCATCTTATTGTCAAATTCAGACAGGAGTACTGCAGGGTAATCCTTAGCAGGATCTGTGGTTAGAACCTGTGAAGCAGAGAATGACAAGTCTCCATTTTATTGTGATTTATAGAAGCATTTGGAATGCTTCCTCATTCGAAAAGTGACATCATTGTCATTGTAAAGTATAAAAAGATGTATTTGAAAGAAAATTGACCAATCTAACATGCAGAGTTGTTAAAGAGTTTTCTCAGGTTTGACAAGCTGCCTAACAAAAGCTGTCATATCATAATTCACATGGATATTTTCTCCAATATGGATCTGAAGCTGATAGCTTGACTTTTTCTCTCCAATATTAAAGAAATCAAACCCAATGTCTCTTTCCCTTCTTGTCTTAGATGTCTAGCAGTCCACAGAATGCCTTTGTGCTACTTTCTGTTTTCCCTTTGAATGTCTTTTCCTTTTGCCCCCTAAACCTATACTGTCCTCCAGGTGACTCCTCCAACATCATGGATAACCTCTTCAATCACAGAGACAAACCATAATGAATTGTTCCTCTTCTCAATGCATGCAGGGGCTGTTCTTCAAAGCCTCCAGTGATTCTGCTAGTGCTAATGAGATTTTTCTGGAGGGCTGCAAAGATCATTAAAAAACAGCTTTTGCAAACATGACATTAGGTTTTTTTTATAGTTAACTGAAAAACAACCTTTTCTGTTGCCATTAAGCAAAGCTGGAATAATAAGTTGTTGCTCTTATAAAATACCACAGTAATTCCCAGGAATTCTTTCATGAAAGATACATTTTATCATATCCTATTGAAAAGATAAACCCAATGGCGTTATTGTGAAGGCATAAATGACCATGATGATGCTATTTTGCTAAAGAGAAATACCGCAACAAATAAAGCAATCTATTACAATTGTATAGTTGGGAGGTCACATATCTAAGAAACTCAAGAATGAGTTTTTGCTATCCTCTTCATTTCTTTACTTAATTTGCCTTTAAACCTGATGAATAGGCAATTTGAAATTTTCATATACTATACTTAAATGGGCTAAGATACACAATGGCAAGATAGCAGCTTCAGATTTCATTAAAAGGCAATTTTATATGATTGTAGATATGCATATAATGAAATTATTTTAGGTATGTAAATGAGCAATCCATTTTCCTCAATGAAGTGTCAATGTTAGGTTAACAATGACAGAAAGTAGCAGAGCTGCAAATTAATCATTATCACGTTCATTAAAAGTCTCATTGAGTTCAATGGGACAATTTCTTAATTAGTATGTCAATGAAGACTCTCAGTCATCCATTTCTTAGTGTACAACTTATTTTTACATTTTAATGTATAGCTATTCACACGACATAGTCACATGTAAAAGCCAGCCAGCATTGACTCCTGATATAATCAGTTGTATGCATGCACTACCATTTCAAACATAGCTTTTTAAAGATTGCTATAAATCACCCAATGGATTCATATAATGGTATAGAAAAATCTAAATAAAACTACTGGTAAGAGATGATGTGACTAGTTAATCAAGTGGTAAGGATGTCTGACAGTTACCTTGGATTTTTTTTTAATACAAAGGCCATTGGATAATTAAATTATTTAGTTAGAAATAACATGACAAAAGCTCAACAATCTCACTAATGGCTGAAAATGTATAGATAAATGCCAATTTTCATCCTAATTGTTTACAATCTTTCAGTTGTAAACTGTTATCTCAAATTCCCATGTCTTTTCTTGTGTTTGCTTGTTTTCCAGTTCTGGAAACCTAAATAAAAATCTTTCTTCTCAGGAAGAAACTTTTGGGAAATCGGATGATAGGATTTAGCACAATAATAAAATGTGCTAAAATATATAAATCTAGTACTTACCAATGTAACTTATTTCAATAAAGGAGAATAGTTCAATAAAGGAGGGTTGAACTGTGGGGTCCTTGGTGCTCACTGAGCTTGTTTTCTTGCAGACATTTCATTACCCAAACTAGGTAATATCACTAGCACTGATAATATTACCTAGTCTGGGTAATGAAACATCTGCAGGAAAACAACCAAGCTCATGGAACTTATTTCATTGTATTTCACTCTTGTATCAGATTTGCTTTTAAGTTGATAATGCTCATCAATTTAGGGTTCCATATTAGATGATATATAATATGCTGTTATAAAATTATTGTAAACATGCAATATGTATTCCAAGAATAAAGTGAATCAAAATTAATATGGATGTGGAAAAAGACCATGCTCATTTCCATTGGGAGTTAAATTTGACCAACTTTGAAGCTCACTTTAAATTACCAACTGATATTCCTGCAGGTATCTTGATGTCATTCGCATCTTGTCGGTCAAATCTTTACAACTGTTTGTGGGTGAACTCAGTTGATTTTTACACAGATGAATAGCCTGCATTCAGCGAGTCACTCAATTTTCTGTCACCTCACTGTATAATGGTTTCTTTCAGATTGTCTGTATCTTTTTTTTTATTGTCTTTCTAGACTGTCACAGCATTGAGAATTGACTTTTGGACAATCGATCTACAAGCAGTTACTTTACTTTCTGATAACAGAGATTAAACTTGCATTTGAGAGAAATTCTTTGAACAATTCTGAAAACAAGATGACGTGGGCCAGAGAATTTTTTTTTTTTGCACATAATGTTGCAATTAGATAATGTTAAACTATGGATGTAATGGTCACTGGATGGTATATTGTATTGTTTCATTTGTGAAGGTTTGAATTAACATTTATCTTCTTTTGATTGTCATTGCTATTCTATACATGCTATGCTTCCCAGCTGCTTCTACATTCCTGATATGTTACAGAAAAAAATGCCTTTTTTTTTAGAGCAGATGCAGTTTGACATTTTAAACTTTTGCACATTACAGCATAAATGAAATATGATGTCTATACCTGGAAATAAATACAGCATTGTTGCAGATAAATTTTAAAGCAGAGGTTCTTAGCCTGGGGGCCACAAACTCCTTGGAGGTCCACTGAGATGTTTGAAGGTCCATGAGGTTCAGTGAGGGTAACCAATTATAAATTTATTTTCAACGAAGTTTAGCATAATTTAATTTTTCATTCAATCATATATGTAGACAACATTTATGGCCTCAAAACTCCATAATGATTTGTTAATTTTGGTATATCTTACTATCTAAAATTATTATATCCCCCCAAAGAGTATTGTTTTATTATTGATTTAATAGATTGACATGAAGCACATATATTATTATAATTCATATTTGTTATTATTAATATTTTTCTAAATATATTTAAACATATTTTTATGGCACAGTCCATATCTCTGCATTTTATTTTAGGCATTTACTATATTTTTCTGAAAAGGGGTCTGTTGGTTTCACCAGATTCTCAAAGGGGTCCATCACACAAAGAGACTAAAATCCCTTGTTTTAAAGTTTAAGTAATGGAATTTGAATGTGAAAATATGTACATGACTTCTAAATAATGGCACTCAATGGCAACTTTAGTGGAGAATGCATTGATGTTGACACTGGTATTGATGGTATTGATGGTATGCATTCTGTTTTTAATAATAAACTAGACAACCCATGACCTGTTGGGCCTTTGCTTCAGAGATATGTCTTTACCTAAACTGAGAAACGGATGGATAAATATTCAGTGGGAGTGGCAGCAATTTATAATTTCCTGTTGACTTCCCCACTGAGTTTTCTTGGGGCAATCTGGCAGGAAGCATTGGAAAGCTCCCCTCCCCTTCCCTCCCCTTCCCTTCCCTCCCCTCCCCTTTCTAGCAGGCAGATAACTGGGTGTTCCTGAATGAGGGAGGGAGTGAAGGGTGCATGCAGAAGATCTAGGGGAGCCTACATATGTGGGGTATACTTACCCAAGCAACTTGAGACCTTCCCCATTGACTTTCTCTTCCCAAAGACTTAGCTAGTGGGAAGGTGGCAAGGAACATTGGCAATCATGTTTGACTTTATAGTTACTGTTTTCTTCCCTATTGATTTCTGGGAGGCTGTCAGGGAGTGTTGGAAATGATCATGTGATTGCAGCATGGCGGTAGTGCTGAAATCATCACAACTTTCCCATATTTCATTCTGTGGGAGTCCTAGGTCTTGCCATTTTGTAAGTTAACCCATTTGAGCTACTTTGATTCAATAATTGTTGCCCTATACCTTCCAATTTTACCCAATTGAAGGTAACAAACAGACATAAGATACAAGCATATTCTTCTCAACTTTTATGTAAGCTCAGAATAGTATGGAAAGTTTTTTAGAATTTTCTGGGACTATTTTGCTCCATATGATTGGCTCATGAACTATCATGCCCTCAGGATGAAGAACTAATAGAGGATATGAATTGAAATCCAAATATAGTGAACCATGGTGCAAACCAATTTAGGGAAAAATTATTAACACTTGGGTTCTTCCCCTGGGATTTAGCTGCTCTATAGTCTGAAAACTAATACTTAAAGGATGATCCTTTCATAGCCTCTATTAGCATAATCTTAAAATTTAGAAATGGCCAAGTAATCATTAGGTGTACAGTCAGAAGCAAACTAAGCAGAATTTAATGGGTTATCTGCTAGTGTTCTTAAGGTCTCCATTAGCTGCAGACCCAGGTGTTGACCTAAGTTAGCTCACTTCTATGAAGCATAAGAAATGAGAGTAGGAATGGTAGGACAATCATTATTTCTGCCTGAATTCCTGGATTCTGTAGCAGAAATGGTGATGGAGTTCCCCAAACCTATGGTCTCATGGAATTTTAACATACCTTGTTTGGGCCCAGAATCAGAAATAGCTTAGAAGTTCATGGCTAACATGGTAACCATGGATCTAATTCAATTTATCAAGGGACATGAAACGATACAAGAGACACCTAGAGTACTGTGGGAGGAAAACAAAGGACAAAGCTGATTGGCCACAGGTGAGTTGCCATTATTAGAACTTACTTTGTTGTTATAACACCAGCAAAGAGGGTTTATATCTATGCTATTACAATGCATGCACATAGCCAGCTTGCTGCCATGTTTCAGGTAAACAGATCTCTTTTCAAAAGGAGAGACTAAAAGACTCTCTTTAGGGGATGCCATGAGCACTATATTGAGCATAAATTATTTTCTCAATACTTAATTCAGTTATGTCAGAATACAGTACTTATTTATGAAATGGAATTTCATGAGTGGGGGAATGGGAATAGTCACTTTCAAAATTATCCAGGGCCAAAGGAGGTGTAGATGGTTTCCATATCTGAGAAGTAGGAGACAATACGTACTCTGTATCAGGAGCTAGTTAGAAAGAAGATGAAGAGGGTCTTTTTAACATATTGCTGATATATGGGAGAATATAGTACATTTTATGTAAACTAACCATTTTTTCCTTTTAATAAATCTAATGAGATTCTGAGACTCTGGTTTTCTTGCTTATGAGTGGCTGATAGGGGTGTGACAGTTTGTGCTTTGTCTATTCCTAATCCATCGCTGGTTTTTCTGGAGCTTCAGTTTGTCCAAGATATTTAAGTACAATGTGAATTTTGTCTGATCCTTGTTTCTCTCCCTGAAAAAATTGCAATAAGAAATGAGGCTCTATGAATTCTGAACTTCTTCCTTCATACAATCAAACATAGAATGATGGCCTCTTTGCCCACTCTTTTGAATGATAAATTTGAATCCTAAATGATTGGCCATTGACAGGGCATTGTTGTATTTTGCAGTGATCTCTTGAGATTTGGTCAGTCAAGGCTGTAGGTACAGCCATCTGAAGTCTCTCGACAACAGGAATGTGTCATTTTTGTTTTATTCCATACATATTTAATTATGAAAGTGAAGTTGTATGTGCAGATAATGCATTAACTCAGTAGGGGATTGTGTCTCTATGTTTTATTTCAGTTGAATTTTTATTGCAGTTGCAGATATAAAATGAATTTAAGTGAAGCTGGCTAGAAGCTGTTGTACATTACTGTGTTTTTCATTTTTGAATGGCAATGTTTGCCTCTGTCTCTTATTTTCTATGTTTTATTCCTGCACAAAAGTGCAAATCAAACTTAATTATTAGACTAAAGACAAAGAACAACACAACCCTCTCACCAGTTCCAAGAAGATTCCACATCCATTTTCACTATTCAGGTGACTCTGAGGGCACAAATAAACAACCAAGTGGCCTCAATGACTCTCAGAAAGAGGGCTAATGACCAGATGACTGCAAGGAATATAAATCCTTCCATTCTCCACCATTCAGTCAGAACTGAAGACGTTTCTAGGATGAGAAGTGAAATACCTCCAAGAAAAAAACAAAGTCCAGTTGCCTTTTGAAAAAGTACCTTTGGTACTTTTTCATATAGTTGATGTGGCATATAGTTGATGTGGTGGAGTTTTTGGAAAGGAACAACCAGATCCCTGCGGCGCTAATTTTTTTTAGATGCTGAAAAAGCTTTTGACCAATTGAACTGACAATTTTTGATGAAAGTTTTACATAAAATGAATTTTGGGATAAATTTTTACAACCAATTAGGGCATTATATCAAAAACAAACTGCCCGAATAATAGTTAATAATAGTCTGACCGAAGTATGCAATATTGAGAAGGGTACAAGACAAGGGTGTCCGTTATCACCTTTATTATTTGTTTTAACATTGGAGATATTATTGATAAAAATACGGAACTCGCAAAAGATTAAGGGTATTCAAATTAGAGATCAAGATTATAGACTGAGGGCGTTTGCAGACGATCTGGTTGTTACGGTGACTCAGCCAGAAAACTCTGTTGTGGACCTGATGGAGATAATAATGCAATATGGGAAGGTTTCTGGATTTAAGGTTAATGCACAAAAAACCAAAATTTTGGCCAAAAATATGACAGTATCGCAAAAGGCCCTTTTAGAAGGACTAACTGGATTTGAGATTGTTAAAAGGGTCAAATATTTGGGGGTGTATTTGTCACCCTCTAATGCAAAGTTATATAAAAAATAATTATGAAAAGTTATGGGGAAAAATTCAAAAAGAATTGGAGAGCTGGGAAAAATTGCAATTGTCTTTGTTGGGAAGAATCGCAGCAGTGAAAATGAATGTCCTGCCTAAATTTTTATTTTTATTCCAAATGATACCGATTCTTAAAAAAGATTCTAATTTGGAAGAATGGCAACGGGGTATCAATAAATTTGTCTGGGCAGGGGAAAGGCCACAAATTAAACTTAAGATTATGCAGGATACTCGTGAAAGAGGTGGTCTTAAAATGCCTAATCTTAAATTATATTATGAAGCTGCTGCGTTGTCAGGAATAAGTGATTGGATTAATTTGACACAAGGGAGATTATTAAATCTTGAGGGCCACGACTTGTTATTTGGCTGGCATGCATATTTGTTGTATGATAAGAAGGTAGATAATGTATTTAAAGTGCATATTTTAAGACAGGCATTGTTGAGAGTTTGGAAGAAGTATAGACATAAGTTAGACTGCAAGATGCCGTTGTGGGCAATCCCGAAACATGCAATAGAAAATATAAATGTTGGCTTCAAACATGATGTGACAACGTATAAGGAGATTTTAAGTTTGGAAAGAAATGTCTGGTGTCTGAAGCCGTACAATCGCTTGAGAGATGAGAAGATCGTTCAAACTTGGTTTCAATATACTCAGCTACGGGCCAGGTGGAAAGAAGACCAGAAAATTGGTTTTGCAATGACTGATGAAAATTTGATAAAACAAATTAGAAACCAGGGTCCAGCACATATCAAACGGATATATCTTGCATTGATAGAAATTGATTCAGAAACAGAACTCGTTAAAGACTGTATGATAAAATGGGCTCAGAATATTCAAGAAGTTATTACAATGGACACGTGGGAAAGGATTTGGGTGAGGAACGTAAAATTCACGCAAGCCCAAAACTTAAGAGAGAACTTTTATAAAATGTTTTATAGATGGCATCTAGACCCTAAAAAGCTTGCAAGTATGTATCCGAATTATCAGCCTAAATGTTGGAGGTGTGGAAGCGAAGATGCAACGTATTTTCATATATGGTGGACCTGCAAAAAGGTTAAGGCTTTCTGGATAAAAATTTGGTGGAATATGCAGAAGATCTTTAGGCAAAGGATAAAGTTTTGCCCGCAACTGTTTTTGCTGGGCATAATTACAGAAACTACTGTAGTGGACGTTAAGTTGATGCTGAACTTAATCACAGCAGCAAGACTTTTAATAGGTCAATATTGGAAAAAGGAGGAACTGCCGACCATAGAAGAATGGACTTTAAAAGTTTCTGACCTGGCGGAAATGGCAAAGATTTCGGCTTACCTGAAAGATCATTCGCAAGAACGTTATATTATGGAGTGGAAAAAGTGGATTGATTATATTCAGAACAAATATGGGACTAAGAAATTTCATTTAGCATTTGAGTAAGTTTCCTTTTCTGTTTCCTTTTCTTTTTATATGTAATATTAATATTGCTTGTAATCATTTATAGGAGCTAGAGGGTGATAGAATTAATAGTTTATTATTGTTAGCATATGGATGCTTATGTTTGTTCTTTGTTTTTACACCCTGTATTTAGCTCTGGGAAGTCGGGGGGGGGGAGGGGGGAATGGGGGGGAGGGATAGGGAGGGTTAGGTAGGGGTGGGGGGAGGGGGGATTGTTAAAGTTAAAATATACTCTAAAACTTTTCAATTAAAAAAAAGAAAAAGAAAAAGTACCTTTGGGACAACCATGACCTGGATGACTGAAAATTTTCATAGACACATAGCACAGAATACAGAACATGCATATTATTCTTATATTCACATAGTTTTTAGTGACTTAAAAATGCAAAAATCTCTTTTTCAAGTGTCCCCACTGCTTTCAATAACAGTGCTTTTCTGTTGATCTGTAATTTTCAAGTGGCACTTTATAGAATTACCTTCTTAGAATTTACCTTGTATACACTATTCCTAGAGGAAGCATAAGACTAGATAGTAGCATATTGAAGGAAAGATTTTTCTAAGCTCTTTTGTAGGCCTTCACTGAAGATAGCTATGAGACATTGATCAGAAATTTTACAATCATAAGATGCCTAGTTTGACAGCATATGTTTTCATATAGGAGGCCCTAGGCTGAAACCTTTCGATGAGATCCAGGCAAGTTCTGCGCTCCTAGGGCCATAGTGTTATTGTTTTGGTTTTTCTTATTTTAAAAAAAATGCTTTGTCTAAGAGCTGCAGATTGGTGATGGGGAGATATCACCAGAGTGAGCAGAGTATGGTGGCATAATTTGATGTCTGCCATACATAAACCATGTTGAATTATATGTCCCCATTGATAGGTATAAATCTTAGGTTGCTTAGAGACAGCTGTATTTGTATAAGCTAGGATCTAATACTGAGGAGGAATGGAATGGTATAAAAAGGAATTCAATGTAAACATTACTGTTGGTAGTACACATTGATAATAACAGGAAGGATAGCACAAATGTGAAATATAAGAAGGAAGTCAATTCAATAGTTTACTAAAACTTAGCAGGCAAAGGATCACAGTGTAAATATATTAATCTGTTTGTCTTCTGTTTCAAATGTAATTCACCAAATGTACAGTATATAACTTGGGGCTGGTTTTTTTTGTAATTCTCTCCTGAAGTCTTCTGATGGGGATCACTGAAATATGTTGCAATAAATATACTCCTTTCTTCTATATCTATGGTTTTTCTTTTAAGTGAGCACTTTCTCACATTAGGCCAAATCCTTGGTTCTCAAAGAGCAAGGGATGGAAGAAGGACAAGATGCTTGGGTGAGTTTAAAAAGAGGAAGGACTGTCTTAAATGTTCTGTTTATGCCCATTGTTTAAACTCTATATTGTTAAAAAAAAATTAAGATACCATTCTACTGAAAAACATCATGCTGCTAATAGTGGCCTTTTTGCTACTGAGTTTTAGCAGTGGGATTGGATGGTGACAGAAATAATAAAATGGTAACAATAGCAATAGCATTTAGGCTTATATTTATTTTATTTTATTTTATTAAATTTATATACCGCCCTTTCCCGTAGGACTCAGGGCGGTTTACAGGGCATAAAAAACGTCAATACAAAAATTAAGAACAATTAAAAAGATTAAACTAAATCCCTAAAAAATATAAAAATATATAAAACCCTAGTTAAAACCCCAATTAAAACTCAGCCTGGGCCGGAAAGCTCGAAGAGCCAGGTCTTCAGGTCTCAGCGAAATGATCGAAGGTCGGGGGCAGTCCTAAGTTCCACGGGCAGCTGGTTCCAAAGGGCAGGTGCACCCACTGAAAAGGCCCTCCCCCTGGGTGTTATCCGCTGGCAATCTTTTACCGGCGGCACCCTGAGAAGGCCCTTCCTCTGGGAGCGCACAGGACGAAGGGAACTTGATGCCGGCAGCAGGTGTTCCCTCAGATATCCTGGACCCAAACCATTTAGGGCTTTATAGGTCATCACCAGCACCTTGAATCTCACCCGGAGGGCAACCGGAAGCCAATGCAGCTCACGGAGCAGAGGTGTTACATGGGAGTAACGGGAAACCCCCATCACAACTCGCGCGGCTGCATTTTGCACCAGCTGAAGCCTCCGAGTGGTCCTCAAGGGCAGCCCCATTATATGCCATCCCATAACACTTTACAGAACTCTCTGGGCAGTTTACAAGATAGAAGCATTATTTGCATATGTCCCCCAACAATCTGGGCCTCATTTTACTGATTTCAGAAGGATGGAAGGCTGAGTCAGCTGGTCAGGATTGAACTCCAGGCTGTGGGCAGAATTTGCCTACAATACTGCACTTTAACCGCTGTACCATCAGTAATATGGAGATAATGTGAGATCCACGGGTTATTGATTCCTTATCCCTACATTTGTTTGGTTATCTCTTATACAGGTTTTAATATATTGCCTAATTCCTTGAGGTCAAGATCACGTGCAATAATCCAACAAAATTATATCAAATACAAAAGAACAGAAAAACAAAAGAAAAGCCCAACCATGGCACCATTAGCACCAGCCCTGCAGAATAACAAGGTCTTAAGAGCCTTCCTAAAGGCAAGAAGATTAAAGGTACTCCAGAATATGGGAACATCCACTGAGAAAGTACATTGTCAGGCCCCCATCTTCTTCACTTTAGGTGGTGGGGACCATCTGCATTCCTTCTTTAAAAGAATCCAAGGATATCCCAATCCTATCAGCAGAGACAATTCTTCAAACGATTAAACCAAGCATGAAAGAAAATGCTTTGACTCTGAATTCTTGGGCATTTGTTTCTGCTGCTCTGAATATGAACTACTGCATTAAATAACAAATAAATTGCCACAATGCAAAGTACTGTCCTACAAGGTTGCTAGAAAACCTGTGGACCCTTTTGATCTTCCTGTACATCCATCTTGCCTGCCTTCCCATTCTTTATCTTTATTCTTTATAAAACTTGTCTGGTGGCAAACAAAGTTATTCATGCAGTGCTGCCTTTGACAGCCAGTGCCTACTAACTTCTTGTTATTACTGTTTATCTGCATGCCCCTCTTTTCATGCAGGTTCATATGCTTGTAGCCCAATGTATCCTGTTGTTTTTTTTCTGAGATAGGTCACCTCAGAACATATATCCTAAATTACATTATTTGCAGTTTTGAACCAAAAGCTTCTGTGTGGGTGCCTATTTTAATGGTGGCTTTTTATTTTCAAGGTAAGAGAGAAAAGTTCTTTTTTAGATAGTTATACTAGGGACGCGGTGGCTCAGTGGGTTAGGACGCTGAACTTGTCGATCGGAAGGTCGGCAGTTTGGCGGGTCGAATCCCGAATGCCGCGTAGCAGAGTGAGCGCCTGTTACTCGTCCCAGCTTCTGCCCACCTAGCAGTTCGAAAGCACGTAAAAATGCAAGTAGACAAATAGGGACCACTACGGTGGGAAGGTAACAGCGTTCCGTGCGCCTTTGGCGTCTAGTCATGCCGGCCACATGACCACGGAGACGTCCTCGGACAAGCGCTGGCTCTTTGGCTATGAAACGGAGATGAGCACCGGCCCCTAGAGTCGGAAACGACTAGCACGCATGTGCGGGGGAACCTTTACCTTTACCTTTACCTTACTACAGCTAGCTTTTTGGAACTAAGACCCATTGAACTAAACAGAATTTAATTAGAGGAAAATGGGATTGCATTGTTACCTATCATTTGATACAACATATAAATCCTGCATGACTTTATCAGCTGCAGCTGCCAGTTTTCAAGACAGCAATGACTTATGTTTGTGTTTAAAAGAAAATAAATTCTGCATCTACCTACTGTTCTCTGGAAATGTTTTCCAAACTAGTCATTTAATTAAGTCAGATTTCAAGAGCATCCTAGCCAAGACGAATGCTCTATCTATAGCAAGAGCAGAATGACTTCTATTTAAAACCAGAGAATACCTTAGGAATACTTCATACTAGCTTCCATTCATTGTCAATGCAGTTATCTCCTTTTTCAAACAGAGATAGGTGATGAGCAAGAGCTGCATCTGTAAAATAGGAAGACAGCTACAGTAAATAGAAATGTTAGCAGATGCTTTTCCTTGAGCATGTGTTCATTCAACATTATCTAGGATGCATTCCTGTGGCTCAGTTTGGCTATCAATCTGTGTGCTTTCAGACAAAGTACCTTCCTTCTTCCTGCATTTAATGATGAGGTTTGAAGAGAGGATGAGATGTCCTTTTGTCTAAAGGATAGCAAGGCGTAGAGTTTGAAATGGAAATGAGTGCATTAACAAGTGGCTAACAAACTCCTTTGCATGTTGCAGAATATCTCAGGGAATAAGTCTTAAGAAAAGGAGAAACAGGTGGGCGATTCTCATTTCAGATCCAAGCGGAAGAAGTCTGCTTTCAGCTTCACGTTCTTTCACACCCAGGCAGCAAGGAAGATGTTACGGGCATTTTGTTGTCTACAGTCCCATCTGATAATTTGGTTCCTCTGATTCTGTATTACGTTTTGTAGGTATCTGTTAAAGGCACACTTGTGTGAGTTAAAGCAAGGGAGGTGAGATGTAATAAAAATCCAGCCTACCGATAATTTCAAAGGATTTTTTTCACTTTTCTTATAAGAAAATGAGAAGTGTATTATGCCAGGAATTTACAGCATGGCACAACATGATGTAATCAGCACTGTTCTATGGCATCCATGACATCCAGACATTATTTTTTTTTAAAAAATGAAAAAGATAGAAACTTTATGATTTCAACATTTTCACCTGATATCTCTAAAATGGCCATTTTCAATTTTTGAAAATCCTATGCGTGAATTCTTAATTGCATTTCAGTATTCCTCTGTGAGAGCTGGGAAATAAAAAACACTTGAGTCACAATATTTCATAAGTCATTGAAAACCCAACTGCATTCCCAGGTTAGATTGGTTGTAGTTACCCGAGAAGGCTTTTTTGTTATGTAAAATGTGCTTTATCTGGGCATGTGTTTTCATTTTCTTTTTCTTTTTAATAGTTTTAATTATGCAAGCTGCTGAAAGTCATTTGGGAATCAGTGGCTTTCTAAATCTATCAAAACACATTTATTATTTTAAAATAAAAGGTGCAGGTTCATTGGGTTGCTGAATGATGAAAAGGTGGCTTATACCTTCTAGAATAAATTTACAAACTTTCCCTTCAGTTACCTGATGAAAGTTGAGCATTTAATTTGTTTATCAATAACTTCATGTCTTGATATTAATAATAAAATATCTCTGATTTATCTATTATCTGATTCATATTATATTCTTCTTCTTCAGGATAATCTGAATTATGTAGAGAGCTCTATGCTCTCTACATAGAGCTAAGAAGGAGCCAAAGAAATTAAAGATCTTTTGATCTTGACAAACCATCCTAGCTTCCATTGTATCCCTACACTGCTTTATATATCACTTTTTTATTTGTTAAACTTCATACAGTTCTCCAGTTGCACTCTCTATGTCTACCACATGGCAACATTTTTTCCCTGACAGTATCATTCATACTGTTCTATTCTTAAATCATTCTAATTCCTATACAAAACAGTAAAATAGTCCTTCTCTCTTTCCTTCTTCCCAAATCATTCATCACTTTTGCTCTTCATGCCTTTCATTTCTGAAAGTTGTTTGGCTATTTTCAACCACTTCCAAAGCAATGTATCAGCATTCTCTCTCTCTCTCTTTAATTTTACAGTTTCTGGGTCTCTTTAATTATATAAGTTGCAACTATAATTTTCTCTCAATACAATCATACCATTTTTATCCTTATTTGTTGCAGCAACCATTTTAAAGCATTTTTCTTTCTCCATAGTTTCCTTTACTTCATTATTCTACCAAACATTATTTATCATTCTTCTCATTAGTGTGACTATAGACTTTTCTGTGGCATCTTGTAACATAAATATTTTCTTCATTCCAAATAGCCTCCACAGCTGTTTTCTTACCTCTATTTCCTAATTATTATAAATGGAATAACTTATAATAACCTTGTAAGCTTTATACTGTATTAGAATCATATTTCTTTCTTCTTGTAGTCATTCTACTTTCACTCTTATTTCTTTCACTTTTCCCCTTTCACTTTTCCCCTCAAAATCCACTGCTAATAAATAAATAAATATCTGGCCCAGATTTAGAAAATATTGTCATCCCTTTCTCCATCACTCTCAGACTTTTAGGATTCATTTACTGTAACCTTACAGTAAAGGCAGCATTAGTTCTGATGGTTTTGATTTCTTGCCTGGGCCATTTTGAAGGACTGACACTACCTGAATCCAGACAAGTGGAACACCTAAGGACAGAAAAATGATTCAGTCCACAGTTGGCAATTATTATCTTACAAAGCACCGTATCCCAGGGGTCCCCAACCCCGGTCCGTGGACTGGCACTGGGCCACAGAATGTCAGAAACTGGGCTGTGCAAACAAGAAAAGCCCCATAAGCAGGATGCAGGCAGCATGCAAAACTACACCCCCTCTGGTCCACAGAAAAACCTCTATTTGTGGAACCGGTTCCTGGTGCCCAAAAGGTTGGGGGCCGCTACCCTATCCCTTCCTGAGGTATCCCAATTTTGATTAAAAGGCCAGTGAAAATATTCAATTTAATTTTCATGTCAGTTTTTCATGATGGCTTAGGGTATGTTGACACAGGATTTTCTCAAAAATATATAATAAATAGTCCCCTTCTCCTTTTTTTTCTCCAGATGCATCATTATATTATGAGATGCACTTGTCAAATGACAGGGCAGATTGTGTTTTATGATCACTCCTCTAGTTGTGTAGTGAAACAGTCATAAAGTTATCCAAATCTGCATCTCATTCTCCATCACAGCAATTGTAGTCATCCAAACTATGCGTATTATTTTCCATCACTAATGCTTTTCATAACAAATGATAAAACATAATTTCAGTCAGATTTCAATAGAAGAGAATATACTGTATGTATTACCCACCTAGGGAATTCTACTTTCATATAATTTACAATCACCTAGATCTCACTAGCTGATACTTTTTGCCATATAGCTTAATTCTTTAATTCATACCTAAACCTACATTTTCATTTTTTTGAACTTTCCATAGGGTCAGACTATATTCAGTCAGATTTTTTTTCCTTACTCTTTTCTTAGCTTCACAGATGCACAACAAATCTGTTTTTCTTTATTTAACCCATTCCTTTATACTTTTTTTTTGTAAAGATACTATATCGCTTAAGTCCTGTTGGTCATTTCATAGACACTACGACATTCAAATAAAGACATATTTTTCTTTATTTCACAGCATTAATTTATATATTTTTCATAGTTTGATTTAAAATACAATTTGATCTAAAACACAATTTGTCTAAAATACAAATTAAATCTTCTCTGGACAAAAACCTATCCCAGTGAGCAAATATTTGCCAGACTTAGACCGACATACTGTAGTCCTTTGCAATTTCAGCAAGAGAGTAATGAGAGAGAGAGAGAGAGAGAGAGAGAGAGAGAGAGAGAGAGAGAGAGAGAGAGAGAGAGAGAGAGAGAGAGAGAGAAATATGCTGAATCCCAAAGATTACAATAATAACAGACCCAACAACACCTGCTGAAGGGGATAGATGCCTAAGGGAAATAAAAACTGTCATTTAGATTGGAATTGTGTTAAATGAACACTTCACAATCAACTTCTGTGTATTGTTTTACATGTTGTATCTACCCCCAGGGGATAAATGGAGCCATCCGTCCTTGTAATATGCACTGAGATTTGGAAAGTGGATTAGGCAGAGCACAGTGCTGCAAGGCCTATACCTTTCTTCAATTTTTAATTTTCTTGTTTGGTTTGCAGGAGAGGAAACTATTTAAATCTTAACCAAAATGTTTAAGCTTTAGCTGTTTGATGAAGCATGTGAAGACTTTGTAGAAAAGATTTGCAAGTGAAACAGAGGTGGCTTCTCAACAAGAAAAATCCATGATACCAGTATTTACTTATTTCATGCCCATGGACCAAAATAATTTCTGAATTCCAAACCAAGCAAGTAAAAGTTATCTATTCTTTTCCAGCTTTCACTCTTTTCGAAAGTCTAATAAAGACCCTCCTATAAGGGTCTTTTTAATAGGTCTGAAGTTGCTATTTATATCACAGACCCCACTGTAGACTGGATGCATTTAAGAGTCTCTTTTAAAGAGCTCTTCTTTCTTTTTTTTTATTAAAGAGTTTTACAAAAACAAAATTTTACAATATATCCCCAAATCCCTCCCACCCCAAACCCCCCCACTTCCCCCCCCCACTTCCCAGAGCTAAATACAGGATTATAGTTACAATAATCATATTCTAAATAAAAATTATGCATAATATACAATTAACCAAATTCATAATGTGCTTTAACTCCCCTTTAACATAACTACAAACAAAGTACCAATAACAATATCCCACTAAAATCTACTCATAAGCTAAATGGAACTTTTGAGTCCCATATTTGTTCAGAATATAATTTATCCATCTCCTCCAAACTGAAATATATCTTTCCTGTGAATGATCTTTCAAATAAGCAGAAATCTTAGACATTTCTGCAAGATTCAAAACTTTAAACACTCATTCTTCTATAGTGGGCAAACTATCCTTCTTCCAATATTGTCCCACCAGTAACCGTGCTGCTGTTATCATATTCAACATCAAATTAGTTTCTTTAACATCACAATCTACAACAATACCCAATAAAAATAATTGCGGAGAAAACTTTATCTTTCTCTTAAAAATATTTTGAATGTTCCACCAAATTTTGATCCAAAAAGCTTTTATGTTTCTACAAGTCCACCACATGTGAAAATAAGTAGCTTCTGAACTACCACATCTCCAACATTTAGACTGTAAATTAGGATACATGTTGGACAACTTCTTGGGATCCAGATGCCATCTATAAAACATTTTATAAAAATTTTCTCTTAAGTTTTGAGCCTGAGTAAATTTAACATTTCTGACCCAAATTATCTCCCAGGTGTCCAACGAGCTCTTCTTTAAAGGAAAAATGTCAACAATGAGAAGATGATTGTTAGCAAAATATATACCGGTAAGTATTCTACTTTCAGCTGCAAAAAGGAACTAGTACATCTAAAGTATGATTTGGTAATCACATTTTCATACATACATACATACATACATACATGCATACATACATACATACATACATACATAAATACAAACAAACATATGCTTCTAGCATATATGTTGTCTCTGTTTTGCTATTTCTGTGTGTTTAGTTAATGGTTACTCATTCAATCAGTTGTATATATTGGTATGCAAAACAATTTTTCCTATTTAAATTAACACTTGGATTTAGAGAGATGTGCTGAGGACTCAACTGCAAAAAGTAAGTGGAACAAGAAACATAATAAGGGCAAGGACAAGAATTTTGCTTCTTTTTAGAATTTAAATGAAATATAGCTAACGCAATTCTTGCATTTACTGATTTTTCCCTTCTATTATGTTCATGGCTCCTGCTCTTCAAAAACTGTGTTAAAAGTACCTTACATGTGAACATGTAGGTACCATACAGTTGTCATGAGTAACCCATAGTAACTCCTTCTAAAACAATCCTCTGTTAATTTATAGGGGTGGGGGTGGGGGTGGTAGCAACGTGCAGTCCTCCTGTCATATTTTCTACAGGCTTGGCTTAATTTTAACTCATCTTGTGTAAGAGATCAGTTCAAACATTGTGTAAGAGTCACCTAATTTCCTATGAGCTCAAAGGAAGAAAGAAAGGTGTATTAAAGGGGGAGGGCGGTATTGGTGCCATTTATTTCTACCCTATAACCTCTGACTGATCAGCCCCAAGAAGTATAGCCAGAAAGGGGGTGTTATTTTTCCCCCAGCTTTCACTGTTTGCCATGATAAAAAAAATAAACTTTTGCAGGTGTCCTTTGCATCTCTCATTTAACTCCATCTTTTTTGTAACCATCCTCTTGTCTTATAGGGCTCCTTAGCCCTAGGGGCTATGGTCAAGAGTAGGTCAATGCAAATCTTTTCACTGGTGACTGAATACAATGAGGCTCAAGCAAATTATCCCTCTCAAGCAGATTCATGAACTGAAGAATGCATCTGCTTCGAAGCCCCAAATCAAACTGATCAACCCTAGAACACTTTAGAGCTTTCCAAAGTTGTTTCAGATATTACCTTCTTTCCTGCTACTGAAAATAAAATAGGAGGCTATTTTATTTCTTTTAAATAAACACAAGTCCACCTACAGGATTGCAGCTGTAAATCCATTGTTGGAGATTGCCAGGTTGACTGTTTCCCATTGACTTGAGTAGTTGGCCAGTGAGATTTATCAATGTATTAAACTGTCGGATCTGTTTTTGGAATAATAAGACTAATTTTTGTGTTTCATTAACTGTCAGAGTTTCTTTGCTATGAGGAGCCATAAGTCCCAATTTGAGTTGTTCATGTGCTAGTCATCCAACACAAACAGGAGTTTAATACAACTTTCACTTTGAATATGGGCTCAAGATCAATCTATCCAGCAATGTACTATCATATCTTATTTTATTACTTTATTTATTAAATTTATATGCTGCCCATCTCACCAATAAGTTGACCCTTGGGTCATATCTACATTTTATATTCTGCATGACTGGCTCAGATTGAAGTTTCTCATATTACAGTGAGGGAATGTGTTCCATGGTTATATTTTGTCCAAACCTTTACTTCTTTTATGAATTGTGGAGGGCAAGGCTAGGGGCATTGTATCAAAATGTCTTTCTATGGTTTGCTGTGCTATGGCATTGCATTTCACTTCACCAATCTACTTCTGTGGTTTCCGCTAATTATTCTAAGGTGGGGTTTGGTCAGCAAGACACTATTTTGTGCTATTCTAATCTCAGTCATCAATTTGAGTCAAATCATGGGGTGGGTGCTTTTATGTATTTAATTAAACAGAACAGGAAAACCAAAAAGAGTAACAACAGCAACAAAAGTTATACGCATGTAGGCTTCTCATACAGATCTTTGTCTCTCTGAAGACATACACACACACACACACAGTCTTTTATGCTACAGTTTCAATAAAAGATGACCATACTTCATTGTAATCATCAATATAAAATCTACATCTGTAAGCAGCTTATTCTTAAGTGTAAGTAGTTTCAGCAATGTCTTCAATCCACTAAATAATTGGAGCTTATAAATTTATCTTTCAATGCTCAGGAATCAGTCCCTCAATAAGAAGGGCACAGAAATTCTATTTCCATTGACCAGCCAACAATTCCTATACAATAGATATGCATTTCAAAGAATATATCATGTCAAAAAGTCTGCCTCAAATGAATAAATGAATATTTATTTTAATGAAATATTATTCTCATTGCAACTCCAAAAAGATGGTAATTTACTCATTCTTTTCCTATTACAAATGCAATTGTGTATAATAAGTCCAATGTATACATACTGTATTTAACACACAAACTTGAAAATTTAGTGTAGACATTAAGACAGTTTCTCTTTGTTTAATCAAAGTGTAGATTTCCAATTCTTTTTTTCTTATTCAATATTTACATTTTGCCTGTCAAACTGATTTATTGACAACAAGTATTTGTAAAGACTAATTGAGATTTTTTTGTTGCTGTTATTGTGGTCTCATAAGACTAGTGATCACTTCTAATAATTTAAGATTCTGTGAAACTGAAAACTCCTCTGATCCAATTTGAGAATTGAGAAATGATTCATGCAGGCTCTTATCTTCTACCATTAAAGTGAGAAGAGTTGCAGGATTTGGGTTTGGCTAGTCTAGTGAAAAGAAGGACTAGGGGTGACATGATAGCAAGTGTTCCAATATCCAGTATTTGAGAGGTTGTCACAAAAGGAAGTGATCAACTTACTTACCAAGCACCTGTAGGCAGGACAACAAACAATGGATGGAAACTAATCAAGGAGAAAAGCAACTAAGGACAAACTTCCAAACAGTGAGGACAATTAACCAGTGGAACAGCTTGCCATCAGGTGCCTCAGATGTAGGTGCTTCATCACTGGAGGTTTTTAAGAAGAGACTGGACAGTCACTTGCCTGAAATGGTGTAGGGTCTCCACTTGAGCTGGGAGTTGGACTAGAAGACCTCCAAGGTCCCTTCCAGCTCTATTCCGATTGATTGATTCCCCATTTACCTTCTGACATTTTGGAAATTGCACTCCCACATTGGCAAGAAATAAAGGTCCTGGAAAAATATGTCAGAATGGATATATATATATCTCCAGTCTGTAAAACATAGTAGAAATAACTGTCCCACCTTGAATAGCCTTTTTGGAAAAATAAAACCACTGTAAAAGTATGCATGTCTGTTTGTTCCCATTCTTTCTGATATTGAATTCAGCTTAGATTACCTGTAAATTTGAGACTGGGACTCAAAAATCTACATGGATAGAAACATCAAATGTTAGTGATATAATAGCCAAAACTTGACCCAAACGTTTTGTATTTGTTAACATAAATATAGATAACAGATAGAAAATAATAGTGTTTTATTGTGTTATTTTAACATCCTCCATTTTCATTGTCCTGGTCCTTTTGGCCACTGTCTCCCTGTGCTCCTGATTGCCAAAGGAAATGTTGTTTGTTGTTTTCATTTAAGTAAGGTAAGAGCCACCACATCGTCTTTGGGCAATGTTTGATGCCAGAGATAGCAATAGCAACAGCACTTATACTTATATACCAGTGCACAGTGCTTTTCATTCCTCTCTAAGTGGTTTACAGACTCAGCATATTGCCCCCAACAATCTGGGTCCTCATTTTACTGATCTTACAAAGATGCAAGGCTGATCAACCTTGAGCTAGTCCGAATCGAACTGCTGGCAGTAGACAAAATTAGCCTGCAATACTGTTCCATCAGAGCACAGAGATGAATGAAAAATAATTTTTGCACAATTCTACAAAGTATATCCTCCACATACATGCTGTGCCACATTTATCTTTAGAAGTGGAGTGCTTCAAGTGTTTCAATTCCAGTGGTATGTCACTCAAAGCTATAATTTCCATGGTTCAAAGATATTGGAATTAAAATGTAAGCTAGATACATTGACAGGCTGAATAATGTAAAACTATACTATGCTGTTTTTGTGCTTGTTATCCTTGGAGTTAGACAGCTTGCATAAGATTTAGTACTTCATTCCCTCTGATGAGTATAGGGTATCTCATATTATCTATCTTCTTGCTTCTCTGCTAGGACATCATCAAGACCTGTAAGCTGTCACTTTTATGCACATCAAATAAATGTATATGATTAACAACAAGTAGACAGAGGTCTTTTGAGTTCTGATAACAAAAAAAGAAATTAAGTGTTAAAATTTGTTATGAAACCACAGACATAACAGCAAGATAATAAAATACAAATAGCAAGAACAAAAATCAATCCATTCCATAAGAAAAGTTAAAAGCACTATTAATTTTTAAAAGATGAAAATACAGCTAGTGGTTAAAATGCTGGGCTTGTTAACCGAAAGGTTGGCAGTTGAAGACCCTAGCACTGTGCAATGTGGTGAGTTCCCGTTCTTGTTCCAGCTCCTGCCAACCTAGCAGTTTGAAAGCATGCAAGTGGCTACTATGTTTCCCCAAAAATAAGATCTGGTCTTACATATTTTTGCCTCCAAAAGAGGCATTAGGTCTTATTTTTTCCAATATCTCACCTCAGGGCAGTGGCACCAGGAGCCCTCATGGTCAACACTGACCCACTTCTTCTGTGGTCGCTTGCTGCCGTTCGAATGCATTACACCCAGCCTCCATTTCACCTGCAAGAACACAGCTGCAGAGGCCATTCCTTCAAGGATGTCCTCCGCAGCTGAAAATGGAGCCATGGGCAAAAGTGAGCTGCTGGCAGCCATGTGGGCTCATGCTGGACGAGGCTGTCCGTGCCATCGCCACACGGTGAGGCAAGTGTCAGGGCATGGAAGGGGAGCAGTGGCAATGACAACCACCAGGATGTCAGAAGGCCAGCAGAGGCAAGGACAGAGCCCGGGGAGAGGCTCGGGTGTTCTTACCTGACCTGTTGCCAGCCGCACAGCTGCCAAAAAGCTGTGCGGCTGCATGGCTGCCAAACAGCTGATCAGTGCAGGAGCGGCAACCAGCAGCATGAACAGAAAAGATTAGCAGAACAGGGGAAGGAACCAGAGGCCTGTGTCGCTGGTCTTAACCCCAGCCACCAGATGCTGGTTAGGTGGGGGGGGTGGAACTGGTGGGGAGGAGTGTATGTAAGGTGCTGGGAGGAAATCACTCCCAGCAATAACTTTGTTTGCTATGACTAAAACGCTTGTCAGACCATTCCAGATTTTTGCCAGCCATCTTGACGTCTACCACTTGTTTTCTGTGGGAACCAAGGGTTGGTAAGGACACTGACACATATACATATAGGAAAAAAATGGTATCTATATTAAGCTCTTGAACATCTTGGAACTGGGCATGGAATGAATTAGAGCATGGGTGTCAAACTCACGACATCACATGATGTGTCGTGACGTATCGTGACATTTTTCCCATTGCCAGCAATGGGGTGGGCATGGTTTTGGTGTGATGCATCCAGCCCACGGGTCAGCAGTTTGACACCCCTGAATTAGAGGTTAATGTAGTAGTGAAAGAATCCTATAATGTCTTTAGAATGCTTATTTAGTTAGAATATTTGTTTTCATCTCTGTTCTTTATCAATGTTTTTGCTTCTTCTTTCATTGATCCCATCTTTTGATCAATGATCAATAGAAATGATTTCTATTTTGTGTTCTTGCAGGCATACCAATGAAAGAGGACTGATTCCAGTATCTACTTTTTTCAGGAAATTCTACTGTTCTTATCTGTGACACTTTCTCTCTCTCTCTCTCTCTCTCTCTCTCTCTCTCTCTCTCTCTCTCTCTCTCTCTCTCTCTCTCTCTCTCTCTCTCTCCCTCCCTCCCTCCCTCCCTCTCTCTCTCTCTCTCTCTCTCTCTCTCTCTCTCTCTCTCTCTCTCTCCTGCAGAGGGAATAAAACTCTTTTAGTGACAGATGGCAGCTTTTCTTAATTGTAATTGTTAGGGCAGCTATTCTTAAAATATACTTCAAGGACCTGCTTCAATTAACTTCAAACTATGTAGGATTGTTCAGACAATCAGATCCTGGATCTGATCAAGCATTCATCAATTCTAG
The DNA here is from genome assembly GCF_947247035.1 of Vipera ursinii. Taxonomy (NCBI): domain Eukaryota; kingdom Metazoa; phylum Chordata; class Lepidosauria; order Squamata; family Viperidae; genus Vipera; species Vipera ursinii. Next base: position 65,650,430 of record NC_139515.1, on the reverse strand, counting down.
TATCTTGTTTCTAGCAGTGATCAGCCAAATACTTCTTAGAAACTTCAGAACAGAGAAGAAAGCAAGTAGTCTTAGGTCAGTAACTAATCACAATATACTACCTCCCAACATGCAGATGTTATTTAGCTGGTTTGCTAATGGCATGGTTTTGAAATTGATGTATGCTTCCTCTCTATTTTTATTAGATTCATACTTAAAGCTATTTAACTCAATGGTCTTCCCACATCTTATAACAGAACACTCTATATCAGGGGTGTCAAACTGCCAGCCTTCAGGCTGGATGCAACATGAAGAAACCGCGCCCACCCCATTGCCGGCAATAGTGAAAAAGTTCCGATACATTGTGCGACATCACATGACTACTGCTAAGCTTGTAAGCCGCCCTGAGTCTTTGGAGAAGGGCGGGATATAAATGGAATTAAAATAAAAAATAAATAAATAAATGACATCGCGGGTTTGACATGTCTGCTCTATATCTTATGAGTACCACAATCCTAGATAGGTATTAAATCCTGTATAATTTCTCACTGCAGTAAACATTTGTCAGAGTCTGCAGGATTTAAAATTTGCAGAAACAAGCCACAATGCTTTAGGACCAAATTATGTTGTTGTTAGTTGTGAAGTCGTGTCCAACCCATCACGATCCTATGGACAACGTTCCTCCAGGCCTTCCTGTCCTCTACTATCTTCTGGAGTCCATTTAAGCTCACGCCTACTGCTTCAGTGACTCCATCCAGCCACCTCATTCTCTGTCGTCCCCTTCTTCTATTGCCCTCGATCTTTCCCAGCATTAGGCCCTTCTCCAGTGAGTCCTTCCTTCTCATTAGGTGGCCAAAGTATTTGAGTTTCAACTTCAGGATCTGACCTTCTAAGAGCAGTCAGGGTTGATCTCCTCTAGGACTGACCGGTTTGATCGCCTTGCAGTCCAAGAGACTTGCAGGAGTCTTTTCCAGCACCATAGTTCAAAGGCCTCAATTCTTTGGTGCTCAGCCTTTCTTATGGCCCAACTTTCACAGCCATACATTGCAACTGGGAAGACCATAGCCTTGACTAGACATGTCAAACACAAGGCCCGGGGGCCAGATCCGGCCCGCGAAGTGGTTTCATGCGGCCCGTGAAGCCATCCTGGAAACAGTGAGGGAACAGCCCCCACTGCCTTGGCCCTGGCCCAGAGACCCTCCTTCTGCCGGAGACTCTCAGATCTGTCCCACTCCTGCCCAGGCCACCATAGGCACCCTTGATGCGAACGATGTACAGCTGGCCACACCCACCCAGTAGGCCATAGGCACTCTAGCCACACCCACCCAGTAGGCCACGCCCACCCTGGCCATACCCACCTGGCCCCTTGAAGGCAACCACAATGCTGATGCGGCCCTCAATGAAATTGAGTTTGACACCCCTGGCCTTGACTATACGTACATTTGTTGGCAGGGTGATGTCTCTGCTTTTTTTTTAATTGAAAAGTTTTTCAATACATTTTATCTTTAACAACCCCTCCCCACCCACCCCCTTCCCAGCCCCACCCAACCCTCCCCCCTCCCCTTCCCCCTCCCATTCCCCAACTTCCCAGAGCTAAATACAAGGTATAAAAGTAAAAACAATCATAAACAACCATGTGCTAACATCAATAAACTATTAAGTCTATCACACTTTAGCTCTTATAAAGATGTCTCTGCTTTTTAGTGTGCTGTCTAGATTTGCCATGGCTTTCCTCCACAGGAGCATCTTTTAATTTCTTGGCTGAAGTCCCCATCTGCAGTCATCTTGGAGCCCAGGAAAATAAAATCTGTCACTACCTCCAAATTATACATCATGCTTAATGCATGGCCTGCAGCTTTAGTTTTTGTTTGTTTAAACTTATCTCTTCACTCCCTGATTGACTTCAGAATGAAAATGCAACAATGAATGGATTTTTTTTTCTGAAGTTGATAGCGATGCAAAAGGAAAGCATTCATTTTCTGACCCTAGTTAGGAGTGAAGTAAATCTGCTCTTGGAGCATGTTGCCTTTGCTTCTAGAGTGGGAACATTTCCTGCTCCCCTTTAGTTTGTTAAAAAAAACAAAGATGTAGCTATTTTGTAAATTCAGTGTTCAGATAAGATCCAAAATTAATATGGGTTGAAGGATAGCTGTGTCTGAGCTTTGTAGTTCCAGGTCAATGCCAGATATAGGATCAATATCTTCATGTCATTAGTTAGCTATGCTATCTCCACAATGACAGGGAGTCCACTAATTAAAGAAAAATTATTGTAGACATGGTGGCATGTAAACTTCAACCATTTTAACTTTCTGGAAATAGGAAATCTTTATATAAGATGCCTAGAAAGCTTATCAAGCCAAGACCCATAGGTTTTCTCTAAAAGGCCAATATATGACTGAAACCTGGATGAGGAAGTGAACAAGGCAGAGACTAATAGGAGACACAACAGTTAGAGTAGATTAGAAATCCTTCATTGAAGTAGTAGTATCACATCCTTCCAACATTTCACTTAGTCCTTATAAAAGTGGTGCTGCAGAGGATTAGTCTAGCATAGCTTGAGAATTCTCTGCTTGCACTAGGAAATGTGTTAGCTGTATGATCTTGAAGTGATATTTTTCACTTCTCCCTTGAGAACTGTCTTTCTGGGAATAAAGAGACCAGGGAAGCTCTGTTTTTGCTGTCCACCTTAATGTCTTTGTGTTTTAAAAGGAGACTGCGGTAATGAGAATTATTTTGCAGGGCTGTGCAAACAATATATGCATGTTTATGTTGCATTCCTGTATTAATTCTTAATGTCGGAATAGATAGAGGATTAACAATGGATGTGATGAGCCAACTCTTTGTTTAAATCCACTCTCAGATCTAATCTCCTATTGACAAGGAAACATCACATAGGGACGTCTTGAAGGAATTAGCACAAATCCCTTTTAAATTCTTCAGTGACTTTCCTTTCCTTCTCCTTTCCCATTTATACCCCTTGATGCTTTTTTAGTAGCAGAAGACTGGGTCCAAAAGCATCAATTAAGATTCAAACTTCACCATTTGAGATGCATTATCATGGTCCCACTGACACTTTCTTAAATGCAAACTAGATCTATCGCATCTCTGATGAATTCAAAGAAGATTAAAGAGTCAGAGATGCCTACTGCCTCAATCCTGAACTCAATACAAATGAAAAAAAGCAGATAGCAGGCAAGAAGAGAGGAACAAAAAGGCAACAAGAGGAAACAACCACACTTTTCCCAGGTTTTTTTAATAAATATTTTTATAAATATTTCATTAATTTTCTAGTTTTACAATCATAAATACTTAATAAACAACATGTTGTCTGGGTCCATTAGTAATTCAATGGTACATATTAACTTCTTCAGTCTAGGCCCAATATTACGGCATCCAATGCTTCCTCTCTTCTTCTGATATTACACATTTTCCCACACTAGGCAAATACAATTATTATTGTTAATACATATACAATTGAACATCAACATCTTTGTTACATTTCCCTAATAATATCAATAATGTCAGTTTAAAATATCTTTTCTAACCAAAATATATGTTTTCCCCAAGCAATTAATTTGCCACTTTTCTTTTCCTGAGGGAATTGGGTGGAAACTCCCCTTCCCTCTCTCATTGGGGAGGATTCTTTGCTTTGGGTGGTTTTTTCCCAGGAAAAAGTCTTAAAGTCATATAGAGAGGATCCATGTTGCTCAAAAGTTGCTGGTTAATGCTTATTTTCTTCGGCTGTCTGCAGCTTCTGACTGGCCACACAAATGTAGCCATTCTTTCCCCCTCCAGTTTGGAGGGCTTCCTCAGATCAAATGGAAGGGCCGCCACCCTCCCATGATCAATGAGGGTCCACTCCTTCTCCATCACCTCTTCAGAGCAACTTTCAACCCTTTTTAGGGTCCTAAGTGGGGCAAAATCGAACCTGGAAGATGGAGCCCCATCTTCCTGCATCTTTTACACTGTAACGTCAAACCGGAAGTCCACACTTTTCCAAGTTTTGGAGTTGGAGTGGAATGGTAGCAACAGCAGCTCAGAGTGCTGACTTGGGTATCAACAAGCTTCAGATTTTGCCCTACAGTTACAGAAACAAATAATGCAACATTTTATTCATATTAAAAAGGTAAAGGTTCCCCCGCACATGCGTGCTAGTCGTTTCCAACTCTAGGGGCTGGTGCTCATCTCCATTTCAAAGCTGAAGAGCCAGCACTTGTCCGAGGACGTCTCTGTGGTCATGTGGCTGGCATGACTAGACACCAAAGGCGCACGGAATGCTGTTACCTTCCCACCGTAGTAGTCCCTATTTTTCTAGCATTTTTACATGCTTTTGAACTGCTAGGTTGGCAGAAGCTGGGACGAGTAACAGGTGCTCACTCTGTTATGCGGCACTCAGGATTCAACCCACCAAACTGCCGACCATCTGATCGACAAGCTCAGCGTCCTAACCCACTGAGCCACCATGTCCCATTATTCATATTAACCTGTAGTTTATAAAAAATGTGTTGGCAATGCAATCTACCTCAATTATTGGGTTGAATCAAGATGGAAATGAAAATGACACTTTGACCATATTTTTGTTTGCATGTGTGTGTGAAGGACAATAAGGAAATAATACCCATAATAACTTGGCTATTTTAAAAATGGAAATATAGACAATCTCCACTAGGAAATGTTTCAGAATCCATTGATATAAAAATATCAAAAATAAATCTGAGTTCCTTAAATACTTTTTCCACAAGCATAGTCATTCCTTTATATACAGGTTAAGCTCTACATAACTTTAAAAATGTGGAAATGTGTCTTCTTTGGAAATTGAGCTTAAACTTTCTTATGCACACAAAGACTCCAAGGATTCAAGGTGCTGCAAGACAAGGATGAAAAGGTCTGATAAGTTGCATTCTACTACCACACAACCTGCTTTTCCTTCAAATGAGCATATTCATCAAAGGAAGGAAGGAAGGAAGGAAGGAAGGAAGGAAGGAAGGAAGGAAGGAAGGAAGGAAGGAAGGAAGGAAGGAATCCAACATTCATTTTGGAGGAAAGAATACAGTATTTCCTTTCTCTAAAGTCTACAGAAAAGCACCATTGTCAAAGGATAATTCAGGATTTATAGGTTACTCATTCCTCTTCCTTAATATTACAGCAAATTCTATGTAACACAATCTGTCCTTTCACCTGTCTGATTATCTAGATGTCCTAGCTTTCCAGGCAACATGGATAAATAAGGTTTGTAGGATAGGAGCCAGAGCCATTTGTTAAAGAAATATCTATTATATGGCAGTCCAGAATATGCCATTTGATTTTTTACTTTTTGGAAAAAAGAACATCCTACTTGTCTCCAATTGATTCCACTGTGTTTTTAATCAGAAGGAATTGGAGGGGGAAAGTATCCATTATCTACCTTGTGGCTAAAAAAAATTCTAAGCTTTCTTTGATGCTCTCATTTTGAGAGAAAGAAAATAAATGCTATGTGGATTTTCCAGTGCATTGGTTTCTCAAGGCATAGTCAGAGGTTCAGATCTGTAGACTCTATTATGTTAATTTTGATATTATTATCAGCACTGGACTTGCAGTTAATGGGGGGAAAAGAAAAAAAATACTTTTAAGACAATAACTAGAGCACAGAATGGTAAAGGTAAAATTTAAAAGCTGTTTTTTATAGCACCAATTACAATGGTTTATTGAAAGAGTCAAGTCCTAAAAAGGAAAAGGTTCACCCGCACATGCGTGCTGGTCATTTCCAACTCTAGGGGCCGGTGCTCATCTCTGTTTCAAAGCTGAAGAGCCAGTGCTTGTCCGAGGACGTCTCTGTGGTCATGTGGTCGGCATGACTAGACACCAAAGGCACACGGAACGCTGTTACCTTCCCACCGTAGTGGTCCCTATTTTTCTACTTGCATTTTTACATGCTTTTGAACTGCTAGGTTGGCAGAAGCTGGGATGAGTAACAGGCACTCACTCTGTTACGCGGCACTCAGGATTCAACCCGCCAAACTGCCGACCTGATCGAGAAGCTCAACATCCTAATCCACTGAGCCACCACATCCGTTTTAGTCAAGTCGTGGCGAAGGGGCTTGCGTAATTCAATGAAGCTACTGTATGAGCTATGCCGTGCAGGGCCACCCAAGACGGACAGGTCATAGCTGAGAGTTCTGACAAAACGTGATCCACTGGAGAAGGAAATGGCAACCCACTCCAGTATCTTTGCCATGAAAACCCTATGGAGAGTACCAAAAGGCAAAACGATATGATGCTGGAAGATGAGCCCCTCAGGTCGGAAGGCGTCCAATATGCTACTGGGGAAGAGCAGAGGGCTAGTACTAGTAGCGCCAGAAAGAATGAAGCGACTGGGCCAAAGCCGAAAGGACGCTCAGCTGTGGATGTGTCTGGTGGTGAAAGGAAAGTCCAATGCTGTAAAGATTTTTTCTCCATAGGAACCTGGAATGTAAGATCCATGAATCAAGGAAAGCTGGACGTGGTCAAACAAGAGATGTCAAGACTGAACATCGACATCTTAGGTATTAGCGAACTAAAATGGACAGGAATGGGTGAATTTAATTCAGATGACCATCAGGTATACTACTGCGGGCAAGAATCCCTCAGAAGAAATGGAGTAGCCTTCATAGTCAATAAAAGAGTAGGAAAATCAATACTGGGATACAATCCTCAAAATGACAGAATGATCTCAGTTCGAATCCAAGGCAAACCATTCAATATACAGTACTCCAAGTCTATGCCCCAACCACCAGTGCTGAAGAGGATGAAATTGACCGGTTCTATGAAGCCCTACAGCACCTTATAGAACTAACACCAAAAAATGATGTCCTTATCATCATGGGGGATTGGAATGCTAAAGTAGGAAGCCAAAAGATAACTGGAATAACAGGCAAGTTTGGCCTTGGAGTACAAAATGAAGCAGGGCACAGGCTGATAGAATTTTGTCAAGAGAATACAATGGTCATAGCAAACACTCTTTTCCAACAACCCAAGAGACGGCTCTACACATGGACATCACCAGACGGTCAACACAGAAATCAGATTGACTATATGCTCTGCAGCCAAAGATGGAGAAGCTCTATACAGTCGGTAAAAACAAGACCAGGAGCTGACTGTGGCTCAGACCATGAGCTTCTCCTTGCAAAGTTTAGGCTTAAACTGAAGAAAGTAGGGAAAAGCACTAGGCCACTCAGGTATGAATTAAATCATATCCCTGTTGAATATACAGTAGAGGTGACAAATAGATTTAAGGAATTAGATCTGATAGACAGACTGCCTGAAGAACTATGGACAGAGGTTCGCGACATTGTACAACAGGTAGCAACCAAAACCATCCCAAAGAAAAAGAAATGCAAGAAAGCAAAATGGCTGTCTAAGGAAGCTTTGCAAATAGCTGAGGAAAGGAGGAAAGCGAAAGGCAAGGGAGAAAAACATAGATATGCCCAATTGAATGCAGAATTCCAGAGAATAGCTAGAAGAGATAAGAATGCCTTCTTAAATGAACAGTGCAAAGAAATAGAAGAAAACAATAGAATAGGGAGGACCAGAGATCTTTTCAAGAAAATTGGAGAAATGAAGGGAACGTTTAATGCAAAAATGGGCATGATAAAGGACCAAAATGGCAGGGACCTAACAGAGGCAGAAGAGATTAAGAAGAGGTGGCATACACAGAAGAACTATACAAGAATGAGCTTAACGTCCCTGATAATCACAATGAGGTGGTCACTGACCTCGAGCCAGACATCCTAGAATGTGAAGTGAAGTGGGCCTTAGAAAAGCTGAGCAACAACAAAGCTAGTGGAGGTGACAGTATTCCAGCTGAGCTATTCAAAATCTTAAAAGACAATGCAGTAAAAGTGCTACACTCAATTTGCCAGCAAATTTGGAAAACTCAACAGTGGCCACAGGATTGGAAAAGATCAGTTTACATTCCAATTCCAAAGAAAGGCAGTGCCAAAGAATGTTCAAACTATCGCACCATTGCACTCATTTCTCATGCTAGTAAAGTCATGCTTAAAATCCTACAAGCTAGACTTCAGCAGTATGTGGATCGAGAACTACCAGAAGTACAGGCAGGATTTCGAAGAGGCAGAGGAACTAGAGATCAAATTGCCAACATACGCTGGATCATGGAGAAAGCTAGGGAGTTCCAGAAAAACATCTACTTCTGCTTCATTGACTATGCTAAAGCCTTTGATTGTGTGGATCATAACAAACTGTGGCAAGTTCTTAAAGAGATGGGAGTACCAGACCATCTTATTTGTCTCTTGAGAAACCTATATGCGGGTCAAGAAGCAACAGTGAGAACTGGACACGGAACCACTGATTGGTTCAAAATTGGGAAAGGAGTCCGGCAAGGCTGTATACTGTCGCCCTGCCTATTTAACTTATATGCAGAGCACATCATGAGAAAGGCAGAGCTAGATGAATCAAAAGTTGGAATTAAGATTGCTGGAAGAAATATCAACAACCTAAGATATGCAGATGATACCACTCTAATGGCAGAAAGTGAAGAAGAACTAAAGAGCCTCTTGTTGCGGGTGAAGAAGGAGAGTGCAAAAGTTGGGTTGAAACTTAACATTAAGAAAACCAAGATCATGGCATCTGGCCCTCTCAATTCCTGGCAAATAGATGGGGAAGAAATGGAGGTAGTGACAGATTTTGTTTTCCTGGGCTCCAAGATCACTGCAGATGGGGACTGTAGCCAAGAAATTAAAAGACGCTTGCTCCTGGGAAGGAAAGCCTTGGCAAATCTAGACAGCACACTAAAAAGCAGAGACATCACCCTGTCGACAAAAGTGCGTATAGTCAAGGCTATGGTCTTCCCAGTTGCAATGTATGGCAGTGAAAGTTGGACCATAAGAAAGGCTGAGCGCCAAAGAATTGAGGCCTTTGAACTGTGGTGCTGGAGAAGACTCCTGCGAGTCCCTTGGACTGCAAGGCGATCAAACCGGTCAGTCCTAGAGGAGATCAATCCTGACTGCTCTTTAGAAGGCCAGATCTTGAAGCTAAAACTCAAATACTTTGGCCACCTAATGAGAAAGAAGGATTCACTGGAGAAGAGCCTAATGCTGGGAAAGATCGAGGGCAATAGAAGAAGGGGACGACAGAGAATGAGGTGGCTGGATGGAGTCACTGAAGCAGTAGGCGTGAGCTTAAATGGACTCCAGAAGATGGTGGAAGACAGGAAGGCCTGGAGGAACGTTGTCCATAGGGTCGCGATGAGTCGGACACGACTTCGCAGCTAACAACAACAAGGAGTACTAAATTTGTAATATGATCTGAGCCAATATTCCTTATTTTATCCATGTGTACATTAGATTAAAAATAATGAATATATGGAATATTGCCCTGGAAAGTTGATGTGCTTGTTACAGCTACATTATACCATACTTGACTGAAGTCCACAGAGAGGAAAAGATGAAAAGTTACCACCTAAACCTTACTGAGACCATTGAATTTTTATTTTTATTTTTTTCATCTGGAGGACAAGAACTTGAAAGAGATTTCTTCCCAGCAGGATGTAAATAATGCATTTGTTGCTCTTCTGGACATTTTTTTCAGAACATACAGTGCTAAAACTGTTTCTGTGACCAGAAACAGAAATTTTCTTCAATAGATGATTGACCAGTAGCTTTCAAGCTTCATGGGGGGAAATGCATTCTGCATTTTCTGCCAGTGTTTCAATTTATTTCGATGAATCTCCTCCATTAGACATTCACCCATCTCTCTGAGAGACAGAACTGGTGGTACAACTTAAAGTTCTGATGTCTTCTTTTTCTGTTCCTTCTCACCATCGTCCTTTTTTCTCCTGTTTTCTGCACCTGAACATATATGCTTTCTCTAAGTCATTGCCATAATTTTAAAATCTCAGTTTTCTGTTGCAGAATTAAATTTTTGAAGTCCTGGATTTTCAACAACACTGAAAAATACCTGTTTCCAGTGGTGGGATTCAAATATGTGAACAACTGATTCTCTGTATGTATGCCATTTCCAGAAGTCCATTCTTGGCCTGGGCAACAAAAAATTAGCTACCGGTTCTGCTGAAGTGGTGCAAACTGGCTGAATCCCACCACTGCCTGTTTCCTTGTGTGTATGCTTGCTTTTCCTCTTTTGTTCCTTATCACTTTCTTTCAGCTCTTGTTAAAAAGTATGCTGATTCATTTTAAAGTTTTCATTTTCTCTTATCCACTTGTCATCCTTAAATCAAATCCAAATAGCATTTTATTCACTGCTTAATTAATCAGGGAAGCAACAGGGCAAAATATGATGCTGTTTGAATTAAACAGAGCCAGTGGAATATGGTGATTATGAAGCTGGAGTTGAACCAGATAGACCTAGGATTCAAATCCTCATTTTCCATGAAAGCTCACTGAATAATTTTAGTAAAGATATTATCTTGTAGCCTGTCTCCTACTATTGGATGCTCTTTTAAGCTCCTGGAGGAAAGCTTGCTGGAAATATAGCACTTACAAGTAGTTACTTTATTTATAACAATAAAATAAGACTATTAGTTAGCATTTTTCTAAGAGGAGAAATTTCTACTACACGAAAAATGAACATGGAGAAGTATGGCTCAGTTTTACTGTTATTAAATCATTTACACACACTATTTAAACATTCAATTTTCAGTTGCATCATTTGAATACCTATATGTGAGTATGATGTTTTCTTTTTTATAAAGATTTTATTAGGTTTTATAGGGTTAAGAATAACATTTTAGAAGGCAATGTGGTAATTGGGTTAAACAATAGGTCAGTAATACAATCATTAGTGAGTATCTCAGGTTACACCATCAAATATTTCTTCTTAGTTTTCCTTGACATTTGCTATTTCATATTTATGCTAATACATTTCTAATTATGTCAAAATTCAGTAAACATTTCAGAATCTCATTTATAAATACATTTTTTTTTCTTTTGGTAATAAATATCTTAATAGATCTCAATAGACAATCAATGTCCTGTTATAAAAGTTTACCAATTTTATTTTTTTTAGTCACAGTATTCCAATTTAACCTTTAATATCCATTGTATTTAACTTTCAGGTAACCCAAATTTCCTTTATCTCATTTTATAAAAATTATAATATCTAAAATACATCTATTAAAACTTATATATGTTCTTATTCTATTCCATAAACATTTTCTATTTCCCATCCTCTATATACACTGGGCTAATCAACAATTCAAACCTATTTTTTATAGTTAATTTAAATTTCCCTTGTTAATCTGAACCTTCAATATTCAACCAATTAATCCCTTGGGTTTTTTTACTGATTTCTGACTATTTTAAATCTAGTACTCAAATTTCCTTTTATTTCAAAATCTCCCTTTAGCCCACTAACTGGCAGTTTAGGATCCTCTCTAATAAAACAGGAGCCCCCAGTTTTTCAACCTAATTCTAGCTTTCTTCTTTTGCCAGCCAGGTTTGCATATCAATGCTTTTAAATAATAAGATAGGTCTCTCTTCATTCTTGTGTATATTATGTGGATTAAAGGAGACCATCTAGTTGCTAATTTTCTAAGAAGTCTGGCCCATTTATAATCATTAATTTGCCTTGATCTCCCAGATCTCCATATTTGTTCTGGTATAGTTGTCTTCAATTCGATCTGGTCTTTTTCTTTCTCAGGTTTCTTCTTCATCAAAGGTTATTTCCAGTTTTGAAATTATTGTGTCATTATATGGATTTTCAGTAGGCTGTGTTTGTTGTTCTGTAGAGCCCTCTGCGTTGGCGTTCAGTTGTTCCACTTCTGTTGTTTTGGGGGTTAGCAGTTTTCTAGCTCTGGTCAGGATTTCGCCTTCTGGAGGTAAGCTGGCAACTTTATCTTTCAAATTAATTTTAAGTTTGTCAGTATTTAGAAAAATAGCTTCAAGTATAGGTTTAAACAAATCCCGAATCTGAAAGTCATCTTCCATTTCTGATATAGTTAAAAATGATCTTTCTGGTGGAGGCTATTTATTAAGAAAGTAAATGTTCACCTCCACCATTCCTAAAAGCCAGTCTCACTGCCCAGCTGTTCTCTCAAAGCTAGGTTTGTGGTAGATAAAACCAAGGTCAGAGCAGGGCTGTAAACAAGTCTCTTCATCACAGTAATAAAGTAATAAAACTGTTGTGCCAAGCTGGCCACAAAATATCCCTGATAGCATTTAGAGTCTTTTTCAAATCCCAAACTAAAATCTTATCCACTTTAAATTCTTGTTTGCAAATAAAACAAAGTGCCAGATTCCAATAAGAGAAGGAATTTTTTGGGTTGCCAAGTTCCAGGCAGAAAATAAAAATCCAGTTGTATTAAGTTTATTTTTCCAAAGCTTTATTTCCTCTAAGTAATCAGAGGCTGCCATTTTACAGGGTGGGAAAAAAAATTCCCTTCCCTCTCTCCTTGGCGGGGAATACATTTTCAAGAAGCTCTTAACAGGAAAAATACTTTGGATGCAGAGAAGGTAAAATCTCACCCAATTTCTTCACGTTGCTTTAAAGTGCTTGTTAGTAAGTTTGGCCTTGGCTATCTGCAGCTTAATGATGGGCCATAAATGGCTGATCTTTTCCCCATCAGTTTGAAGAGCTGCCCAGGATCAAATGGAAAGGATGGCACCCTTCCGTGATCACTCAGGGGTCCTCTTCATGCTCGTCGCCCCTCCAGGGTGACTTTTGACCCTTTTCAGGGTCCCCCAGCAGGAGAAAACCAGACGGTGGGGGGACGATCTCCCCACACATCTGCCAGCACTGCAGTCGAAAACCGGAAGCCGTGAGTATGATGTTTTCTAAACTTATGGAATAACAGATAGATACAGCTCAGTAGAAAAGAAATGTTTGGTGTGCAGAAGCCAGATGGTCCAGGTTCAGTTCCTGATGTATCCCAATAAAAGGATTAAATAACAAGTGTTAGGAAAATAGCTCTCTGCTGGAGAAGCTGTGAAGTGACTGTCTCTCAGAGTGAATCAAAGTGTGTAACTGAAGGCAGTGCTTGGGCTTTAAAATGACACGCTTTTCAAAACGAACTCACTGCTTTCCTCCTATGATTACTGCCTGTTTAGTTAATCATCTTTGGATTTACCCTGTACTACAAAATAGCTTCTTTCTTAGAGATAACTTCTATTCCCAGAAAACTGTTTTTTTCATTGGAGAGACAGAATGCATTTGTCTCATTTCCTTTCCTTCATCATAGTCCTAGCAGGCCATTACCACACAGAGAGTAAAACTATCTGAACATTTTTTTTTAAAATGCTCATTAAAAAAACAAGTGTATGCATTGAAAAGCATTTGTAAATCCGACATAAATTTGAGACATCACTTCTCCCTTGTGGTAGGTTTTGTGGGCTAACTCTCTCCCATACCTACCTTCTCCTGCTTGAACAATATAGGCTCTGCTTGGAATGCATGGAGATCAGTTTTATGACATTATTTATTTAAAAATACTGTATAAATAAACAATTTCCTAAAACTGAAAAATGCATTTTAATTTTTAAAGGAAAAGTCTCAAGAAATTTTTACAGGAAAAAATATCAGTTTTATTCTCTTATTAAAACACACACATGCACTAATGCAGTTTCTTGAACCTGCTGGCCTCAGCATTTTTCAAGCTATATGGATGTTCTAAATAAACCAAACTGGAGCCTCCAAAAAGCTTTGAATATAATTTCTGCTAGACTTGTATCTGCTTGTTCTCCAGTTATCCAATGCCTTTAGCTGCATGGTTTCTCCCATTGATAATTTTCTTGTCAGGTAAAACAGTCTGAGATTGATTATAAGGCTGGTCAGGTTTCTCTTTTTCCCTAGTCTTGAGAATGGTTGTCTGCCTATTGACACCCATCCAGTATATTGGACACTGGATTGATGGGTTTGGCAGAAGGTGTAATTTGTAACTTGAAGGAAAGCTGACAGTGATAACTAAGCAATTTTAGATTTCAACTTTTCTAAATCTCTTAAAGGCAATTTCTCTCTTTGCTTCTCAAATGGTATATTTACTGTATATACTATTTATATACTATTTGTTTCATGCAGAGTCATGTGTAAGCAACCAGATTTTAAGGAAGAGTCTGATATTAGAAAAATGAACTGGTCAGGCAGGGAGTGTATGTTGTGGAAACCACAACTTAAAGAATTTTGACTGTTGGGTTCTAGAAAGAGTCTCTGGCTTAGCTCCTGCCCTTGTACCCAAAAGCGAGATGGATCCCTACTCTTCTGGCTTTCTAGATGGGTGCCAAGTCCTGCTCTGCAACGGGCATGGTGTGTGTGTGTGTAAGAATACCATGGAACCCTTTGGTGGTTAATGGGTTAAGAGGGCCCCTTCTGCCTTTTTAACTTTCTCAGTTGTTCTTTTTAACCATGTTTTGCTTCTGTTTTTAAAATATTGTTTTAAGTATGGCTTTTATATTAAAATAATATAATTATTTTATATATTAAATATATATTATTTGAGAACAAAGAATATTCTAAAACAGCCTTCCTCAGTCTGATGCCCTACAGATGTATTGGGACAGCCAGCATACCTAAAGAATTTTTGGAAATTATGGTACCATTAGATGGGGAAGGTGCCAGGCTGGAAAGGTTGATCTAAATAGCTATATAGTACTGTAAAACCAATAAAGAAATAAATGATGATGATGATGATGGCTACAATTACTAGGAGAAATTATGATAATTAGCCATTGGGTTTACCAATTCAGATTACAAACCATTTGTTTAGCTCAGTATTTAAATTCTTTTTATGTCCTGGCTGGATCATAGGTTCAAGTAGTTGAGTATCTTTTGCTGGAAATTTTCAGTTTGTATTTCTGCCAGGAAGAAGGAACCACTCATGACTTTATCTCAATGATAAAAAACAGAAGGCAGATAGCAATGATATAAAATTGCATGGTTAGTCATTTTTGTCTGTTAAGGGTTACCAGCTTGATTTTGGCCATTTGTAAATATGCCATTGTACGTAATTGCATCCTTGTCACTGACAGCCACAAAACAAACATAACCTGTTAATAACTTGTTAATTGGGCCTAAATGATTCAGTCAATCAGCCTACATGTTATGAGTCATTGAATTACAAAGAACTGAACAACTGTATACTACAACATGTTGAGTAAATGATGCATCTCCTGTTTCATATGCTGGCTAGGATTGCAGACATGAATGTGGGGTAGCAGGACAAGTATGTTATTAGAGACTGTAAGGTGGTGGCCATCTTGGGTGGTAAATGGTAGTAGATGGTAGCAAATTTAGAAAAAGGGAATTGTGCAACTTGCCCTGGGTCTGCTAAATTGTTTCAGCATTTCAGCTTTTATATTTAAAATGAAAGAGTCACCATCTTGATCTTTTGGTATGAACATGAAAACATTCTGGGCTAGCTTCAGACTAGGGATGAGACACATTCATCCAGCTTTGAGCTCTGTTTCCTACTCCAGTATCCAACTGAATATTAATTAAGATGGTTGCCACAAGAATGGGAACACGAGGAGTTCTGGTTTCAGTGATTAATAGAATAGGTTTTCCTTAGCAGTGGCAGAAGAGGTAGTATTTTTTTCAAAAAATAAATGCTAGCACTTGCAAAGAAAGTGGTGGATTTCTTTTCTGCTTTGCCCATCAAGGTTTCATTCTTAATTCTTCATTTTTTTTTGTTCCAGCCATATATGTTGATCCATATATCACCATGTTTCCCAGTATACCAGCGAATTCTAGTGGAACACTGAAGACAATTACTGTTCTAAGAAGTCTACAAGTTGTCCAAAAACTGGAAGACCACAGAATATGTCTGGTGAGTTCAAAAAAGCCAAGTGGTAATAAAGTTCTTACTCCACCTGATAAATGCAATGAAGCTTTGTATTGAAAAAGAAGTAGTAAGCTATAACAGATGTTCACTGTTGAAATGGACCAGTGTATTCTGGAATTCATGTTTACATTTAGAAAAGTATGAATAAAGATCAGTAGTTGATCATTAATGGTGTTAGTGAAACAAACTTTGAGTTGGAAAGGTAGTCCTTGATTCATGACCACAACTGTGATGAAAATTTCCATTGCTAAGCAAGGTGCTTGACATCTGAGCTGCATCTGATTTTATGACCTCTTTTCCATGATTGTTAAGTGAATCTCTGCAGTTATTAAGTTAATCATACAATCATTAAGTGAACCTGGCTTCCCCCATTGACTTGGCTTGTTGGAAGCTGTCTGGGAAAGTTGTAAATGGTGTTTACGTGATGCACAGATTCTGCAACCATCATAAATATATGCCGGTTGCCAAGCACACAAAGCTTGGTCACATGACTCTAGGGATATTGTGACAGTCGTAAGTGCAAGGACCAATCATAAGTAACTTTTTTTCAGTGCTGTTGTAATTTCAAAAATGGTCACTAAATGAAGGGTTGTAAATTGAGGATTACCTGTAATGGCAAAGCTATTGTTGTCATTACAGGATCATAATGGTGTTCTCTGTGAGCCTTATTATACTCATAGACTCTGAAGCTGTCTTCAGAATTTTTCCCCAAAGCTTTGAAAGCAAGGAGTTATGGTAAGTGCTGATTAAAGACAGTGGTAGCAGTATTCCACCTGAGGATCTCCTTTTAAGAAAGATCTCACTGACCTTATCTAGAAATCTAAATTATGGTTGTATACAAATTCTATCATATACATTACATATACATACACATACACATATATACACATACACATACATATAAAATAGAATAAATTTGGCACTAGCCAAACCCATTTCTGTTCTTCTATGCTTTAAATTATTTTCAGTCCTTTTTAAAGAAATATATTAGTTGATCTTGTTTTGGAAACTATTACAGAAGTTCAGATCAATTTGTCTTCAGTAAAGAAATTTTTTTAAAAAGAGCAAATCAGACCACATATTGTTTTTCTGGAAGTATTTGTCTCTCTCTTACCTTAGTCAAGAAGTGGAAAAATGCCAAGACGAAATGATTCACTCTGTTTACACTGGAGATTAACCTGATCACGAATTCTCTTACGATACATACAAGAAAACATAGCTTACTGTTAAAGTTATATGGGCAACTATTAGCTTGCTCAGTTTTTGGTGCTGTGAATGAAAAATCTAGGATAATATTGGTGCTTGCTGAATTGTAGATGACATAAAAATTAAAACAAATTAATGTTTTAAGGAAGCTATGAATGAAATAACAGGGTTTTCAAGAACTTGAATCAAATGAAACCTGATAACTCTGAATTACATTTACCTGAAGCCCTGACTTTAATCAAATATCACTTTAAATAGATCTAAAAATGGTTGCTTGACGAACAATAACTCAAATCTCCTTTTAAAAAAATCCATATTGATTTCCCCTCTAATTAGCCTGAAAGTTACAACTGACATGTAGAATACCCATAACACGATGGTAAGATCATTTATTTACTTATTTATTTATTTATTTATTTATTTATTTATTTATTTATTTATTTATTTATTTATTTATTTATTTATTTATTTAAACTTCCATACCACTTCAATCAAGCCTGTTTTATGCAGGTTATACGCTTGCTTAAATGGAGTAAAGAACAACACAATAATAAACATCTAGTCTGGCTACATCATTAAACATTTACCCAGCACCTCTCAATCCTCAGGGAGATGCTTCTCAATATCAGTACTCTATCCTCTTCCTCCAATAGGCCCTTTAGAACAACCATGTCTTTCCTAAACACCATTAAAGAAGGAACCAGACTCACTTCTTGAGGGACATTTTTCTTTGACAAAGAATGCTTATCATGAAACTTCTCAATAGTTAGGACATTCAGCATGCCTTCTCTGCTAGCCTATGCTATGTGGACAAATTTTGGGAGGAGCAGATGATCTCAAAGATAGCCAGGTCCAAAGATTTATACAAGTTTATAGGTAACATCCAGTACCCAAAATTTGAAGAAGTAAACACAATAGTTATGCAGTTCCTCATAATTAAAAGAAGCAATGAAAAATGTATTTATCTTTGTTTATAACCCTTATCTGTCCACAGAAGAATACTGAATCCATTAGCACTGGCTGGAACCTAAAGAACTAATAGATAGGAATAATGTAAAGAAAAATTTACACTGTGCTTACTTAAATACATTTAATACTGTTTAATCATTATAATATTATTACTTTTCTCACATAGCTTTATTGTAAGGTGGTAACTCATATGTTTAAATACTTAACAGAATATAGTGTTAAAAGTGTGATTTCAACTAGCTTTAATAACTTGAGAATTAGCTTTAATATTGCAATGTATCAATAAAATCAATGTATATTATTGCTACATTACATAATTATATTTATTTTTAACATTATTAGATGAGTGAAAACTAAAATCTGACCGAGGCAGTATATAAATATTGTAAATAAAAAAATATAAGGGTAATTGCTGCCAAATTAATGATATTTGGCAAGAGAAAATTTATGATTTAGAAGATGCGGGAAAACAAGTTTGTGTTCAAATTAGTATTTTTGTCTAATAATCCATTCATATAGCATCTGTTTTGATTTGTGTGCCCTAGGATGTAAGTAAAAACCAATTAAAATTATAACAATATCATCAAATGAAATTTAAAGATATCTGAAGCCTAAAAGCTAAACAGATCATGCAATGTTATATTTATGCCATTACTGTACAAGCATTTGTAAAAATGCTGATACAAACAAAGGAACTACTTCTTCCAGAGGCATCCATGAGGGAGAGGGCTGTCAACAAATGACAAGATGGCAGCCAAAATGGCTTTCAAGCTTCCACTGCAGTGGCAGATATAACATTTTAATATATGCTTAAAAATTTAGAATGATTAAGTATGCAAGAGCTGGGAATATAACTAGCAAGGGCTGAAATTTGATATTCTTCTCTGTGGTGTAGATCAGAACTCAATTTTTTATCATCGATAATGCCTTGATTAGTTTCAGATTTACAACTTAGCATGAAACTAATGTAATGAATCACATTACAAACTGATTCCTTTGATTAATGCGTTCCATATTTTAAAAGTACAGGTAATTTTATAATATGTTTTCATTGTTTTTCTGTGGCATCACCAATTTGTCTGGTATTCCAGTAATTTTTAAATGAATATTTTTGATGCTATCATAGAGCTTTGGGTTCTCTGAAATAATCAGACACTCAGTGCTTGTGATTTCCCGTTAATTTGTAATGTAAAGAAGACAAAAGCTTCTTTCTTTAAGCTGTGTTTAAGTTAAGTTAAATTAAACAAACATCTCTGATATTTTGTCCCCCACCTGTCCCTTCCTATAACTCTTGAGAAAGTGCCTGGTCAAGCATTTTTTATAGTTAACTATTTCTCTGCTTGCAATGTAATTGGCTTAAGGCTGGCTATATGTCTATACAAATGGTAGTAATTTATAAGCTCCTATTCCCTTCAAGCTAAACAAGGGCATTTATCATGCTTGACTGGGTTTTCAGTACTTTGTCTTTCTTCTCTTTGTTCTGGAATGTGATCCCACAAAATACCATCTTTCCACCTCTGGATAGGATCGTACAATCCTCCACCTT
The DNA here is from genome assembly GCF_947247035.1 of Vipera ursinii. Taxonomy (NCBI): domain Eukaryota; kingdom Metazoa; phylum Chordata; class Lepidosauria; order Squamata; family Viperidae; genus Vipera; species Vipera ursinii. The sequence continues at coordinate 65,630,967 of NC_139515.1, read as the reverse complement.
CTCTTTGCAGTGGTATTCAAATCATTTCAACGTACAGTATTTCAAACATTTTCCCAGCCTGCTCTGGAACAGGCAATGTTCAGCAGCTATACCTGATTAATCCATCATGAATCAGCAGCCATCTTCTTCGTCCTCCAATCTCTGAGGTTAATCAGGTTTACTCCTCTGGCCATTGTATCAGCAAGACATTTTCTGTATAAAATTGTTTACCTACCATTCTCCCATCCTAAGTCATTGGCTACAGGTTAAACATGACTGCCTGAGAAATCACCTAACATGCATTCAGCTGCTGCATTCTGCACAGGCACAATTGTAATTCAATGGCCATCCTTCATCAGTTCACTGGAACAACCAGAATGAGACAGAAAATGACTCAATTTTCAACAACAGAAGAACAAATCCATGTCATCTGGAGGTGTATGATAAATACATGCCACTTCTACTTCTTTTACCATGGGTGCACTTTTTCTGTGGGGCACAGATTAAAAGGCCTGTGGATTGTTTTGAAATTATGTGAACAGAGTCCAAGACTTATCTGCTGTGCTATAGAGCACCCCATCACTTTGAAAATTAAGCAGTTCATCACATCAATGGATATTTGAGTCCCTTGCTTTAGGACCATCTGAATGGTCCATTAATAACGGTTTTTTAAACTTAATTAAGAAACTTTTATTTAAGCCAGTATAGTTTTAAAAGTTGGTCCTATATTTTTCTCTCTTGAAATGCACTTTAAAATGATTCTACATTAGAGATAAACAACATGGAGCTTATTGGCAACAAGGAAATCACCAGGACATCAACACTGCAAATCTTTGTGGGATTTTTGAAATTTCATTTATTTGAGAAAATGCCTGAAAGGAAAGCAAAAGCCAGTTGTTCTGTATGAAGGCATTGGGTGAGATGATAAGGACCAAGACATCAATTAGCTTTCAACAAAATCATTTCTATCTCTACAAGTGGATATTCAACCCAGTTTGAATGGATTTGCATTCATTTTATTTCTTGTACTCTGGATGAAATTTATAACTAACATAAATGGTTTTCTCTAAGTCTGACCTCTTGCACCTGTAATTGCTGGTTCAGCACATTACTCTTGTCAATGGTTTCAACACTCAAACTAATGTAGAAATAATAAATGGAGTCATATACCAGTTCCTCCAGCTCCTGATCTGTTGTCATGGCACTTTCTCATGCCTGTGTTAACATGCATTCTTCCATTTTTGAATTAAAGCAAAGTATGTTGATATAAATTGCACTACCCCTACTGCTTAGTTTTACTGTATCTCTGCACAGACATGCATATGTAAAAAGTTACCTGTATATAGCTTCAGTTTTCAACAAACATCTACTATGTCTATCCATGTCTTTGAAATGGTATAGGTTTTCCTGCTTGAGGTGGTTGGACTAGAACAAGGGTGTCAAACTCAATTTCATTGAGGGCCGCATCAGCATTTCGGTTGCCCTCAGGGGACCGGGTAGGTATGGCCAGGGTGGGCATGGCCTACTGGGTGGGCATGGCTAGAGTGTGTATGGCCTACTGGGTGGGCGTGGCTAGAGTGCATATGGCCTACTGGGTGGGCATGGCCAGCTCTACATCATTCGCATCAAGGGTGCCTATGGGGGCCTGGGCAGGAATGGGACAGATCTGAGGGTCTCTGGCAGAAGGAGGGTCTCTGGGCCAGGGCCAAGGCAGTAGGGGCCGTTCCCTCACTGTTTCCAGGATGGCTTCACGGGCCACATGAAACCACTTTGCAGGCCGGATCCGGGCCCCGGGCCTTGTGTTTGACATGTCTGGACTAGAAGACCTCCAAGGTCCCTTCCAACTCTGTCATTATGTTATTTAATTATCAAGGATGAAGCAGGAATGTGGAGAATTCATGTCAACTCCAAAGCAGTTCCTGGAAGTGATAAAGTCAGAGGTGATCAGATTAATTGCCCCCACTATCAACTTTAAAAGATGATTCAATTTGCCTGAATTTGGCCGCTTTCCTCACTTCAGAAGGGAGGTCATCCAGTTACCAGGGGGAAAAAAATGAAGTATTACTTTTAATTGATTTATCCTATGATATAGAATGGAGAGACATCAGAATATAAAGTAAAGTGAGCTTTTTGATGTGATTTTCTAATGAAGATACTTAGGAGTTTCTGCCTTGTTTGCACTGATGCATAAATAGGATACTTCTCATCTACAAAAGAGAATTTTGTGTGCTACAAATGTAACTTTTCATATATGCAGCCTATATTCTGTTCTCCTATAATAACTTGACCATAAAACCCATGGTATTTTGGGGTGGGTGGGTGGGTGGGTGGTGGCATTCTCTTTCACTAACTGAATTGGATGCATGCTATCTTCATTTCTTAAATGCACCTGTACTTGGCCATGGTCATATGAATATCATCTCCCCTCTCCCCCAATAACCCTCAATTATTACAACTACAAATTGACAAGCAACTATATTTTTTTAAGTGAGTCCCCAAATAATAGCATTTTCCTTGTGAGGTTGAGTGGAGTAAATCCCAAGTAACCAAGTTGTATGAAAAAAACCTAATTAATTTTATTCTTTCCTTACAAATGTATATGGTCTTCTAATCACATCTGACTTTACCTGTATTCCTGAATTCAGGAATTTGTTTTTTAAAAATATAACAGAACAATTAGAACAATGCCTCCCATGTAGTGTCCAATGCTTTTGAGATTTCCTTCTGCTTTGAAGTATTGCCAGATCTGCCATAGTCAAGTGGGACACCAGCCAGGCCTGTGCTAATGAGACAAATTGACATTTAGCAAAGAGTTTGTCACTGTCAGCCTGCATTCACACAATAAAAACGACACATGAGTCATCATCCCCAATAACTGCATTGTATCACACTTTAGGTCAATATTTAAGACTTTAAAAGCCCATAATGTTGTAACAAATGAGACAGGATTAAAATGCCAGAGTAGAGCTGCTTCCTCTACTTTCCCATATTCCTTTCTTCATTACACAGCTGAAGAGTAAATTCAGTCATCAATCAAAGTTTGTCCCTGTATCTGCCTCTGGTTCCTTGGAAGTAAACAAAGATGTGTATGGTGTACTGAAATCTGCTTTCATTTGTGAAATGGCATTTTCTTAATCTATCTCATTCTCACAGATTTTCAGAATTTCTTTTCGTGTTTTAAAACATTGAAATTGACGATAATTCTGGTATTGTGTTATCTCTTTCATATTGTTCTTTTATACTCCCTTGCTACTCATGATTCTTGATCAGTAAAAGCCCCTGGGAGGGGTGCCCTCATTATGTCTCTAAAATGAGAAACAAGCCATGGAAATAGCAGAATTCAGGCTACTGTCCTGATCAGGCACCTCTATACATAAGAATTGTTTTATCTTTTAAAAATATATTGAAAGCACCTTCTTGAACTGAAGTGAATGGTCTAAAAATACTAAAGAAATATCAGCAGAGCAAAACTTTACAACTTCCTTGACAAACAAAAACCGCTAGTTCAACCTACCGCTCAGGCTTATTACTGTGGAAATAAAATACAGGGAGTCCTACTATGTACAATGCCTTGAGCTCTCAAAGGAAAAATGAGATTTCATTTAATGGGATTGTTTTTCCAAGATTATTTGAAATCCAGGACCCAAAGCATTTGGAGTTCACATTTGTTGTCTTCATTGAAAAATTTATTAAACATGTGAAAATGAGTGATTTGGAAATTTATATACAGTAAATCAAATGTCTTTAAACTGTGCTCTTTTCTGTTACTGTTGTTACTGCACAGTAACAAGAATGCCACTGAAAGTAATGTTCATAATAACTATTTGATCTTGGATGTCTGGTTTGCCGAGGCAGCCAATATGGACGTCTGAAAGGCAAGCTCTGTCTTCTGCGTTTAGTTTTGCTTTGCTGGGGGACCCTGGAAAGAGTCAAAAGTCACCCTCTAGGGTGACCAGCAAGGAGGGGATCCCCATTGGATTACGGGAGGGCAGTAGCTCTTCCATTTGATCCAGGGCAGCCCTCCAAACCGGCAGATGAAAGACCGGTCATAGCAATATGGCTCATCACTAGGCTGCAGACAGCCGAAGTCACACTTATCATCAGGCAATTTTAAGGCAGCCCAGATGAGACTGGGTGAGATTTACCTCTCTTAAATCTTAGCTATTTTCTTTACCTACATAAGCTGCCTTAAGCACTTTCCCCCCTGTGGAGAGGGAAGGGAAGTTTTTACCTCTCCCTCTAGAAACAGTGGCAACTGACTATCCAGGGGAGATTAAAACATTGAAAGAATAACTTGATCCTAACTGGAATTCTATGTTTTAAAGTTGTGGACTAAAAGATCTTCTATGCTTATTGAAGATTGGTTTTTACTTATAAGAAGCAAAACTGAAAAGATTGTAAAAACTTCAGATTTAAAATAAAAACTTTAAGGGTAGGGTTGACATCTTGTGGTTGAACCTGATGCTACAATTTGTTATTGTCTAAAAGAGACTTGACCAGCAGCCCAGACAAATAGATAAGACTTATGCAACCTTGAGGGAAGCCCAGCTGTGTTCCTTATTTAGTGACAAAATCTTTTTTTTGGCATTCTCTGATTGTAAAGCTTTTAACCTGATACATTACTAAGAAAATATGGATGAAAATCAAGAACAGATTCTCTCTATGTTAAAAGCAAATTCATCAAACTATTCTTACAGCTACTGATGAAATAAGAGGTTACAAAAAAGAACAAGATTTCAGCCCAGATATACAAACTCAAGCTTTGATTACATCTGAAAAATCAACTACACACAATATAATAGAAAAGGTGGAACAATTAAAGATTATGACAGAAGATTCAACTGATCAACAAATACAGTCAATGGAAAACCCATAAAAGGGACTGACAATATTGAAAAAGGAAAAAAAAACTTTCTATATAAATAAAAAAGAACCTGAGGATCAAGAAGAAGAACAGATTGAAGAGAAGATAAGAAGTTCAGGACAACTATGTCGAGATGGAAAAATAAAGAGACAATTTGTTAGTCCTCTCAAAAAATGGTGACCAGATGTTTTTTTCTACATCAAACAATCTATATAACAATACAGGAAGATTTGTTTGATGACTCTAACATGGAAGACAATTTGACAAAGAAAGAAAGCTAGAATAAGACTGAAAAAATGGGGTTTTGACTTACTTGTGCAAATTGAAATAGAATATACCCAAATAGGTAAGACGTGTACTTTGAAATATTAGATATTGTTATGAGATGAGACAAAAAAACTTTGGTTATTTATAACTTAGAAGTATAAATATTAATAGATAAATGTGAACATTGATTTGCTTATAAAGGTTAAATGTAAAGGTAATTAAGATATATATATATATATATATATATATATATATATATATATATATATATATATATATATATATATATATCTTATATATATATATATATATATATATATATATATATATATATATATATATATATATATATATATATATATATATATATATATATATATATAAGCTAATCAATCAATGAATGTAATAAATATTTTTTTTACCTAGTGGTAATAATAAGAATTATTAGCTTAAATGTGAGATAGTAGATATAAAGAGAAAAAGACAGGAAATATTACACGTTGAAATAGGAGGAATTTTGGTTACTAAATTTAAGATATCTGGAAATTACCAGAAAATAAGAATATTATATTGTATTACTAATTAGTTGATGTAAGATGGTGAGAACTCAAATAGATAAGATGTGTATTCTGAACATTAGATCTTGTGATGAATTGAGATAAAGGGAATTGGGGTTATTTAAAATTTGGAAATTATATATATCAAATGTGAAATATAAATATTAATGGGAAACCAAAAATTGGGAAAAATTAACCAGGACATTGATTGTCTAAAAAGATTGAATGTTAAAACAACTAGGATATGTATAAACTAAAAATTATTGATAAATACAAGAAAGCTATTTTTATTTAATTGATATAATAAGAATTGTACTAATTTAAATATGAGACAGTAAATACTAAGGGGAAAAGAGGGGAAACATTTAATGTAATAGTTTGAGATCTGTACTAAAGATATTTGTGTTATTGAATTATTGACCAACTCAGCCACCACGTTGCTTTTCCGATACTTAAATGTAAAACTAGAAAACCAATAAAATTTTCTAAAAAATAAATAACTATTTGATCTTTTTTTAATGGCTGAGAACTGTTCTGGAACATTTGAGTAATTCTGAATATCTGAACTTCAGTCTGTAAATGACTGAAGTTCAGTCATATATTGTGGTATATTGTGGTCTTTAAAGAAATTCACCAAGCTCAAATTCTTCAAACATTTAATCCAGAAAAGGAAAAAAACATGCATGAAACAGAAGGTTTCTTGGGCTCCCAGATCAATAGTTGAGGAAAATCAGCTCCTGTATGCCCAGTTTCTCCCAAAACATCATGTAAAATGCTGAATATTCAGTTCACTGCAGAAGTTCTGAAAAGATAAATGCACATTAAATCTAGCAGTGTCGGTCAGATATTCTAAAAATCTACACTTTGATTTATGGTAATACTTACTATTACATTAGAATCTTGTCTATTTGCCAGATCAAAAAAACTCTTGCTCTTTGCTTTTAGTGGCCCTTCTCAATATTTCCCTGATGTTGGTATTTTTCAAAGGAAATGGAATAACCTTAATTTCTTCTATATTAGTTCCATCCATTCCAATCTTTCTTCTATCTAAAATGGGAGCTTTCTTGGTTTTGCTTTTTGCTCTACTAGATGTATGAAAAATATTTTAATAACAGGACATTAGAGCGATGGAAGGTGCTTTCTCCAGCTGCTTTTCCTCCAAGTAAGTTTTATCTTGAATTTACTACGCAAAGCTTAATATTTGATCTGGTCAGAACACTCTCATTAAAATCTAATTTCTTTGATGAATAATTGGGTTAACAGGGTGCTTATTTTTAATGAACAGGGGAAAAGAGCAGATGTGATCATTTATTTATAACTGATTAGAAGAATCTGCCTCTGCATAATGCATAAATGTACAGGTCAGTGAGTTCAAAACTTTTTGTTACTTTATGGGCATATCTTAAATTTTCAGAATAATTTTATGAAGGTGCTAGTGTGGTTTGAGACTAATTTTGTACCATGGTCATTATTCCCCAATCTGGAAGCCTTCAAATATGTCAGAATTCCCAGCCACAATAGTAACCCATTCAAACTAAATGTTTCACAAGTCAAAACAGATCATTCATATGGTTCTGAAGGAGGACTAAACCAATCTACGGTTAAGAGGGCTATCTATGATTACTAATTTTAATAGCTTTATACTCCAGAAGCTAAGGCAGCATATCTTAAGTACTACTTGATAGGGAACAGTGAAACAGAAGTATTATACTCATAGAGTTGGAGAGGCTTCTTTAGACCTGAAAGTTCAAACCCCTGTAGTATAGAAATATAAATGAAAGCATCTGACAGATGGATTTTCAGCCTCTAAACATACCCAGGGCTAGGAAGGCTACCACCATACTACATAGTCATTTCTACTGTTGAACTATTTTAATAACTTCAGGATATTTCACTTCAACCAACAAACTTCACTCCTATTTTTTCACACTCTCTTCATAGGACATTGTTTTCATCCTCTCAATTATCACCATTTTTCTTGTCTGAAATCATTGTAGGTTGTTTTGGTCCTCCTTAGCTTACAGTGGACAAAACCAAAGACAGCACTTGACTGAATCATACCATATTTTTAATGATATAACTTAAAAATGCATCTGCCTTTTTTGCAACCATATAATACTGCTGACTCCATTTTAATTTGTGATTAACTATAATTCAAAGATCCTTTTCATAAATAATTTTGTCAAGTCAGATATCTTACTCCATCTACACATGTATGTCTGACTATTTTTGATAAAATGAATAATTTTTCATTTGAGGCTATAGCTATTAAATATCATGGTGTTATTTTCTGGCCCTTTCTCTAACTAATTAAGATTGTTTTATATTTTGTTTCTGTCTTCTAAGATATTAGCTAAGCCAGTCAGCTCTGTATCATCTGCAAATCTGATAAGATTCCTCTCTGTTTGTCTTTCCAGTGATTAATGAATGTGTTGAAGAATAACAAATCCAAGTCTGAACTTTTCTGCATCCCATTCAATATCTCTCTCCAGTTTGATCATAAACTCTTGATAGCCACTGGTGTACAAGCAAGCTATATATCCAACTGTTTGTGAACTGTTAATCAAAATGATATAGGGTACTTTGACAAAAGTTTCCTTAAGATCAGGATATATTATGTCCATATCATCCACACAACATATTAAGGCAAATGTCCTGCTGTAAACAAATATCCTACTGTGAGTTTCTGGAAATCATTTGTTGTTTGGCCACTAGATGACCCAAATGCTCGATCCAATTGGTCTGGGGCTTGTATAGTAGGTCTTTTAATGTTCTTATTGTAGACTGCAGGAAAAAAAAAACTACCTTCTTTTCCAAAGCACCCAGGGTCATTTGCTTGAAACTGAATAGTGGACTAGATAGGCCTAATTGAACAATATACTTATTTTTGTACATTCATATGTATTTTTAGGTTGGCCTCTGACAAGTCATTACCTCATTGTTTTATTTACTAATATGAAAACCTACAAGACTATAAGGCAGATGAATGCAATAATTGTTATGATTATATCAATGAGAGAGATACTAGAAGAAATTAATATTCATAATGTGAATCATTTAGAACCAAGATGAGATTAGACCTTTCCCCTTTAAGTATCTCTCTTGTTCTGTACTAAGGAAAAAGGAATAAAACCTTATTCCTTTTATGACAACCACAAAACCTGTTGCTACTAGATAAGTACTTCCAGTACTAATGTCCTCTATTTGAATTGGATGTCAGTTCCTACAAACAACAAGCCTGGCCAATAGAGAAGATATTTGAAACCAAACTCATTTGGAGGACACAACATTAGGAGAAGGCTGCCCAAATGATATCATACAGAAGACACTACAGTCACTGATGTGGATGATAGGAGTTGAAATCTAAACATACGTACTAGGTTACTCATTGTTTTGTCAAATGTCAGGGCAGCGATTAGGTGACCAGGCAATTGATTCTTTTGACTCCAGAGACAATAAGCATGCCAGTGAATAAAGACACTTTAAACTTTATTATTAACTCAGCCAAACAGATTGAAAAGCATAGCATAAAAAGCATACCTGCCAAGCAAGATAACAACGAAATCTCTTACAAGCTGTCAGGAGCTCATTAATAATGACAGCAGAGATGATAGCCAAGGGTAGCTAATTTCCACAGCACCCAGTGCTGGTTTCTGTGCAGAAGCAGCCAACTTAAAGGCCAATAAAACTGGCACTATGACTTCATGGCCTTGCTTCTATGGTTATGAGGCTGCAACACCTGATGTTGACTGGGATGAGAACCAAAAGTCCGAGACTTTCACTGACGAGAAATGCTTTGCAGTTTTGTGAAGATTTTTCTTATTTACTTCCACCCACTTTTTCTTTTATTCAGCAAGCAAGAGTGAAAAACAGATAGAATGGTTCAGACTGAGTACTAAACTTTTATACTTTTCTTAATGTAAAGGAGAAATCAAAACATGTTACTGAACTCCTCAAAATACAATGATCTTCCATATTTCAACCATATCCATCTCTTTACTAAATGACTACAGAAAGTTAAAAAATTTTGAAATCTCTAGGGACCTTCCCTATACAATTCTGTTCTATTTTGTTCCAAATGGTTCTTTTGCCTAAATGTTTCCTGTTAAGTAAGCCAATGGGCAACTTCATTTCTAGAGTTCCATTATGTCATACTCTCAAAACTAACTTCTAGAATTGGGCTACTGTAAAACCTTTTTCAAAATTCAAACATGAAGGTTTTAATTAAAGCCATTGTTTCCCCCTGTTTATAATAAACATTATGTCATTTTATTCTATTGGTACAATAAATATTTGTCTAAATTAATATGAAATTTCCTGTAAGATTCCTCGGCCTCTTCAGGGAGGTTTTTTTTATTTAACTGAAATATATAACAATTTCTTTCCTTCATTTTTGTTGCTTAGAATTTAAACAGCTTGAAGTTTTCTGGCAAATTTTCAGAAGGATATAGTGAATACAGTGGGTTGGGAAATAGGGCCAAATGCAAATTTCATGGACTCCCAAGAGGATGGGGAAAAAAAGAAAAGATGTTAATGCAATTACTGCTGATAAAATTCTGTGTGTGGGAGAAAAATTAGCACATAATCTCAGGTTTCTTCATTACAAGCATGTTAATTACTCAACAAAGTTATTCTCTTCTAATGAAAGGGCTAAAAAAATAAGAACTGTTGTTCCATTTAATTCAGAAAATGCATACTGAAGAAGGGTGGACAAAAATGTAATTTGATGCCAGTGAAAATAAAGATAAAGTTCTATGCAGGGAAAATTAGCTCAAATGAAAGCTAATTTCATAATATGAAAGCTAAGGTTTTGAAGAAGTAAGCACCATATCCAATGGCATAAATCAATTGGGACTGCATTTGATTCATCAAAGAATTGAGAGAGGCTATTGACTTTAACACCCCACTCAGTGCAGGAATTGAAATTAAAATATTCCAGAGAGAATGCTTGAATGAATGCACAGAAAAGAAGCCAGTACTACTCTGGGTAACTGAGTCAATTTTCAAACACATCTTACTCTTAAGATTTTTTTCCTAACAGTTGTAATTTTCTGTCCTGAACTCTGTAAAGATAGAGAACAGTGTTTCATCTTCTTGTGACCTCCTTGTACATATTTGAAGAGTGATATCATAACCTCTTTTAATCTTTTAATCATAGAATTTAGTTTCTAGTCCACAATCATGGTCACTGCCTTTCTCCAAACTAGTTTCATTTTTTTTCTAAATCCTCCTTAAATTGTGGACATAGTTCTTCAGGTGAAGACTGCCCAAAGCAAAATAAAGTGGATTGATTACTTCCCATGATTTGGAAATTATATTTCAGTTGAAAAAGCCTAAAACTGTATTTGCTTTTTTTTCAGTAGCAATTTACACTGATGGTTCATACTCAGTTTGTAGTAAACTATTAGGCTGTTTTTTTCAAAGTCCTTCCAGTCCAGATATCCCCCATCTCATACTTGTGGGTTTGATTTGCATATCCTTGATGAATAATTTTGCACTTATCTCAATTAAACATATTTTATTGCTATTACTGTCAAGATTGTTTTGAATTTTATTTCTCTCTTCTGGCATATTCACTGAATATGTTTGGCATATTCAGTGTCCCAAAAATTTTGTGCCATCTGCAGATATGATGAAGATTCCAATAAAAATATTAAAAAAGTAGTAGAGCCAGGACAGATCTTTGTGGCACTTCACTCAATACTTCTCTCCAGTGTGATGATAAACTATTAATGAGCATACTATGAGTATGATTTTGATTCAACTTTGCTTTATCATGTCATCCTGTGCCCATTTAATAAACTTGTTCATCAGCATTACCAGCCATCCTCTCTCAAGCTAACCACCTGACAGGTTTTTTTGTAGAGAAAATAGGAACCAGGAGTATTAGAAATGTTCTCCACCTTGAATTATATATTTTTTTTAAATATGGGAAATAGTTATTATTATCAAGGCCAGAATTCATAAATCATCCAATGATTTGAAGCGCTGAAGAAGAGACAGTAGATCTTCATCAGAAGAAGATTGCACAACCTGATTATAAACAACATAATGATTCACTGGAACCTCTGTGAAAATAATTGTGCACCAGTAATGAAAAATTGGTAGGAATATAAAGTTGGAAAAGTAGTAAAAATGAGCAGGTTAAAATAGTGTGGGATTTCCAAATACAAGCTGAGAAAGTTTTGGTGCATTAACACATCAGATTTAACTCTGGTTCAAAAGGAAGCAAGTGTGGAATTGAAGTACCAATATTGCAATACCAGAGGATAGGATAGACAAAGGATAGGATAGACAAAGAATTGGAGATCGTAAGATATCAAGATCTGAAAATTGAAGTCGAAAGATATGGCATAAATCAGCAGTGATGGTTCTAGTGCTTATCAGAACACTGGGTGTCAGATCAAAAGGCCTTGGATGACACTTAGCAAATGCTATGATTCCTTCTCTTGGCTACTGTTTCAAAAGAAAGTTTTGAATTGCCTCACAGACTAATTGCTTTACCATTTCAAAATTAATTCTCTGACAGCAATAGTATTGTTTCTCTTAATATAACCATGTGCATACTAGAATCCCCAAAGAGTTAATCAAGAGCTTTAATTAAATTTAGCTGGTAGTCTCTCATGATTTTCACCATTTTGATCATCTTATTGCTCCATATTTTCTTCCTATACAGCAAATAAAAACCATCTTCCTCCTTCCTCTTCAGTATCCTGAATCCCATAGGAGTCTGCATTTCTTCAGCAATCTGAAGGTTTACGGTCCTTTTTTGTTGTTGTTGCTAACCATTTTTCCTTCTCCTTCCTTTCTCACTTCAAAGCCTTCCTACCAGTTCTTTAGCCCATTTCAGCCCCCTTTCCCCCTGTGAGAGAGATTCTGTGGGTGTGTGATATTTCAGGTCTTTTCAAGACTCAGATTATCATACCAAATACCCCTTTATCTCTGGAAGAACATTTATCAAGATTGCAGACACTATTTCTCTATTCTGTCAAAAAAATAAAAAAAAATAAAGCATTGTCACAAAGAAAAGCCTTGATCTTTAATTTGCCAATCAACAATTAGCAACTGGACAGTAGGCCTGAGCAGGTATAAAAGATGCCCACTCAGTTGTCTTTAATATAACTAAGTGTAGAGAATAAAGAAGATGACCTTCATGGAGAGAGGGAAGATTTGTTACCAAAGCAACAAAAAAGAGAAATATTGCTGAAGTCTAAATTATGGGGAGGATTACAAAAACTTCTCAGACACCCCTAATTTAAAGGAATATAAAAGGGAAGGAGGGGAAGCACAATCAGACTTGCAAGATTATTTCACTATAAAGAGTCTAAATACAATGGTTCGTGGTTGCTCTGTTCATATTTTCTTGTCCTAACAGACAGTAAGATATACATATTTTCCCTACCTTATAATATACTATGGTATAAGTCTACAGTATATAGTGATTTGTCCTAAGTAAAATTAGCAGATAAATTTACATATATCCATATCATCTTTCTGATCTCTTAGGGTGATATTATCTTGGCTTATGTATTTATTTAATTATTCATTTGATTACTATCTTGGTTTTTTTGGGTTTTTTTAGGAATTCATGGTAAGATGCAGAGCATTCCCATCTAACACTCTGAATCAGCAAAGATCAACTATTGATATGGAGAGCTGGGAACAGAGATATACACAAATGCCTAATTGGACATTTACAGATAATCGAGGGGGGGGATTTACTTTGTATTTTTTCCATGAGGAAACCTCAGATTCAGCTTACCCTACTTCTGTAGCCACCTAAGCTTCAGTAAAGTATACCCTTGGCAAAGACAAAAGGCCAGGAGTCTTTTTCTTTCCTTTTCTTTTTGCTAGATGACTGAGTGGGATGGTTGACAGTATCATGCCGATTCTCATATCTATACAGTCATCTTAAAACCAGTGCATAAGATTATTTGTTTTGGTCAGCATATAATATAGATTGGAATAGTGATGGCTTCATGAATAAGCAAGCAAGTTATTTTGGCTGTTTATTCTTTCCTTTCTTGGAAAATCATGCACAAAGTTTTGTTTCAAAATATTTAGGATCTTACCTGCAGTATTAGAGTATAGGCAGAAAAAGGATTTCCAAGCAAACTAGGAGCATGTACGATGCTATTTCAACAATTTTATTAGATCATATCCTATAAGCACCCTATCTCCCCACCCCACCCTGCTTCACATAGATACAGTAAACATACCAGACACAAGAAAAGAATGGGGGAAATGGAAGAATGCTCTTCTCCTTCACTGACTCCCACTAGAGTTGGGAGATACCAGCAATCTCCTTGTGGAAGAAACTTGGCTTTCCAATTCCATGTTCTCACTTTAGATTTGTCCTGGCCTTGTACTTTTCTTTCCGGTTTGGATTTGTTGCATCTTTTCTCAAGGAATAAAGAGTTGTTTATTAGTACAGAACATGCACTCATGATGAATAGATGTTTCCTTTAGTCTGTTTCTTTTTATCAGCAAGAAATGGTGCCAGTTTATCATTTAGCTTTATCTTTTAACCTTCTTATCTTGTTCTTATTTTTGCTCTCCTTATTTTGGTCAGTTAGTAATAGAAGGATAGCTATAGAGCATAAAAAAATCAAGAGATAATATAACAAAATGATACAAATAGAGTACAAAATAAAGAATGCATATATGAATCCATTTCATATACTTTTCTTGGTTTGTTATGTCCTATAGTTGTGGGTAATCTTTCTTAATTAGAAATCACAGGAAATTATAATGAGGATATGTTTGTCTCAGTTACCTATTAGCAATGTGCAAATCTTGCTAGCAGATCTTTTGGTCCAGTACAAATTAGGTAACTAATTAGGCAGTGCTAACAAAAGACAAGTTTCTTTCCATCTAAGGCATAAAAATTAGAACTACAAATAGCAAATATAAATAATTTCCCCTAGCCATAGGAATAATATGTTCAGAACCACATGGTAGCTCTTCCATGCTAGAAATCCTTTGGTTGCTCACCCAGTGAATTGCTCTATTCAGCTTTTCAAAAGTTACAGGTCCCTTATGGTTACTCATAGTGAAAGATATTTGGAGGCTGATTGTCTAATTTATATATCATCATAAACCAGAAAATGGTATCTGTTGGCTTTGGCATATTGTATTGTATATGCCCAAATGATACCTTTTTATAGCAGAGATAAATAACAACAACAACAACAACAACAACGTTGTAATGGACCTTGGAGGTAATCTAGTCCAACCCCCTGTTCAGGCAGGAAACCCTTTACCATTTCAGAGAAATGGCTGTCCAGTCTCTTCTTAAAAACTTCCAGTGTTGGAGCATTCACAGCTTTTGGAGGCAGGTTGTTCCACTGGTTAATTGTTCTAACTGTCAGGAAGTTTCTCCTTACTTCCAGGTTGCTTCTCTCTTTGACTAGTTTCCATCCATTGCTTCTTGTCCTACCTTTGGGCGTTTTGGGGAATAGCTTGACTCCCTCTTCTTTGTGGCAGCCCCATAGATACTGCTATATAAACTTAATCAATCTGAGTTATATTTTAGTATCAGAGTTTAGGAGCAAGAAGAAAGAAAGAATATATTCAAATGCCATTCAAGTACAATCAACAATGTAGGTCTAATATAATATAGCAGAAACAGCAAAGAAATAGCGGCATGATGCATATACCTACCATCATAGGTAGTCCTTACTTAACATTAAGCTAATTTGGACCAGAAACTTCATTGTTAAGTAATATGTTTATAAATTGAAAAAGCAGGTAACCACACCACTGGGTGATGGCAGTTCCAGCAGTCCCAACTGCCACCATTAAAAAAGGACCATGTGGGCCATTAAATGAGAATCTCACATGACTGTGACTTGCAACCTCCTATCAACTTTGCCATTGTCTTTGCTTGTCAGAAGTTGGCAGGGAGGGTTATAAATCACAATCATAAACAGAACTAGATTCCATCCCCTAGTTTCTAGCCTGATGCTTTAACCACTACACCAAACTGGCCCTAATACAATACTGTTAAAGCAGTTATTCAAACAAAATGTATAGGAGTTAGCAATGTAAAGTCCCAGAAACAGTATATACCAAACTTTTGATTGTATACATAAAACATGCACATAAGGAAAACCACTCAAGATTTAACTATACAGACACAGCAGGTAATGTAGGCTAATTATAATATTTCAATCCAACCAATTTCCTAGAATTGTTTTTGTGAGTATAATCTGTGAATATGTGAGTATAATCTGTGAATAGATTCTCCCTTTCATGATACATGTTGCCTTTATTGCTCAATGAGAGGTGGTATAGAAAAGCTGTCATCATCATCATCATCATCATCATCATCATCATCATCCTTAAAAGAAGAAAGAAAAAAATGAAAGGGAAACTATTTAAGAAAATATATAATCAAAATTTGATCAAACGTCTTAAAAACCCTCTTTCTTAAGTCTCGGTCAAACAAAAGTTATTCAGACATTGACAAAAATACATATCAATAAGCCATGTCTGCACATCAGGCATTACATCTGTCTTTCCGATATTGCATATTTTATTTTTTAAATGGCTTTAATGGTAACATTTGTTTCTGCTTTTATGACAGCTCTCCATCTGTCTGTTTCTGCAGTCACTTAAGAGGTAATGCAGCACATGATATGAGATACAAATGCAACAATGCACTAATCAATTGTCTTGTTACAATGCAATGAGATTTTTGCTCTTCATGCTTGAGAGAACAGCTCAGCATGCAATCTGGAAAATACATATGGCCTTGCAGCTAAAGTGTCAATAGTTTAGGAACCAAAACCCTAAGGTCTGCCTTTTTACCTGTCTTTCAAAGGCTTCTCCTGTTGTATTGAAACAAAGAAAGTTTGCCATTGTAGAAGAATGCTGGACAGCCTATGATGCATTTTCTTTCATTAACCATTTTCATACATTCTTATTGAGAAAGCCCAGAAAACATTCTTGTGAAAAGTCCTGATTAATCTCAAAAAGATTAATTCTTCACAGGACAGGTTTCTCTTTCTTGTACCCTCATGTCATAGAGTGGCTATTATTAAGACTAATGTGCACTTCAAGGACAGTATAGCTTCCTCCAATTCATTCATGTTAGTGTGAGTGAGATTAGGAGGCAATGGAATACCAAATCCTTTCTAACCACTTAATTGAAGAGCCATCTTGGCAGAAAGTGTTGAGAATGGATGGCACAGGGCAGAGGCTCTCATTCCGTTTGAACAGAAATATAGAATTTCAAGAAAATAATCATTAAACAAAATCCAGTAATGTTGACTCTTGCCCTAAACAGAGTAGAGCAAAAGAATTGTCTGGAAGATCAGCTCAGTGCTCTTCTGGTTCAGTAGGCTGCGTTTTCCAATGACCAACAAGATTCATTCAGAAACCTCACAACAGGACATGCAATCAATAATCTTCTGCAATTGCTCTCTAACAATTTGTATTTAAACATACTTCCTTCAATTCAGGAAGTTGTATAGAGTAATCAAGATGAACTTCCATGAATTTGTCTAGTCTCATTTTAAAGCATCGGCCAACATAATACCTGATGGCAGCAAATTTCTTAGTTTTAACTCTGCATTGTGTAATAATTAATTCCTTTCATTGGTCTTTTAGCTTTTTCCACTGAGTTTCAATAGATGACCCTGTCTGTCTATTTCCATTTTCCACAATATGTATGATTCTTTGTATGTCTATCAAATCTGCCCCCTTGGCTTTTTTTAAAAAAAGACAATAAAATCCCTAAATACTGCTTTTTTCTTCATTTGGAAACTTTCTGAGAATCAATGAAACAATCACTTGGAAGTACATATGATTTCAGCTTCCATACTCGGCACAGGAAACTTATAGACATGTACTGCAATCCTTCTTATGTATTAGTGTCTGAATATGGGATCACTATTGTGAAATCCATTGGTATCAATATTCTGGATTCTTGAATTAAAATTTTCCATGTAGATCTTAATTTTTGATATTGCCACAAATTTTCCTGGGGCAGTTCCTCATAATCAAGTTAACTATACTTTTGTCCTTGAGCTGACAAAAAAAAATCAGATTGGCATAAAACGTGTTGTCCTTGCTGGTGATCCCTATCATGCAGAAGACCAATGCCAGGTAATGGTGCAGCCCTTAGTTGCTGTTGATGATGATCATGTTATCATTCAATCATGTCTTGGTACTTCTATGGGCCAGGTCTCTCCATGTCTTCCAATCTTACACTGCTTGTTAGAATTGTTCTATGCTCTGGCTGGTGCCAGCTTTGATGGTGTCTAGCTACAGTGTTCTTTGGCGGCCTGGTTTCCCTTTTATTGCTAACTCTTCCAAACATAATTGCTTTCTCCCATGAATTCTACCACATGACAGGAAAATGCATATTAAGGATGAAGGCTGGTGGATTTCCCAGGCTTTGTTTTCATCACCTCCCATTGAAAATCCAGCTAGTGGAAAATTATGCATCCATCACTATCTTTAACATGGTATGTGGACTGGGAAAGAGATTATTTTGATATATGGCTGGACAACCAACCCTGATTTGGTAGAAGTATTTTAATCATGAGAGACTAATCTTATTGCATTCTTTGACCAGGTGACAAAATTAGTGGACCAGAGGAATACTGTGGATGTAATTTACTGGACTTCAGTAAGGCATTTGATAAAGTAGACCATAACCAACTACTTGATAAGATAGAAAAATGTGGGTTAGACAGCATCACCACCAGATGGATTCATAGCTAGATGACCAGCTGTACACAGTGTGTGGTCCTCAATGGAACTGCATCGACAGTGTGTAGTGGGGTGCCCCAGGGCTCTGTTCTGGGCCCAGTGCTCTTCAACATCTTCATCAATGATTTGGATGGGGGGATAGATGGGGAAACTCATCAAATTTGCAGACAACACCAAGCTGGGAGGAATAGCCAACACTCCAGAAGATAGGCTTAAGATACAGAAGGATATTGACAAACTTGAACATTGGGCACTATCTAACAAAATGAAATTCAATGGTGAAAAAAGTAAGGTTCTACATTTAGGCAAAAAACCCCAAATGCACAGGTATAGTGCAGGTGGTACTTTGCTCAACAGTAGCCATTGTGAGAGGGATCTTGGAGTCCTAGTGAACAATCACTTAAATATGAGCCAGCAGTGTGCTGCAGCTGCCAAAAAAGCCAACACAGTGCTCGGCTGCATTAACAAAGGGATAGAATCAAGTTCATATGAAGTGTTAATACCACTTTACAATGCTTTGGTAAGGCCACATTTGGAATACTGCATCCAGTTTTGGTCACCACGAGGTAAAAAAGAAGTTGAGACTCTGGAAAGAGTTCAGAAAACTCCCGCTTCAGCAGACACCACCACAACCATAGATCAGCTACTGTTTTTGAGTTGGGGATCATCTTGGTGACATGGTGAATATGAGGAAGAGACTGGACTTATTCCCAATATTCAAAGTAAAAATATTCTTGGAACATAGGGCCCAAGGGCTAGAGGGATGGCAGCAACTTAAAGGGAGCAATAGATCCCAGCACCGTTCCACTACCATGGATCATTTGATTGTGTTATCAAATAACTGGTGAAGTACATATCATTGCAGCCATGGCAAAGATACCACAATTTGTTATTTGCTTGAAGAGAAAAAATGCTTTAATGCTAAAACAATTAAAATCGACATGAATTTATTTCATACACAGGCTGGGGATTAAATAAAGGGAACACAGTGCTAGGCTGCATTAACAAAGGGATAGAATCAAGATCACGTGAAGTGTTAATACCATTGTACAATGCCTTGGTAAGGCCATACTTGAAATACTGCATCCAGTTTTGGTCACTATGATGTAAAAAAGATGTTGAGACTTTAGAAAGACTACAGAGAAGAGCAAGAAAGATGATTAGGGGACTGGAGACTAAAACATATAAAGAACAGTTGATGGAATTGGGTATGTTCAGTTTAATGAAGAGAAGGATGAGAGTTGACATGATCACATTATTCCAATATCTCAGGGGTTGCCACAAAGAAGAGGAATCAAGCGATTCTCCAAAGCACCTGAAGGTAGTACAAGAAGCAATGGATACAAACTAATCAAAGAGAGAAGAAACTTAGAATTAAGAAGAAATTTCCTGACAGTTAGAACAATTAATCAGTGGAACCTGGCTGAGATCTAATTCTTCCAGATGTTTTGGAATTGTATTTAAGGCACCTAAATACTTTTCCAAGTCTTTTGTTACAGTATCAAGTGCACCAACTACTATTGACACCACCACTTTAACTTGATCTCTACTTGAAAATATCATCCTCGTCATCAAGCTATTCTCCAAAGTGCCTGAAGGCAGGACAAGAAGCAATGGATGGAAACTAATCTAGGAGAGAAGCAACCTAGAACTAAGGAGAAACTTCCTGACTGGTAGAACAATTAACCAGTGGA
The DNA here is from genome assembly GCF_947247035.1 of Vipera ursinii. Classification (NCBI taxonomy): domain Eukaryota; kingdom Metazoa; phylum Chordata; class Lepidosauria; order Squamata; family Viperidae; genus Vipera; species Vipera ursinii. Next base: position 65,610,886 of record NC_139515.1, on the reverse strand, counting down.
ACAACCTGCCTCCAGAGGTGGTGAATGCTCCAACACTGGAAGTTTTTAAGAAGAGACTGGACAGCCATTTGTCTGAAATGATATAGGGTTTCCTGCCTGAGCAGGAGGTTGGACTAGATAACCTCCAAGATCATTTATTATTATTATTATTATTATTATTATTATTATTATTATTATTATTATTGTTGTTGTTGTTGTTGTTGTTGTTGTTAATCATCATCATCATTATCGCACACTTAGCCAGATGTTTAGACTGGATTTGGTATTTTTGTCTACCTATTGAGTCCTTACCAAGGACCTGAGATAGGCAGAAGTGGATGCTTGGTGGTAGCAGGATGGAAGCAATTCCTAGTAGGGCCGCCTTTTGCAATTGACTAATGGCAAATTTGTCAATGCCAATGGTGTTGAAGTGGTGCTCCAGTTGTTTTGGGATTGCAGCCAAGGCACCTATAACTATTGGTACTACCCTTGCTTGCCTTTGCCACAGTCATTCTATTTCTATTTGTAGGTCTTTCTACTTTGTTATCTTCTCCAGTTCTTTCTTATCTATTCTGCTGTCTCCAGGCACTGCCGTGTCCACTATCCAGACTTTTTTGTCTTTCTTATTGACAGTTGTTAAGTCTGGGGTGTTTTGAGCCAGGTGCTTGTCTGTTTGAATTCTAAAGTCCCAGAGCAATTATTATTATCATCATCATCATTATTATTATTATTATTATTATTATTATTATTATTATTATTATTGTTATTGTTATTGTTGTTGTGTGAGGGGAGGGATTGCTGAGCATATCCATCTCAAATATGCAGACTGGAATTTCCTTAATGTAAAAAGAAAAACACTTCCTGCCTTATAGACCCAGGGGACGTATTCAGTCCAACTGCAAAACTCTGATTTAGAACCCTCTTTGATATTCTTTTGATCAGAGCCTTCATAGAATGCACACCTTGTTTCATTTATAGATATATGGAATGTATTTTACTGTGTTTCTCTCCTCACCCCACCCATCCCCATGGGATACAGAAGCTCTAATTTCTGTCTCACTGAAAAGTATTATCTTGGTGCTTCTTTCCTGTCTCTTGGCTATATTCCCAAGTACAAATGTATTTCTACCTCTTTTGCTTTCATACTGCAAATTAATACATGGCTTTGTGATGTTGCTGAGCCTGCAGCCAGGTGAACTGCAATAACTACAAATTACTTGTCTTCAGCTGTGATCCTGGTAGGAAATTCTTGACATCAAGAGACTATTGCTCAAGGAGTGAAATTGCTTGGATTTCTAATCCAGCAGTCTGGTGAAGAGAAGTAAGCAACCTGTTGTGTTCAACTATATCACCTATTGTCCATGCTGACAAGTGTTAATGGGAATTCCAGTCCAAAATAACTGAAAGTTGGGAACATACCTAATGTACCTTCCACTTCCTCTTTTTCCCACAATAGCCCAGTGAAGTGGGTTGGGCTGAGAGACTGACTTGTTCAAATTCACACAGCCAACTTTCATGCCTAAAGTGGGACTAGAAATCACCATCTCCTGGTTTCTAGCTTGGTGCCTTAACCACTAGAACAAATTGGCTCTCTATAATAAATACTATTAAAGACAATATGCAACAAACACACACACACACACACACACACAGAGAGAGAGAGAGAGAGAGAGAGAGAGAGAGAGAGAGAGAGAGAGAGAGAGAGAGAGAGAGAGAGAGAGAGATTGGAATTGGTGGATAGTCAGAGAGACTTCAGAGTTTTGCAAAAACATGTAACAAAAAGCACCAGGATTTCAATATTTTCCATCACTTTCAACAATGAAGAAATTGTTAAAAAGAATTACAAATAAAATTTTTAGTACCCCAAAAGATTTTTTTAAAAGTTCTTTTACAGGACAGGAATTGTTGAGAAAATTTCAAGTCCACTTTGGCATAGTGTTATATAGCAACACTGGGTTGGTTTCTCTGAACACTTTTTCTTTGGTTCCTGTCTTTGCATCTTTACAAACAGAATCAATTCCAGCATTCTGTTTCTGACAATGCTTGAGCAAATGCTTTTGGACTCAAGCACCCAGAATGCAAACAAAGAATAATTCATTCTAACATGTGGTATTCAGATGCACAGTTAAATCTGCAATCAAATACAGCAGTTTGATGAGTTCCAGATCAATGTCCACTTCATTTTCCTAGTTTCCATTCCCTTACAGGATAGGAGAAATTATTTGGTTGCTAAACCAAAAGGCTCTTCTGGAACCATCATTTTAAACTGGTTTTCAAAATAATTTAAGCTTTTACAAATCTGATAATGTCTTATACCTGGGGCGGCACAGTTTTGAGCTTACAAGAGTTCATACCAAAATAATATTTCATTCTTAGTTTGTACAGTAATATCTTGCATATGGAGATTATATTGTTCTTCAGCTATAGTCTTTTCTAGGCTATAGGATCTAACATCAAAGTTAATTACCTTAAGGATGGAGTATTGGATAAATTTTATGTGCAGATGCCTTTAATGATAATGGCAGACTTCAGTGAGTAGAAGATAAGATCTGCTGGATACTAACTAGAGGAAAAGAAATTTCATCATATAGTATTGTATCTGACCTGGTTTGATGGGTTAGGTTTTAATATGGCTTTTAATTACTGTTTATATTCGGGCATAATATTTAATTGTTTTTTTTAACTTTTGTATTTCGTTTTTATATTTATTGCCCTGTACATCACCCTGAGTCCTTCAGGAGAAGGGCGGTATAAAAATTTAATAAATAAATAAATAAATAAATAAATAAATAAATAAATAAATAAATAAATAAATATTGTTGCTGAGACCATTGCATGGGCGACTGTACAGTTGGGGGCCCAATTTAAAATACTGAATTAACTTTTAAGATACTAAATGCTTTGGGACTGAACTGTGATCTAGATCAGGGCTTTTCAACCAGTGGTACGGGTACCACCTGTGGTACATTGGTACCTAGCAGGTGGTACGCGACCATCCTAAAAAAGTGGTAGTGGGGGAGGGGAATGAGTTGAACCGGTGTCAACACCGCACAAGCCTGAGCGAGAGACGGCTGGAGCTGCAGGGTTGTCAGGGCTTAGCGGAAGTGCCAGGATCAGAGCCAGGCTCCAGGTGGAGCTTGACACTGATCCTGGCGCTTCTGAAGAAGAAGTGCTGAAGAAGCTGGAACGTTGCAGCACCTCCAGGGTCTTGTGATTTACATTCAGATGTTTGGCAACTGATTCATATTTATGATGGTCACAGTGACCCAGGGTCATCTGAAGTGACCAAAACCTGCTGCAACCATCCAGCAGAGGGGGGGAAATAAAAACCAAACACCCCACACATACACTGCTAATCCTCAACAAGTTTTTGACACCTTGCTAGGTAGTACTCGGATGTTGCCATATCCTAAAAGTGGTCTTAAGCTGACTATCAGTTACTCTATTCACATCCTGACCAGGAAAAACTACTTGTTACAATAAGTAGGGCCTTTTCACTGTAGGCCTTATAATCATCTTATATTTTTCTCCATTGTTTAACACTGAGTCAGGTTCTTCGGTAATAGATGTTTAACTTGCTTTCTTTAATAGTAACATCTAGTACTCCTTAGGGACGTGGTGGCTCAGTGGGTTAGGACGCTGAGCTTGTCAATCAGAAGGTCAGCAGTTTGGCGGGTTGAATCCCGAGTGCCACGTACCAGAGTGAGCACCTGTTACTCGTCCCAGCTTCTGCCAGCCTAGCAGTTTGAAAGCACATAAAAATGCAAGTAGAAAAATAGGGACCACTACAGTGGGAAGGTAACAGCGTTCCGTGCGACTTTGGCGTCTAGTCATACCAGCCATATGACCACGGAGATGTCCTCGGACAAGCGCTGGCTCTTTGGCTTTGAAACGGAGATGAACGCTGGCCCCTAGAGTTGGAAACAACTAGCACACATGTGCGGGGGAACCTTTACCTTTTACCTTTTAGTACTCCTTTTCCCAAAGATCTGTAATGCTTCAATTTTCTCACAGTTCTGTATAATATTAGAATACAGAATAACAGAATTTGAAAAGACCTTGAGGTTTTCTAGTCCAACTCCCTGCTTAATCAGGAGACCGTATACCATTTCAGACACATGGTTGTCCAGTCCCTTCTTAAAAGCTTCCAATGTTGGAGCTTATGAAGGCAAACTGCTCCACTGGTTGATTATTCTTACTTGATGGGAAATTTCTCCTTAGTTCTAGGTTGCTTCTCTCCTTGATTAGTTTCTATCCATTGCTTCCTGTCCTGCCTTCAGGTGTTTTAGAAAATAGGTTGACCCCCTTCTTCTTTGTGGCAGCCCCTCAAATATTAGAACACTGCTATCATGGGACCCCTAGTTCTTCTTTTCACTATACTGAACATACCCAATTCCTGCAACCGTTCTTCATAAGTTTTAGCCTTCAGCCCCATAATCATCTTTGTCACCCTTCTCTGCATTCTTTCCAGAATCTCAACATCTTTTTTATATTGGCATATTTCTGCTGAGTATACAATTGCTTCATAAATCCGTATGCTTCTTGTAACACTTCCACCCATTTTTTAAAATTAGTCAGGGCACAATATTCAATAAACAACATAAATAATAAAATAATTGGCTTATGATTACTAATACACTTGTCCTTCATATACTCCAATGCACTCTTATAAACAGGTATGCAAGATACTATTTGTGGCCCACTTCATTATGCACATGTGCACAGGCACAACCATCAATCCAGTTCTCTTTTCTAGTGCTTTCATTTGCATCATGTTGAAGCTTTGCCATCTTGCATATAAACAAGAATCACTTAAAGTCTTCATAACTCCGCTGACATTGGCCAGAATAATTTATTGTATGTGTGCTATTGTGCACCCTTATCCTGTCAAAAATGAGGCAGGGGAGTGTACAACCTCTCGGTAAGCTAACTCAGGATATGAGGAGCTATTAATATCTCTTTGGCCAGCTGTATTGTTTGGTTGGCAAAAGGTCTGAAAAATTAATTAGAAATTCTGGGAGGGGATGTGGGGTAACATTGGCAGAATAATTCCTTGGCAAAGAGAATTGCAGGCAAGTTGAGGCACAGCAGAGACAAAGTGGTAAGCAAGAAGAAGAAATGCAGGAATGTGATTGAGATAGAAGTGAATACAGCAGCCATAGGCAGTTGCTTCCAAACTTAGTAACATCTGAAAACCTGGAGTGCTGCTTGGTCTTCAATCTTTCAAAGACACGAGTGAAGATAAATTACTAAGATTTGAAACAGTATAATCTTCAGTGGAGGGCAAAATAGTTTTTGACCAGTGATAAATATGAGCCAGCAGTGTGCTGCAGCTGCCAAAAAAGCCAACACAGTGCTAGGCTGCATTAACACTGGGATAGAATCAAGATCACATGAAGTGTTAATACCACTTTACAATGCCTTGGTAAGGCCACACTTGGAATATTGCATCCAGTTTTGGTCACCACGATGTAAAATGATGTTAAGACTCTAGAACAGACATGTCAAACTCGCGATGTCACATGACGTTACGCAACGTATCGGGATGATTTTACCATTGCCAGCAATGGCGTGGGCGCGGCTTCTGCATGACGTATCTGGTCTGCAGGCCAGCAGTTTGACACCCCTTCTCTAGAAAGAGTATAGAGAAGAGCAACAAAGATGATTAGGGGACTGAAGGCTAAAACGTATAAGGAACGGTTGCTGGAATTGGGTATGTCTAGTTTAATGAAGAGAAGTACAAGGGATGACATTATAGCAGTGTTCCAATATCTCAGGGGCTGCCACAAAGAAGAGGGAGTCAAGCTATTCTCCAAAGCACCTGAAGGCAGGTCAAGAAGCAACAGATGGAAACTAGTCAAGGAGAGAAGCAACCTAGAACTAAGGAGAAACTTCCTGACAGTTAGAACAATTAACCAGTGGAACAATCTCCCTCCAGAAGTGGTGAATGCTCCAACACTGGAAGTTTTTAAGAAGAGACTGGACAGCCATTTGTCTGAAATGGTATAGGGTTTCCTGACTGAGCAGGGGGTTGGATTAGATGACCTCCAAGATCCCTTCCAACTTTATTGTTGTTGTGTTGTTATTATTATTATTATTATTATTATTATTATTATTATTATTATTATTATTATTATTATTATTATTATTATTCATTGCATAGTTAGCCAGATGTTCAGACTGGATTTGGCATTTTGGTCTACCTTTTGAGTCCTTACCAAGGACCTGGAATAGGCAGATGTGGATGTTTGATGGTATTACAGATATCATTGCAGGATGAAAGCAGTTCCTAGTAAGGCTGTTTTGGGATTGCACCCAAGGTGCCTATTACTATTGGTACTACCCTTGCTTGCCTTTGTCACAGTCTTTCTATTTCTATTTGTAGGTCTTTGTATTTTATTATCATTATTATTATTATTATTATTATTATTATTATTATTATTATTATTATTATTATTATTATTATTATTATTATCTTCCAAGCACTACTTTCTAAAGGGAAATTATTTAGAAAGTAAGACTGCAAATTCATAACCTATGTGTATGCAAATTACAAATGCAGCTATGCAAAAAAGCATTTCATCAATATTATTCTAATTTGTATAAAGGGCAAGACATCTCTCTGGACTAAATAGATGAATACCTAAAGAAACAAACTTTACCAAGGATTACAGAGAACAGAAAAAATTATGAATGGACCTATAAAAATAAGGAAAGTTTGTGAAACTTCAGAAAAGATTAAACCAGGAAAGTTGCCTGGACTAGACAGATTCCCAGGTTCTTATTATAAATATTTTAAAGGATGAATTTTTATAATCTTTACAAAATATTATGAATACAGGGCAGAGGTACAAAAACTATCCATATAGTGTAGTAACAACAACTTGCACCTGAACATCGGCAAGACGAAAGAGATGGTGCTAGACTTCCGGAGAAAAAAAGAGGAACCTGCCCCACTTTACATCGGGGAGGACTGTGTGGAGAGAGTTTCCTCCTTTAAATTTCTGGGAGTCTACCTCTGTGAAGATCTGACCTGGAAAGTTAACACAACCCAGGTGGCTAGAAAGGCCCAACAGAGTCTTCACTTTCTCAGGGTCTTGCGGAAGAACAGGGTAGAATAACGGCTAATGCCCTCTTTTACCAGTCCACTATAGAGAGCGTCCTCTTGTATGGTATTGTGGTTTGGTATGCTGGTCTGACAGCCGCGGATAGGAAAGTATTACAGAGGGTGGTGAGTACAGCACAAGACATTGTGGGCTGTTCCCTGACACCACTGGATGACATTGCCAGGGCTTGTTGCCTTGGAAGAGTGAGGAAAATTCTCAGGGATGACTCACACCCTGGACGGTATCTCTTTACTCTCCTACCATCGGGTAGGAGATATAGGAGTATAGCCAGCCGCACCAACAGGCTGAAAAACAGCTTTTATCCGTGGGCTGTTAGGCTTTTGAATGAGAAATAACTTTTGTGAACTTTTGTGAATTTTATGCAGAATTGACTTGGGAGGCCGGTGTGTGGTGTAGTTGGAGGGTTTGTTGTCACTGTGTGTTGGGGGGTGGGAGCACAAAAGGAGGCTCAGCTAATCTCAATGTACACATAGTTGTACTTTGACAATAAAGGTTCATTTCATTTCAATTCCATTTTACAGGGAGAAAAGATACCAGAAGTTGGAAAGAGGACAGTATAGCATTAATAACTAAAGAGGAATAAGATTTGACTTTAACAAGAAACTATATGCTGATATCATTATTGAATAATGACCACAAATCATTTGCAGTGATTTGATTGATAGACTGAAAATAATTTTGGAATAGAAAAAATGTAGGTTTTTAACTAAAAGACAGTTAAAGAATAATATTAAAAATTTGGTGGACCTTTAGGAGTATTTCAAACAGCGTAATGAAAAACAAACCAAGCTGGAGTTCTTAGATGCCTTTGACAATTTGAATTGGGCTTTCTTGTTCAAAGTTTTGGAAGAAATGAACTTGGGAGGGAACTTTATTATTATTATTAATTTATTATTAATTTTATTTGTATACTGCCCTTCTCCCGAAGGACTCAGGGCGGTGAACAGGGCAATACATGTTAAAAAGACAGAATACAAAAATTAAAAAAGATTAAACAAGTGCCCAGAACTCTTAAATAGATTAAAACGCATTTAAAAGTAATAAAAACCCAACCCCCTCCCATCAGGCCAGGCCAGCTTGTTCAAAAAGATATGTCTTTAGATCACGCCGGAAGGAGCGAAGGTCGGGGGCCATCCGGAGCTCAACCGGAAGATGGTTCCATAAATCCGGTGCGCCCACAAAGAACGCCCTCCCCCTGGGGGCCACCAGTCAGCATTCTTTGACCGGTGGCACCCTGAGGGCCCTCTCTGTGGGAGCGTATTGGGCGGAGGGAAGTTGATGCCGGCTGCAGGTGCTCCCCAAGGTATTCCAGACCCATGTCATGTAGGGCTTTATAGGTCAATACCAGCACCTTGAACCTCACCCGGAAGACAACTGGGAGCCAATGCAGCTCATGGAGCAGAGGTGTAACATGGGAGTATCGGGAGACTCCCAACACAACTCTCGCGGCTGCATTCTGTACCAGTTGGAGCCTCCGAGTGGTCTTCAAGGGCAGCCCCATGTAGAGAGCATTGCAGTAGTCTAAACGAGAGGTCACAAGCGCATGAGTGACCATACGCAGGGCATCCCGGTCTAGATAGGGCCGCAACTGGCCCTAAAATGAATAAGATCAATTTACAGAAAGCACAAATAATTGTTAATGTCAATCTTAAAAAGCCTTGTGAGATATAGAAAGGAATAGGATAGGGATGCCAGCTGTCTCCTCTCTTGTTTATTTTAGCTCTTGAAATACTGAATACACACAATACAAAAAGAATACCACTACCATATATAGCAAACATCTCAGAAACAACTAACAGACTATTTCAACTACATGGCATGGCAGAAACATACAAACCAACCAAACTCCTCCAGAACATGTTAAATAAATCAAGAGACCCAGTGGTCCAAGAAAAAACAAACAAACAAAAATCATCTACAACTCTAGAGGATTGTAACAGCTACTATGTAGGATAGATAGAAGACCAGCAGGGCACATCCTTAAAAACCAATTAGAGGTCAGAAGATGCAAAAAAAAAATCTCCTTAATGGTAATACATGGGCAAACCTAACCATAGTTTCAATCATCTTTAACAGAGGACTGTAACAGCTACTATATAAGATAGATAGGTAGATGACTAGCAGGATGCAACCTCAAACACCAATTAGAGATCAGAAGATACAAAAAAAATCTGCTTAATGGTAATACATGAACAAACTTAACCATAGTTTGAACTGGGAATATGTGAGCATCCTGACCAAACTAAATCCAAAAATGTTAGGGAGTTCCTGAAAGTCTGGCACTCAGACAAAAAGTCATCAATAGACAGATAGAAATAAACCATATGTATACATTTTTCGAAAGAGACAATACAAAAAGCTAAGAAGGAAATAAAAAAATCCAGAATATATCCTCTTATGCACCCAGTATCTAGATAAGCAGGGATTCACACCAGACAAACAAACAACAGAAAACAATATCCTAAACAAGAAGCCACGAAGAAGAAAACCACATCTCCCACCAAATCTAGCAGACTAAGCTACTATCTAAAAAACGGAGCAAACCTCACATTCCCTCGTAGTGATGATGTTACCTAATTGAGTAATGAAATGTTTCCAAGCAAACAACCATGCATTAAGGATGTCACAGTTCAACCCTCAACTATTGGCATCATTTCTGTGTATTACAGAGGGCAAATTTTCTGTTTTCTTTCTTGTCTGATATAAAGACTAATAGTCTGTCTGAGAGACTTATGTTAAGTAACCCAATCTCTGAATAAGAGCATAAATATCTGCAGAGCCAAGATTTTCATCCAAGCTTAGTGCAAATCATGATAGGAACTATTAACAGCTGTATCACTGTTGAATTGAGCCTGCATATACAGCTATCAGATAAATAAAGGGGAAATTCACATTGATAAGACAGCCAGTTGGTAAAAGATAATGTTTGCATTGTGATGTCACAGGAAAAAAACTTAATCCCACAGGCAGGCAAAACTTTTTAGAACACATCCTTTAGATATTTTTATTCTGTCTTTCTTCACTTTCCCAAGTAACAAGCAGCATCTCAACAGATAAAAGATAATTAAATAGGGAACAGCTGTTGCTCATTCCTTTTTAAAACCAGAAGAAAAGCTGAAAGAGCTGCTCACCTTGAAGATGTATTATTGTCATACTTCTTGTAGATTATATTAATATTTTATTCAAAGTGTTTTATAGAAGATATTTCAACAGCTGTCTGTGTCCTTTCTATTATTACCTAATGATGACAATGAGCTTACTATTTAGCATCTTTTGTAATTTGCTAATAGCTGGAGTTCTATGACCATTTGACCATTTTACTTCTAAATGATAAGCATAGCAATCCAGGCAGAAGTTTGAAAGTGGTGGGTGGATAGATGGGAGTGAACAGACAAAAGTTTAATTAAGAGAAAACAGTTGATGGTTGGAAATATTTACACTTTTTGAAAGGGAATTTTCAGATTAACTATATAAGCCCAATTCAAGTTACTTAACTGTGCATTCTCCCCCCCCCACCCTGCCACCCAAATATACTAGTGATTTAAAAAAAAAACAGCAGCAGCCCTGTTGACCATGGGAAAAGTAAGAGTCTCTCCCCTACAACCTGAAAAATCAGTCAATCAGCATCCTTTTTGTATTGAATTCTGATTGCCACAAGATAAAACAGATATAGCAAAACTGGAAAAGATTGCTAAGAAGATCAACAAGGGTGATGAAGGGCTTGGAGATTAAGTTCAGTTAAAGAAATTTAGACCATTCAGCCTGATAACAATACCTAAGAAGATCTTGGAAAAAAATAATCAAGCTACAGATCTGTGAATACCTAGAAGCAAGCAAAGTTATAACCAGAAACCAGCATGAGTTTGTCAAAAACAGATCATGCAAATCAAATCTTATTTCATTCTTTAACAAAATTACTAAATTAGTGGATCAGCGAAATGCAGTGGACACAGTAACTTGGATTTTAGTAAGGCATTTGACAAAATAGACCACAACTTACTTTTTAGTAAGTTAAAAAAAATGTGGGATAGCATAATCACTAGATGGATTCATAACTGGCTGACAAACCACATTCAGTGTGTAAGTCCTTAACGGAACTGCATCTACATGGAGTGAAGTAAGCAGTGGAATACCCAAGAATCTGTTAAACCGTTCAATATCTTCATAAACAGTTTAGATGAGGGAAGAGAAGGGGAACTCATCAAATTTGCAGATTACACCAAGGTGGCAGGAATAGCCAATACCCCAGAAGATAGGCTCAAAATCCAGAAGGATCTTGACAGACTTGAACACTAGGCCCTATCTAATAAAATGAAATTCAGTGATGAAAAAAGTAAGGTTTTATATTTAGGCAAGAAAAACCAAATGTATAGGTATGGGAATAGGTGGAACCTGGCACAATAGCAGTAACTGCAAGAGCAATCTTGGAGTTCTAGTGGACAATTACTTAAATATGAGCCAGCAGTATGACAGCTGCCAAAAAAGCCAATGCAGTCCTACACTGCATTAATAGGGATAGAATCAAGATCACACAAAATGTTAGTATTGTTTAATAATGCCTTGGTAGGATACTTAGAATATTGCATCCAATTTTGGTCACCATAATATAAAAAAGAAGTTGAGACTCTGGAAAGAGTGTATAGAAGAGTAACAAGGATGATGAGGGGCCTGGATACTAAAACATATGAAGAACAGTTGCAGGAATTGAGTATGTCTAGTCTATGGTGGTCCAGGGGTTAGAATGCAGTACTGGAGGCTACTTCTGCTGACTGACTGCTACCAGCAGTTCGATTCTCAATGGCTCAAGGTTGACTCAGCCTTCCATCCTTATGAGGTCAGTAAAATGAGGACCCAGATTATTGGGGAAAATATGCTGACTCATTAAATTGCTTAGAGAGGTCTATAAAGCACTGTGAAGCAGTCTAAGTGCTATTGCTATTGCTAGTAAAAAGAAGGATGAGGGGTGACATGATAGCAGTGTTCCAATGTTTGAGGGGCTGCCACAAAGAAGAAGGGGTCAACCTATTCACTAAAGCACCAGGACAAGAAGCAATGGATGGAAACCAATCAAGGAGAGAAGCAACCTAGAACTAAGGAGAAATTTCCTGACAGGGAGAACAATAAACCAGTGGAATGGCTTCCCTCTAGAAGTTAGGGTTTTTAAGAACTGGAGGTTTTTAAGAAGAGATTGGACAGTCATTTGTCCAGAATGGTCTAGGCTCTCCTGCTTGTGCAAGTTTCCTTCCAATTCTGTTATTCTGTAATTTCTGAATTTAATAAGTTTAGCCTAAAGAGGAATAAAGCTAAGGAGAAACATGATAGCAGTCTTCCAATACATGAAGAGGTATCACAGGGCAGAGGGTTTGGATTTATTTTCCAGAGCCACCAAGGGTAAAACAAGAAGGACCAATGGCTGGAAGCTTTAGAGAGAAAGCTAAGGAGGAGGATCATCTGAATGTGAGCACTATTAAGCAGTGGAATAGCTTGACTCCTAAAGTCATAAGTGCTCCATCACTGGAGATTTTTAAGAAAAAAAATATAGCCATTTATATGGACTGGTATTAAAATTCCTGCACAGGGAATAGTGTTAGACTAGATGACCTCCAAGGCTATTTCAACTGTATGATTCAGTGATTAATATCAATCTTTCTTTGACATCAACTGTGCCTTCTGTGCTGACTAGTGAGACAAATTGTGGCCTTTGACCTTGAGAAAGTCCACCCTGTTTTAAGCCATCTGATCTAAAACAAAAAACAAAAAACACTGCACTAGTATATTCTCTGAGCTAATGTAGGCTAATCCAACTGGAAGGGAATCAGAATTTATTGTATGGTGGGTAGCTGTGAAGCCTGGGAAGAAAAAGGTATTAGGAAATACCATTCCTGATTTATACAAGCAATGAAAACAACTTAGGTAGCCTTCTATTTTCCTGTTTGGCCTATGTGCAAGAAAATGATCCAGTTATTCTGAGAAGAAGCATGGGTTAATTAATATAAGCAATATGCTTAAAAGATAAGATTTAAGTGTTATTATTAATAATTTATCTACAATTTGCACCATTGCTTAGAAGTCAGGAGTAATGTGCCATGTAATTATATGATATGGACCATGGACTAAATTAAGCCCTTGAATGCATGCACACTGTCCCTTTGACATTAACAAAAGCTGTTGTATAAAAGCTTCCATGTGTATGTGTGTCTGGGCTTATTTCTATCACCTAGCAAATTCCATTGAATTAACAAGCAGCTAAGAGGTGAACATTTTGCAATCTATAAGCTGTGTTATGTAAAATGAAATGGTTTTGTACAGTAAGTAATTCTTTTTGGGGTATCAGTGTAAAGTCCAGATGAGACTAAGTTATGAATAGCCTAGGAACAAAATAGCTTGTAATTCTAAAATGCTTTTAATTTGTACATCTTTTCCCTGCTCCCACAGTCTGCTGAATAAGAATTCTATAGAGTAATCTAAACCTGGAAAGAAAAGCATAGTTTGCAGTGTGGATATTAATGATAAATTGTTGACATTTGATTAGAGACAAATTGCATATGCAGCATGTGCTTTGGGGTTTTTATTTATTTAAGACAAGGGCAGCCAAAGTTTCTCAATTTTTAGGTTTTTTATTCAGGGAATTGTAAGGGGCATGGTGAATGTTACCACACCTCAACATCCATTTTCACAAACAAACAATACTAAATATTTCAGTTCCACCTATTCTGATTAAATGGCTTTTTAAGGGGTGTTCATGCAGCCCATGTACTACAGTTGGCTTACTCCTGGCTGAAGAGGTTTGTTTTGCTCTAATAAATTAAACTGATTGATTCTATTTTATTTATAATTATCCTAATAGAGTAAACATATCTACTCAGACAAGTATTCCCATTGAATCCCACAACTTCCCGAGGCAGTTTTATTGTTGAATGGCTCTTAAATTTACTTCTTTGTGATTTCAACCCATTCTTTCTTGTCCTGTTTCTGAAAAAAAAAATCTAGTTTACCCCATTTTCTACATGACAGCTGTTCAAGTAAGTGACAACAGATATGGTGTCTCCAGGCTAAACATAAAGATATCCAACTATTTTTCATTGTTTTTTTCTTCCCAAGTTCCTTATCATATTATTTCTTTTCTGAATATGTTCCATTTTTGTTTGTGAGGGGTCCTTGGTGCTCTCTGAGCTTGGTTGTTTTCTTGCAGACATTTCATTACTCAACATCAATTTTGTCAATGTCTTTCTAAGAACTGGAAGCAATATATTCTGACCAATATAAATAGAGAGGAAAAAGAACTTACCTTAATTGTACTTCTGTTGATTCGACCTAGAATTACATTTACTTTCAGTTTTGATGCACTATGATATACAGAATATTTTTGCATGTACTCCTGCCACTATCTTTGATCTCATATCATAGCTTTGACTGTTCTTATCCAAAATGCATTTTTCCTGCTGATTTCACCCTATTTCTCCAGTTTGTCGAGATCATCCTAAATCTTCATACTGACCTCTAAGATGTTTGCTGTCCTTCCTACCTTTTTGTAATATGCACATTTGATCACCATATATTCCAGCCACTAATCCAAATCATTTATAAATCTGTTGAACAGTTCAAGGCCTAGAATGAAATCTTGTAGCTTATCACTCAGCATCTCTTTCAACCTGCTGCCGGCGTCAACTTCCCTCCGCCCTGTGCGTTCCCACAGAGAGGGCCTCCTCAGGGTGCCACCGGTCAGAGAATGTAGATTGGTGGCCCCCAGGGGGAGGTCTTTCTCTGTGGGCGCCCCGGAGCTATGGAACCAGTTACCGGTTGAGCTCCGGACGGCGCCCGATCTTCGCTCCTTTCGCCGCGATCTGAAAACATACCTGTTCGAAGAAGCCGGCCTGGCCTGAGGGGGGATTGGTGGGGTTTTACTATCATTTTATTGGGGTTTTATTAATGTATTTATTGTTGGGCATGTATTTAATTACTTTTTAATTTTTGTAGCTTTGTGTTTTATTCTTGCCCTGTACACCGCCCTGAGTCCTTCGGGAGAAGGGCGGTATAGAAATATTAATAAATTAAATTAAATTAAATTAATATAATAAAATCATTGATGTGTATTTATTAGGTGTAATTACTGATGGCCATCAGTCAGGAATAATGTAGTAGTTGATTTTTTTCATACAGTAGCAAGTGTTATCTAAGGTACATTCCAATACTTACATTTCAGGACTCTGTGATTCTTTTGAAAAGCAATTAAGACTCTGAATTTAAGGTAATGGAAAATAGAAAATTTATTTTCCATTAATGGAAATCTTGATTACTGAAAACTCTAAAAGGGGAAGGAGGAACATTTCACTTTCTCCCTGCTGTGTTAACATCACCATGTCACCAGTTATCCCTGACATGGTTATTTTAAAATGTTTTATAATGTAGTTTACTGTTTCTTTATTTTTAAAAAAACAATTTGTAGAATAACTATTGGTCCAAACCCATGAGAGAAGTGGGATCTAATACAATTTTCCTCCAGAGCTCAGGATCTTTATGCTATATAAAGAGATGGTGATGACAGTGGTGGTGGTGGTGATGATGATGATGATATTTTCAAGTAGAGATCAAGTTAGTATGGTGGTGCCAATAGTGGTTGGCACATTTGATACCCTAACAAAAGACTTGAAAAAGGATTTAGGTGCCTTATGTAGTCCAAAAAGTGGTTTTTCAAGAGACAACTGGATTTTCTTGTTTTTCTTTGAAGACATTTCACTTCTCATCCAAGAAGCTTCTTCAGATCTGACGGATGGTAGGGAATGAAAGGATTTATAATCCTTGCAGACAACTGGTCATATGCATTCTTTTTAGAGAGTTGTTGAGACCACTTGGAGGTTTATCTGTGTCCTCAAGGTCACCTGAGTAGTGCAAATGGGTGTGGAGCCTTCTTGGATCTGCTGAAAGAACTGTGTTGTACAATACAGTTCTTTCAGCAGGTCCAAGAAGGCTCCACACCCATTTGCACTACTCAGGTGACCTTGAGGACACGGATAAACCTCCAAGTGGTCTCAACAACTCTCTAAAATAATACAAATGATCTGTTATTACATATCAAATACAATAAGAAGAGGATATTTGAAATGAATGCACCAGTTCTGGAAAGAACAACATCCATAATCAGAAATAACAGAATAGAGGCTAGCAGTTCAACATCAATTTATAATAAGAATAAAATATTCACAGAAACAGAATTAGAGGAACTGCAAAGGTTTACCCAGGGCAAAGAAATCAAAGCCTTCCCAGAAGTGAATCAGAATGTAGAGGCAAACCAGGGGGAGTTGGCAATAGAAAAATCCATCAGAAATGGTAGAGAAAAGTTGAAATGAAAGAACTAGTAATAACAAGAAAGGAGCAAGAAAGACCAAGAATTGGTCACCACCAGGTGAAGATGAATTGCATAGTTTTTACAACTGGTCTATATCCACTCATTGCCAAACAGTTTAGCAACATACTTCAAGGAGGTGAAATTGAAGACTGGCTAACATCTGGGAAAACCTATTTGATAATGAAAGATCCAGCAAAAGGGGCAACACCAGGCAAATACAGGCCAATTAAATTGCTTACCAACAATTTTCAAATTGCTATCTGGTATGTTAGCTGATGCAGTCCAACATCATCTAATTGAAAGTAATCTCTTTCCTCCTGAGCAGAAAGGAAACCATCCCAATAGCAGAGGAACAAAAGATCAAGTCCGTTGACAAAATGATTCTGGAAAAATGCAAGAGAAGAAAGAGCAATCTGAATGTAGCAAGGATTGACTAGAAAAATGCATTTAACTCTCTGCCACATGATTGGATAATCAACTGCCTAGAAAAAGCAGGAGTCAATAGAAACATCACAAGCTTTGTGCAAAGATCAATGGCCCAATAGAAGACACAATTGCAAGTCAGTGGTGAGAGATTCACTATCACCACTACTAATTGTCATTGCACTGTTTCCTCTGTCAACAATACTGACTAACTCAGGCCATGGCTATCAAACATCAGAAACATCTGCCAAACTATCCCAATCCTTTACATGGATGATCTGAAGCTGTGTGGAAAACCTCCATCTGAAATACAATCACTGCTCAACACTGTCTGTATATATAGCCAAGATATTGCAGTGGAGTTTGGATTGGATAAATGTACCACATTCACTAACAAACAAGGAAAAATAGTGAAAAGTGAAGGAATCAAATGCATACAAAGCCAGAATTGAGAAGGCAGCAACAGACAGTAAGTGCTGCCTATGCAAAGACCACTTGGTAAGATCTCACAGACTGATTACAAGCAGCGGTATGACAAAGTAGCAACAATGGTGCATTAGAAGATCTTCAAGAAATATCATTTGCCTGAAAGCAACAATTGGTGGGACCATAAAACAGAGAAAGTAATAGAAAATGAAGAAGTTAAATTGCTCTGGGACTTTAGAATTTAAACAGGCAGGTACCTGCCACACCCTGGGCTTAAGAATTGTTGATAAGAGAGACAAAAAAGTCTGGACAGTGGATGTGGCAGTGCCTAGAGGCAGTAGAAGAGAAGAGAAAGAATTGGAGAAGATAAACAAAATACAAAGACCTACAAATAGAAATAGAACAACTGTGGCAAAGGCAAGGAAGAGTAGTACCAATAGCAATAGGCACCTTGGGTGCAATCCCAAAACAACTGGACCACCACTTGAACACCATTGGCATTGACAAATTCACCATCAATCAATTGCAAAAGGCCACTTTACTCAGAACAGTTTATATCCTGCAGTGATATCTGTAACATCATCAAACCTCCAGATCGGCCTATCCCAAGTCCTTGGTAAGGACTCAATAGGTAGACAAAAATTCCAAACCCAGTCTGAACATGTGTGATGATCCATAGTAGTAGTAGTAGTAGTAGTAGTAGTAGTAGTAGTAACAGTAGTAGAAGTAGTAGTAATATAAATCAAATATTCTTTGAAAGACTGTCTTTTCCCTTTCTCTCTGAATGGGCCTTTCAGTCGATTTCTCCCCTGGTGTTTTTTCCATCCATTATCCTAACTAGACACCAAATGCTTACATCACCTCAAGCAGTTGCTGTTACCCCAGGAAAGAGCAAGTTGAAATATCAAAGGTAGTCAGATTTTCTATTTGGGAAAACAGGAGAGCCATAAACTTAAGTGGCAGTAAGAGAGGAAATAAAGAGAAGAATGTGGCTAGTTAAGATGACAAAATCCTTAGTTTATACTGTAGGTTAGCAAGCAGTTTCTTGTTTATGCCTGATTGCTTTTTTTGCTGCTCAGCACTGGATAGCAGTTAGTCTCTAAGAAGCAAACAAAACACATGTACACATGGATGCTGTTATGTTTCGGGTTCGGATGAGCAGGAAAGACGCCAGGCAGATGAGTACAGAAGAATAGTTGCTTTATTCATAACTGTTACTGTACTGAGGGTTAGGGGTGTCCATGCAGTCTTTATATAGTCTCCCATAGTCTGAACAACCAATCAGATTGAACCCATCATTCCCGCCAAGTTGACTGCAGCCTGGACTGGAAAGTCCCATCTGTGTTACTGGAGAACTGTTAGCTTTCCAATGTACACGTGATAAGGTCTTCCCAAAAGCTCAGTACATAACACCCCTTCCCCTTTTAAGGAACAGACATTATAACCCTTGACATTTGAGGATTATGATTCACTCCCAACCTCCAGTGTTTAATTGAATGTTTGACCCCATTCACGGTAGGATAATCATAACGCGACCTTCTCGGATGTGCAGTGTATAGGTTGCATGCAATGAGACTAAAGACAGCTTTTCTGTTCTGCAAGTAGTATTACACCACCTAAAGTACAAGTGGACTACAACTAAATTAAAGAATGATTTCTTGAGAGATGTTCTGTTAATCCCTTTTCAGTATGCAATGCAACCTATTATATGTTGATTAACAAAATCCAAAAAACAATGGGCATGCTCACAAGCTGGTAAACCATTTACAATACTTTGTTTTATTTGACAACATAGTCAGCAAGGTATGCAGGTGGCCTGTGAGGCCATGAAGAACGTCTTTGAGTTCCGCCCACTTGGTGGTCTACCAACTTATCTGGCACATCAGGTGTATTCATGCTCTCCTGTGCTGAAAAATCTGAGGATGGAGGATTGCTCTGGCTGGCCTCACCCGGTAGGCCCACCCCAGAGTCAAAACTTGAAGCAGAGTGAGCGCAGTGGTAACTGGCGTTTGGCTGATCCGACTGATCATGGGTTCCCTGTTGCACCTCCATGCTGTCTTGGTCTTCTTCAGACTCGAAACCTGCTGGGTGCTGAAAACGCTGATAGGGAGGATAAGAGCTAGCCTGTGTGCCAGCTTGATAACTACGAGAAGAACTAGTACCCCCATACTCACTTAGTGACCATTCTGGAAATCTCTTCCTTAGTTGGTCCACATGTCATCTTACCAGATGCCCTCCTTCCACTCCCACTGTATAAGATAGGGGCCCTGATTTGTCAACCACCTTCCCCGGAACCCACAAATGTCCTGGCCCATAATTTCTGGCTCAGACCAAGTCACAAGGTTGTAGCCTCCTCAGGGGTTTGGGTTGAGCAGCATCTGACACCACTCTGTCTGGATGGAATCTGTCCAACTTAGTGATGAGACGTCTGCCCCAGCGAAGCTCTGCAGGACTTTTTCCTGTGGCTGTACAAGGTGTGGAGTGTTGACAAAGTAGAAAGTCTGCTAGTCTGTGGTGCCAGTCACCTGTGATGATGCGCTTAAGTGAGTCTTTGGTCGTTCTCACCATTCGTTCTGCTTGTCCATTCGACGATGGGTGGAATGGTGCAAATGTGGCATGTCTGATCATGTTTGCTCTGAGGAAAGCCTGAAACTCAGCAGCAGTAAATTGAGCCCCATTATCTGAAACCATGACATCAGGTAGCCCATGTGTAGCAAAAAGTTTCCTCAGCACCTGGATGGTCCTAGCAGTAGTTATATTGGGGACTGGAACTACTTCCAGCCATTTTGAGTGGCTATCCACTACAACTAAGAATAGCTGTCCTTGAAAAGGCCCAGTGTAATCAATATGAATCCTGGACCAGGGCATGTGAGTTGCCTCCCATCTATGAACAGGTGCCTGAGGCATTTCAGGTCTTGACCTTTGGCAGATATAGCAACCATGTACCTGCTCCTGAACAGCCTTATCTAAACCAGGCCACCACAGGTAGCTTCTAGCTAATGCTTTCATGCACACTATACCAGGGTATCCCTCATGCAAGGACTGTAGTACCCTATCCCTTAAAACTGAGGGAATAATGAATCTATTGCCCCATAACAAACATCCTTTGTGTGCAGATAACTCATGCCTTCTGATAAAATAATTCTGGAATTCAGGGCCTGGACTTCTGTCTTGCCATCCTGTGAATACCCATGACAATGCTCTGCTTAGAATTCTATCTGTAGCAGTTTCAGCAGCAATGTCCCCAGCATGGAGGGAGAATTCAAGTAACTCCTGTATGGACAGTATTTGTGCAGCAGGGGCTGGATCAGGATCCATAAGAGGTAAGAGTAGCCTACTGAGGCCATCTGCATGGCCCATTTCTTCTCCAGGTTTGTGAATCATCTTGAAATTATAAGCAGACAAAAATATGGACCACCTGAGTATTCTAGGTGATAATATGTGGGGGCTTTGCTTATCTGTTGTAAATAAGCCCAAAAGAGGTTTGTGATTAGTAAATACATTGAATTTCCTTCCATATAAATAATCATGGAATTTTTTGACCCCAGCCACTATGGCTAAGGTTTCCTTATCAATTTGTGCATAATTTCTTTCAGCAACAGATAAGGTTCTAGAATAGTATGCTATGGGGACTTGCTTCCCATTTTTTTCTAAGTGTCTTAGAACAGCTGCCACTCCATAGAGAGATGCATCACAAGCAATGCAAACAGGTTTACATTCTATATAATGTGTGACAGTAGATTTGTCTGACAACAGGCCCTTAAGGTCCTGAAAACTCCTTTCATGTACATTGGTCCAATTCCAGACAGCCTTCTTATCAAGCAGCCTGTGGAGGGGCTCTGCAATGGCTGCCTTATGAAGCAGAAATGTATGATAAAAATTCAATAAACCCAAAAATGGTTGTAATTCTGCTTTATTCTTGGGATTAGGAGCCGATTTGATGGCCCTTACCTTTGATTCTGCAGGGTGGATTCCACTGGCATCTATACGGAATCCCAAAAACTCTGTTGAAGTGACCCCTATACTGCATTTGTTTCTTTTCAATTTAAGGCCCGCATTGCGTAGCCTGTGTAATACAGCCCTGAGCCTACTAGCTGAAACCTCTTCAGATTCTCCTGCAATGAGAACATCGTCAAAGTATGGGCAAACACCCTGAATGCCCTTAAGTATGCTTTGTTTAGGGTGCACTTATAGTCTGTGCAAATACAAACTTCTCCATTTGGTTTAAGTGGGGTAATGATAGGGGTTTCCCATTCCCCCCCTTCAACAGGTTGCAACACTCCTTGTTCCACTAATTTATTTATTTCTGCTTCAATTCTGTGTTTTAATGCAAATGGAACACTTCTTGGTTTTATTCTGATCGGCATTACATTAGGGTCTAATTTAAACGAAATAGGCAGCCCTGTGTAAGTTCCCAACTTAGAATCGAATACGTCTGCAAATTCCTCACACACAGTTCTGAGGTCAATACGTTGTGTTCGATTTATGCCTGTTATCTGGATTCCCAATGCCTCAAACCAGTCAAGTCCTATGAGACTTGTTTGTTGGCCCTCTACCACTACAACATCTAGGTGCCCTAGAAACTTTTTTAAATTTTACTGACAGGGTGGCTTCCCCCTTGATTTTAACATGGGTGTTCTGAAAGTCGGTCAGAATAATACTTGAGGGCCTCAATTTCACCCAGTGATTGCTGCGGCTGCAAACATACGGTAGTTAAATGTCTCATGTGAAATGATCGAGACTGCTGAGCCAGAGTCTAATTCCATTTTACATGGAATGCCTTGTAATTCGATTGAAAGTTTAAGCTTGGATTTAAGGGGATGACGAGCCCCTGTGTGGCAGATACTCTTCTGGCTTTTCAAAAACCCCACACTGGTTGGACCCTGGGCCCCGGTACCTATCCTTGTCGGCTCCCCCAACTGCTGCTTGTGTTGACCGTCTCTTTGATGAGCTCGGCATATGACCGCGATGTGATATGTAATATGATGTGATAAGGTCTTCTCAAAAGCTCAGTACATAACATACACACACACGCAGAGAGAGAGAGAGAGAGAGACAGACAGACAGACAGACAGACAGACAGACAGACAGAGACACAAACACAGACACTCATGTCTTGGCGGTAAGTAGAAGGAAGGCATTATGCATTTACGAATACCGTATTAACCTGGAGGCTTACTGGAATCTGGAACCTGCAATAGGAACATAAAAGTTGATTTAATCAGTATTACAAACTACAAGCATCCCTTATGTTTTCATGAAGCCCCTGGATATGGTTTAGGTCTGTAATTTACAAAGTTGCTGGCAAAAGAGTTTCAAAGGAAGACCAAAAAGAGTGTATCTCTCTAAATATAATTGCTGGACAATGCAACCAGGCAGAATCAGAAGGTGGTCTTCGGACACTAGTGGAGAAAACAAGTTTGCCTTCTTGAGTTCAGTAACAAAGAAATGAGAGTTGTTGGGGTTTTTTTTTGAATCTTCATTGGATTTTAAACTGAAGTTGTTGGATAACATTCAGGTAGTCCTTGATTTAGGAATGTACCTATTAACTTATGTAACCTTATTATGGCTTTTACATATGAGAGGATACTAAAGTTTTGTATGACCTTAATATCTCTCTATATTGTAATTGTTTACTTATTTGGTAAGCGTCCTTATGGTTTTTTTGGGGGGGGTTGGGGTTATGTTGTACACCATCCTGGCTTACATCTTGATAAAAAGTTCAGATATTAAATAAGCAAAGTAAAAAAAGAAAAAAAAGTTTATAAATTGCAGTTTTCATAAGGGTTTATAACAGTCTATCCCTTGCCACCATTGCATGTCTCTGTTAATCTGAGATTCAAATCTGGCAAATCTTAGTTCAGGGGTCACCAAACTCTACAGATCATTTGATCCTTTTATGAAATTTAAAATTATTCATTTATTCCCAAACATATATATTTATAATAACTCTATTATTAAAATAATTTAATAAACACTAACAGATCTATAAATAACAATAATAATGGATCATTCTATCAGTCCTTGAAGATGAAGAGTAACCACTCTGGTGAATCCTGCCTTGACCAAAAGCTTCTGGCTTTAATTTTTTTTTAAGAATAGCTAGACCAATATAATTTTAATTCTCGACTAACCTGATGGTTTGTAGTATAAAACCCATTATCCAACTTGGTATTCATAAAAGGAATGATGGTATTTCATTCTAATTTGGAAGGCATCAGACTATAATGAATTATTCTAGTCATATCAAATTCCTACTGGTGACTGACATTGACAATGACAATGACAATGACAATGACAATGGTAATGGTAATGGTAATGGTAATGGTAATAATAATAATAATAATAATAATAATAATAATAATAATAATAAGAATAATAAGAATAAGAAGAAGAAGAAGAAGAAGAAGAAGAAGAAGAAGAAGAAGAAGAAGAAGAAGAAGAAGAAGAAGAAGAAGAAGAAGAAGAAGAAGAAGAAGAAGAAGAAGTTGTTGGAAGGGACCTTGGAAGTCATCTAGTCCAACCCCCTGCTCAGGCAGGAAACCCTATACCATTTCAGACAAATGGCTGTCCAGTCTCTTCTTAAAAACTTCCAGTGTTGGAGCATTCACCACTTCTGGAGGGAGGTTGTTCCACTGGTTAATTGTTCTAACTGTCAGGAAATTTCTCTTTAGTTCTGGGTTGCTTCTCTCCTTGATTAGTTTCCATTCATTGCTTCTTGTCCTGCCTTCAGGCGCTTTGGAGAATAGCTTGATGATAAGGATGATATTTTCAAGTAGAGATCAAGTTAAAGTGGTGGTGTCAATAGTAGTTGGTGCACTTGATACTGTAACAAAAGACTTGGAAAAGTATTTAGGTGCCTTAAATGCAATTCCAAAACATCTGGAAGAATTAGATCTCAGCCAGGTTTGTTGGTAAGTTAATCTGAAAAGTTAATCAAATAGCATGTGTCAAATAGCAAGTAATGAACATTGAAATTCTTAACATGCAATATTGTTGAACCTGCATTAGATTTTGCTATCCTTGCAAGGGAGGCCAAACAAGAGCCCAGATGAATTACTGTAATTATGCTTTATTGTGAGGTTATTACATTAACAGAGAATCTTGCAAGTATGAAAGTACATTTCTGCCTTATTACCCTTATAGCCAAGAAACTAGGCAAGAACTGGCTGGAATAGAACTACATCTAAATCCCCTATTAAAATCATGAATATACAAGGAACTTTAAGGAATTCCCTTCACATCCAGTCTTCATATTGGCAAAAGGCTTTAAAACAGACAAACAAAAAATCACAACCCCACAAAAACTGCTCACTTTTAGCTGTCACTCTTGGGAAAGCTTCATGTCTCAAAACACTAAGCACCTGTTTACATACATAATGTGTAATTTGTTTTATATAAAAATTATCTGTACTGTATATGTATATTAAATTCGGATTGCCAGCAAAGAATTAAATTAATATACATACACTGTATATTTATACATATATACACACCAGAATAAGAAATAGAAAACTTTCTGGCACTTTGGCTATTTAAGTTACAGTATATGCTACATTTGAATAGCCTTCTGATGCCATACCGACATTTCCTTCAGCCCTCTGCTAGAAATCAGCCTATTCAAAAGCTTCCTTAAGTCTCAGTCTTTGCATTGTTGAAATATTCATCCAGTGGCATGTTGCTAATCTATTGGTATTCATGGAAGCAGGATCTAAAAGATTTGAAAAAAGTGCTTTAATGTAAGGAATGGTTCTGATTCACCCTGACTAAAATTCTACAGGGATCTCTAGAACTGATTGCATGAAGTTATTTAAAATATTATTTCTGGCTGCAAGAATTTCGTAGGAATCTCTAGAAGTTGATTAAAGATATCCAGATTTTAGGCATGGATGGAGAAAGATAAATGCTAGATTACCAATTTACTTTCATGAAATTTAGGCTGGATAGCTTTTGCATTCCTAGCTGGCCTTGAGAAGTCTGTCTTCTGATCCATCATCATCATCATCATCATCATCATCATCATCATCATCATTATTATTATTATTATTATTAATAATAATAATATATATGCCATCAATCTCCTTATACAGTGTGTTACTTCCATTTTTCTTAATTAATCTTTCTTCTTACAGCAATGTGCTATTGTCAGTAAGTGGACGTCCCATTGTCACACAGATTTATATTTTTTCTATAAATATTAAGAAGGCATCAAAATGAAACTTGCATTTACAAAATACATTTTATGCTGTAAATTTTTTCAAAACATGTGTCTTTAGGGAATTATAAGGAGTTGGACACACTGGATATGGATATTCTTCTTCTTTGTGCAAATGCATATTTTCCAGTAATTAATATATAGGCATCCTGAAAATGTCTCCTATTGTTAACATGATTGTCTAAGAACTACAGCTAAATTATAATAATGGAATATTTAAATTAACAGTGACAACAATGGAGAATTTAAAGCCATCAAAACTGAAGAGAATGTATGGGACAATTTTCTTTCTAATTTGTGTAATTGTAAAGCCGTGTAAATGCATGCCTATGGGGAGAAATATTTTTATAAATAGAGTATAGCCAAATGGGAATTTTTCCATTGGACCCTAGAATAATTAAGATCATAATCATGAAAGCAGTCTTGTGTGAATTCCTTATTTATTTTGTAAACCTTGTACAAAGATGAGGGGTATTTGGAGATTCAAATACTAGGCAAATAGAAAGATTTGGTTTTAACAGATCTGAGCTATGTTCCTTAGTAAAAATAAATATCAGTATGTCATTTTGGGTTTTATACTACATTAGGTTTTGCAATGCAGTTCCTAGCTAGAAACTTAAACAAAAAGAAAGCATTAGAAAATTTCAGTGTTTTTTTAAAAAGTGTACTTTGAATAAAAGTATACTCATTTACTGTTTGTAAAACTGCACCAGTTCAAACACACTATTCATATGACATTTTAATCTGGATTGTGGAGAGTGGCTTTGCATAATGGGGCTGCTATAGACACTTTGCCTCTCAACAAACAACTTAATAACTGGTCATCAACAAGACCCCAATCAACAACTAAAAAGCCACACATAAAACCAGGCACCATACAAATTCTATGCATAGAATAGCCCAAAACACACATTTTGGTAACAGATAAGTTCCCTGAGAATGGGCTCCAGCATGAGTCCAAAAGCTCAGAAGACTAAACCTCTGGTCCTGGTAACCAACTCAGAATGAATTCTGCAAGTTTGCCTCTGTTTGCATTATGGCATGCTCCTTGAAGCTAAATGGACTAAGGGTGAAGTAGAAGCAAACAGCAACAGGGCAGGGTAGATGGCTCCCATTTCATGTGAGGTGATACTGACCCTGTTTGTACTATGGGAAAGAGATAGTCATTTTGATTCATATCAAGATGTAATAATTTTCCTCCCATCTTGCAGTCACTGAGAGAATACAAAAAAGACTTATCTTTCAGTTTAACACAGTCCTTGGGAATCATGTGCTACATGTGCATAAAGCCATGTAAATACCCCCAGATTCACCATATCACAAGGAGCTGGGGTGGTGCAGTGGTTAGAATGCAGTATTGCAGACTAATTTTGCTGACTGCTATCAATTCAATTCTCACTAGCTCAAGGTTGACTCAGCCTTCCATCCTTCCGAAGTCAGTAAAATGAGGACTCAGATTGTTGGTGTAATATGCTGACTCTGAAAAGAGGGCTTAGAAAGGGTTGTAAAGTACTATGAAGTAGTATATAAATCTAAGTGCTATTGCTATTGTTATGATTGAATAAGCTATATTGTACGAATATGGCCTAAAAGTGATTAAATCAGTATTCAGACCTATTTGTAATGTAGGATTCTGTAACTGGAACCAAAAAAAGAAACAAATTGTGTAACAAATTGCTATCTTGCTTTTGTAATCAGTGTTTGCATCAGGGACAAATTTCATGCAAGTGTGGGAAACATGTACACGGATGTGATGTACTGAAGGAGGGAATAGACATGATTGATGTCTTACTAATATTGTAATAACTCTGTTGTCTGATTTTCATTGGCTAACAAAGTTTATAAAGCAATGCTACTAAATTTCTAAGGTGTGGCACTTCTGGACGCAACTACTGCGTGTTCAGATTGTCCTCCCACCCAGGACTTATTTCGATTGAAAATAAAGTGCTGTATCTTTAAGAAACCTCTGCTTGGGTTTTCATGATTGGATTTTTCAAGTTTTGCCAAGGGCCAGTGACCTTACAGTACCAATTTTCCAAATGAGACATGCTATGATTTGGCATTTCCCCCCAAAAAGTATTAGGATGCTGATTGCTGAGCAGTCTTCAAGAATTAATTAATGATTAATGTATATATGTTTGTCTTTTAACTTATGCACTGTATGGTTTGGTTTCCTTTTTTAATCTGTATTTTTCCTTCTTTAATAATTTTGTGTTTCATTTTTCTTTTCGTCTCTAGTTAATAGAAAGAGAATTAACTAAAGATCAACTCATAAAAACTGGTGAGTTGCCAGGTTTAAATTAAGACCTGAAATGGCTAAAATTAAGGTAACTATCATGATTTTAAAGGGCCACTTGAGGCCTGTGAATTATTCACTGATGAATATAATAATTATTGAGCTAACACATCATTATATTTTTAGTGTTTATAAAAACAACATTAAAAGTTGTTTACATAAGCCTACCATGTTAAATCAAAAGGTGGTTGAGGTCTGTTGCATCTCTTGCATGTAAAGTGTTTTTTTTTTAATCCAACTAGACTATTGCATGTAGCTTGTAATTGGGCTATTGACTTAAAAATGCTAGCCAGATCTTCACATAATGTATTGGGATTTTTTTTTCTGTACTGCTGGTTGGATTTCCTTTTTCCTCCCTCTTCTACTTTCTTCCAATGTACAATCCCACTCCCACTCCCCTCACTTCACTTTTGTTTGAAAAAGAAACCAAAGCTTGAACTAGAGCTTGAAATAAAACATTCTTTCTTTGATGGATTTCAAAGCAAATCTTTTAAAAAAAAATACATGAGAAGAGTATCACCATTTATCTCAGCTTTCAGAAACTCACGACCCCACCTTAAATAAATATAAAGGGGACAAAATATCTGCCATAATGAAAACAGTTTTTTTTTATTAGAATGGGTATTGTTGGCATTCGTAGCAGCAATCCTGTTGTAGGAGAATGATTTGCATATTGATAGTGTTGTAGTCATGTAGCACAGTGGCCTAGAGGTGGCATAGTGGCCTAGAGCTAAAGATGCTTGCTTCCCATTCGGAAGGTTGAGAGTTCAATTCTAGTGTCAGCTGCCACTTTATGCTTGCTTGGGCTTCACTATGTGATGACAGACTGCCATAAGCTATGTGGAGAGGGAATGAAGCTGGAGATGCTTTCAAGGTCACCCAGCTGGAAGAAGGAGGCAGCTGCATACCAAACTAGCACTTGGACTGACCATTATGAAAACATCTTGCCTGAAGCTGACTGGTTACATGGAGGTAGGCAATGAGAGATAGCTAAGAGAGGAAAAAGTAGAACTTAGGGATTTGGGTGTGCGATTCTCAGTTCTGGCTTTGCAATACTGCAATGCACTTGATTTCTACTAAACTATACCATTCTCAACATATGGAGTCAAGGATCATTTCTGTTTAAAGGTTTAAGTTGTGGCAGATCTAATACCTAGGCAGTGACTGATGTTTCTCTATCAGGGTGCAAAGAGAAAACATCTGCTGCAAACTCCACCTAGTCATCAGGAAGGGCATCCGGCCAGTAAATGCTCAACTCCATTCAGTCACCCTGATCCCACTCCAAAGCAAGGGATTAATAGGGTCATAAAAAGAAAAAAAAAGTGTTGTAGTCATGCATCTCAAATTGTTCTACCTTCTCTACATTAAGCATGTCTTTTCAGTTGAATAAAATTTTTGGGAAGCATAAGATTGAGAAATATGCAAACTGCATCTTACTGCAGCTGCATAAAATGAGAAACTAACTTACCAGGTGTTTGCAACACAAGCTCAAAACAATACTTGTAGATGGTTTCTCCTCCTCTTC
This sequence comes from Vipera ursinii, assembly GCF_947247035.1. Taxonomy (NCBI): domain Eukaryota; kingdom Metazoa; phylum Chordata; class Lepidosauria; order Squamata; family Viperidae; genus Vipera; species Vipera ursinii. The sequence continues at coordinate 65,581,549 of NC_139515.1, read as the reverse complement.
CTCCTCCTATTAGGGAGCCCACAGAGGCACACAGAAGAACTCAGAGGAAAAATGTCTATGAAGATTCTCAGTCATCAATGTCATAGTTGTATCAAAAGTGGTTGTTGTTTTTTTTTAACCTATCATTTCCCACCACCACCACCAACTAATCTCAACTGTCAATAACTGTCCTTTCATCTCCCACATCATCCAATACAACTGATGAAACTGTCAGGATAGGAAGTGAAATGTCTTCTTCCTCAAAAAAAATCAATCCACTTGCCTTTTCAAAAATAAAAACCACTTTTGATATATCACAAAACAATAAGAATATAAAAGTGCAGCATTACCCATTCAATAGTTTACCACACAATGCAATACAATAGTTTGCCAGAATGAAACTACAGTATATGAGCCCATAATTAACTTCAAGGAATACTAGTATTAGAGCTATTGTTAATCTGTAACGATCTGAGTGAATAAACATGCCTCAAATGGTAATTTGATGTCACAATAGCTATAGTTTCCTCAGTAAAAAGTTTGAAAATTATGCCACTATGGTGTTACCTAGTTGGGTAAAAGAGTTGAGTAATTTTCAAGCAACCAACCATGTTTAAAGGGCTCCACAGAAACTCCACAGTTCAACTCTGAACTCTTTTGGATAAGAGACTATATGCAGTTCAGATAGATGGAGCACAACCACAAAAATCAGACTTCAGTCTAATCATACTGTGGACAAGAGACTGAGGTAAGATCATGGGCCCCACTTCTCCTGCTGATCTGTGTGTAAGTTAGGTGGTATTGCGGGAACTGGTATTTCAAATACGGTACTTGCTGAATTTCTCTTACTTGATGATACTTTAATCAAATTATTCATAAATTAGTTATTTCATACACAGACACATGGCACACGTGGAGACTTTTTTCAGGTCTAAAGGTTTGTTGGTTCTGAGCAAGCACAAAGATGGGGATTTTGTTTGCTAAAGAAGACTAGGTCATGGTTTGCTAGACAAGGCACTGACTGATGAAATGTTTTGCTATTAAAAGAAAGATATTAATATTCGAGGTACTAATTATACACAAAGATATTTGGTTACTTAGAAAAACATCCACAGGTCCTATTGTACTTCACAAAATCATAGTGGTATTTTGTGACTAGCAGGGATCCACAAGGAATCATCACCTTAGATCTGAGCACAGATGACTTTTCAAAATTCTCCACCAAATTTGTGGGCAGAGAAGTTCTCCAACAATTTATTGCAACAGGTATCCTGCTACGAGAGTACACAGAGCCATAAAGAAAAGTAAATATTTCCTTCATAACATTTTCCCTTATGATTTAATGGAAATGTGAAAAGCCAGAGAGGCTGTAATCTTCTGGAGAGAAGGTTGTACAGGACATGAATGCACAAGTAAATAAGGGCCAAGATACTATGCAACATCATGTAATATCTCTGAAAATTTGCTCCTACTTGGAAAAAAATATTTTTTTTCTTATCAAACTGTATAAACATTGGTGGGAAAAAAGGTATAGATTCAGAATTTGTTTTATTTATATTACATTTTGGTAATACTTTTATCGATCAATGAAGGGAATATTATACTTCATCAATTTTATATATTTCTGACTTTGTGATCTGAAATAAATTTGCAAATACACTCCCTGATCTCTGGACTGACACTACTGATCCCATGTTAGTTAATATTCATTTTTGCGAAACAGAGTGGATTGTTAACATCCACTTTAGTTAACACCCACTTTTGCAAAAACAGAGAGAGTGGATACAGTTGACTGAATCATTACATGCCATAGCTTTTTACTACATTGATGCCTGGCCCCTATAGTACCATCATTTTATTTCGTATATGGCAGTGTGTGCAATAAACATTGGGATCTTTGCCATACAGTATATAAAACCACCCACATATTTTCCCTATGACAAGATACTTTTGTAAAGGGCTGTATTACTAGCATGTACTATAGGCATAGGCAGTAACCATGCCACTAAGACAATGATCTTAGAGTTTATTTCTTCTTTAGAGCTACACTGTTTCTCTACATTTATTGACACTACTGCTTACTTGTGTTTTAAGCACAGATCTTTTACAAACTCATGAACTCCTCCACACAGCCTCTTACTAACTGAGCCAAAGGAGCAATTTTTGCAGCCTTAACTAGATGTTATCATCATTTCTCTTTTAATGTGTTATTGCTAATTTGCCTCCCGAGTCCTTTAGCTTCCAATTTAATGGAGCACAGGGGCAGTATTTTTTACACTAGTATTTTTCGCCACTAGGGTTTACAAAGTAAAAAGGATAAGCAAAGACAAGGAATAAATAAAAATACTCAGTTAACTAGAGAAGAATGGCAGTAAAAAGATCACCTACTTTCTATCTTTCATCCTATTGTTAAAAGTTCAGAAATAGAAACCCTTTCCATCACTTGTTACTTCCCTAATATTTAGGAATTTCACTGGAATGCTGTGTGTAAAATACCAGGTTTTGCCTTTTAAAAGCATTATTATTATTATTATTATTATTATTATTATTATTATTATTATTATTATTATTATTATTATTATTATTTATTGAGTTTATATACCGTCCTATTCCCGTAGGACTCAGGGTAGTTTACAAGGCAATTAAAACATAAAATACAAAAATTAAAATCAGTTAAAACAATTAATTAAATTTAAGCTCTAAAAATTAAAATCTAAAATCCAATTAAAAATTAAAAACCCCTCAGTCTGGGCCAGACAGCTCGAAGAGCCAGGTTTTCAGGTCCCGGCGAAATGAACGAAGGTTGGGGGCCATCCTAAGTTCCGTGGGTAGTTGGTTTCATAGGGCCAGCGCAGCCACAGAGAACACCCTCCCCCTAGGAATAACCTGCTGGTATTCCTTAACCGGCGGTACCCTGAGAAGGCCCTCCCTGTGGGAGCGCACAGGACGATGGAAGTTGATGCCGGCAGCAGGTGTTCCCTTAGATAGTCCAGACCCAAGCCATTAAGGGCTTTATAGGTCATCACCAGCACCTTGAATCTCACCCGGAGGGCAACTGGAAGCCAATGCAGCTCACAGAGAAGAGGTGTTACATGGGAGTATCGGGAAGCTCCCATAACAACTCGCACGGCTTCATTCTGCACCAGTTAAAGCCTCTGAGTGGTCCTCAAGGGCAGCCCCATGTAGAGAGCATTGCAGTAGTCTAACCGGGAGATCACGAGTGCATGAGTGACTGTGCGTAGGGCATCTCGGTCCAGATAGGGCCGCAACTGGCGCACCAGGTGAACCTGGGCAAAAGTCCCCCTGGTCACGGCTCCTATATGATCTTCAAAACTGAGCCATGAATCCAGGAGGACGCCCAAGTTGCGAGCCCTATCGACGGGGGGGTAACACCTCACCCTCCATCGTTAACGATGGAAAAAGCTGGTCAGTCCGAGATGCCGGTATGCATAGCCACTCAGTCTTGGCAGGATTGAGACGAAGCCTCTTTCTCCCCATCCAAACCCGGACCGCCTCCAGGCAACGGGACATCATGGCGAGGGCATCACTGGGTTGGTTCGGGGTGGAAAGAAAAAGTTGGGTATCATCAGCGTACTGGTGATACCCCACCCCGAAACCACAAATGAGCTCACCCAGCGGCTTCATGTAGATGTTGAATAGGAGGGGAGAGAGGACCGACCCCTGAGGGACTCCACAAACGAGAGATTTTAGGGCAGACCTCTGCCCTCCCGTCAACACCGACTGTGAGCAGCCCAGGAGGTAGGAGGAGAACCACTGTAAAACAGTGCCCCCCACTGCCAACCCCCTGAGATGCCGCAGTAGGATACCATGGTCAATGATATCAAAAGCCGCTGAGAGATCTAATAGGACTAAGACAAAGGAACAACCCCTGTCCTGAGCCTGCCAGAGATCATTCACCAGCGTGACCAATGCCGTCTCCATGCTGTACCCGGGCCTGAAACCTGATTGTTACGGATCAAGATAATCAGTTTCCTCCAGGAACAGAGACTAAATTTGATTTTCTCTCATTGCATATATCATAGCTTTCATGTTTCTCAAAAGTTCAAGAACAGTATACACACAAAAAGAATATAGAAAAAAGATGATATACAAATAAATACATATTTGAAGGAGACAATGTAGAAGCATGTAAAATCATGCATGTCATAGACAACATGGAAAGACAGAAGGTTTTTTTTTTCCCTGCTCACACATTATTAGAATTTGAGGTGCTCTACTGAAACTAAATGAAAGTTTGGTCACCACCAATATAAGATGCACAACAAAGCACACCAGGAGAAGGTTTGATTACTCAGGATGCATAGAAGGAAATACTTTTTTTACACAGTACATAATCAAACTGTGCTGCCAGGAATTATGGAACTAGGAGCCAATTGGATTAATTTTAAAATCACACTGGGTAAGTTCATAGGGAATCAGATCAATGGATGTTAGTTTTTATGACTGTTTGCTATATCCTATGACTGTTTGCTATCTCCTAAATCATAGGCAGCATGCTTTAAATATTGTTAGGAAGAAAAAGTGAAAAGGGGCTATTTGTTGTTTTTAGTTGCAAAGTCGTGTCCAACCCATCGCGACCCCATGGACAATATTCCTCCAGGCCTTCCTGTCCTCTACCATCTTCTGGAGTCCATTTAGTCTCATGCCTACTGCTTCAGTGACTCCATCCAGCCACCTCATTCTCTGTCGTCCCCTTCTTCTTTTGCCCTCAGCCTTTCCCAGCATTAGTCTCTTCTTCAGTGAGTCCTTCCTTCTCATTAGGTGGCCAAAGTATTTGAGTTTTGACTTCAGGATCTGGCCTTCTAAACAGCAGTCAGGGTTGATCTCCTCTAGGACTGACCAGTTTGATCGCCTTGCAGTCCAAGGGACTCACAGGAGTCTTCTCCAGCACCATAGTTCAAAGGTTTCAATTCTTTGGCGCTCAGCCTTTCTTATGGTCCAACTTTCACAGCCATAGATTGCAACTGGGAAGACCATAGCCTTGATTATACACACTTTTGTTGACAGGGTGATGTCTCTGCTTTTTAGTGTGCTGTCTAGATTTGCCATGGCTTTCCTCCTGAGGAGCAAGCGTCTTTTAATTTCTTGGCTGCAGTCCCCATCTGCGGTGATCTTGGAGCCCAGGAAAATAAAATCTGTCACTACCTCCATTTCTTCCCCATCTATTTGCCAGGAATTGAGAGGGCCGGATGCCATGATCTTGGTTTTCTTAATATTAAGTTTCAACCCAACTTTTGCACTCTCCTTCTTCACTCGCAAGAAAAGGCTCTTTAGTTCCTCTTCACTTTCTGCCATTAGAGTGGTATCATCTGCATATCTTAGGTTGCTGATATTTCTCCCAGCAATCTTAATTCCAACTTTTGATTCATCTAGCCCTGCCTTATGTGCTCTGCATATAAGTTAAACAGGCAGGGTGACAGTATACAGCCTTGCCGGACTCCTTTCCCAATTTTGAACCAATCAGTGGTTCCGTGTCAAGTTCTCACTGTTGCTTCTTGACCCACATATAGGTTTCTCAAGAGACAAATAAGATGGTCTGGTACTCCCATCTCTTTAAGAACTTTCCACACTTTGTAATGATCCACACAATCAAAGGCTTTAGCATAGTCAATGAAGCAGAAGTAGATGTTTTTCTGGAACTCCCTAGCTTTTTCCATGATCCATCGTATGTTGGCAATTTGATGTCTAGTTCCTCTGCCCCTTCGAAATCCTGCCTGTACTTCTGGTAGTTCTCGATCCACATACTGCTGGAGTCTAGTTTGTAGGATTTTAAGTATAACTTTACTAGCATGTGAAATGAGTGCAATGGTGTGATAGTTTGAACATTCTTTGGCACTGCCTTTCTTTGAAATTGGAATGTAAACCGATCTTTTCCAATCCTGTGGCCACTGTTGAGTTTTCCAAATTTGCTGGCAAATTGAGGGTAGCACTTTTACTGCATCGTCTTTTAAGATTTTGAATAGCTCAGCTGGAATACTGTCACCTCCACTAGCTTTGTTGTTGCTCAGCTTTCCTAAGGCCCATTTCACTTCACATTCTAGGATGTCTGGCTCGAGGTCAGTGACCACCTCATCATGGTTATCAGGTATGTTAAGCTCATTCTTGTATACCGTAGTTCTTCTGTGTAATTTTGCCACCTCTTCTTAATCTCTTCTGCCTCTATTAGGTCCCTGCCATTTTTGTCCTTTATCATGCCCATTTTTGCATCAAACATTCCCTTCATCTCTCCAATTTTGTTGAAGAGATCTCTGGTACTTCCTATTCTATTGTTTTCTTCTATTTCTTTGCACTGTTCATTTAAGAAGGCATTCTTATCTCTTCTAGCTATTCTCTGGAATTCTGCATTCAATTGGGCGTATCTTTCTTTTTCTCCCTTGCCTTTTGCTTGCCTCCTTTCCTCAGCTATTTGCAAAGCTTCCTCAGACAGCCATTTTGCTTTCTTGCATTTCTTTTTCTTTGGGATGGTTTTAGTTGCTACCTCTTGTACAATGTTGAGAACCTCCATCCATAGTTCTTCAGGCACTCTGTCTATCAGATCTAATTCCTTAAATCTATTTGTCACCTCTACTGTATATTCATCAGGGATATGATTTAGTTCATACCTGAGTGGCCTAGTGCTTTTCCCTACTTTCTTCAGTTTAAGTCTAAATTTTGCAATGAGAAGCTCATGGTCTGAGCCACAGTCAGCTCCTGGTCTTGTTTTTACTGACTGTAAAAGCTATACTGACTGTATAGAGCTTCTCCATCTTTGGCTGCAGAGCACATAGTCAATCTGATTTCTGTGTTGACCGTCTGGTGATGTCCATGTGTAGAGCCATCTCTTGGGTTGTTGGAAAAGAGTGTTTGCTATGACCATTGTATTCTCTTGACAAAATTCTATCAGCCTGTGCCCTGCTTCATTTTGTACTCCAAGGGCAAACTTGCCTGTTATTCCAGTTATCTTTTGGCTTCCTACTTTAGCATTCCAATCTCCCATGATGATAAGGACATCATTTTTTGGTGTTAGTTCTATAAGGTGCTGTATGGCTTCATAGAACCAGTCAATTTCATCCTCTTCAGCATTGGTGGTTGGGGCATAGACTTGGACTACTGTGATATTGAATGGTATAGAGCTTTTCCATCTTTGGCTTCAGAGCACATAGTTAATCTTATTTCTGTGTTGACCGTCTGGTGATGTGCATGTTTAGAGTTGTCTCTTGGGTTGTTGGAAAAGAGTGTTTGCTATGACCATCATATTCTCTTGACAAAATTCTGTCAGCCTGTGCCCTGCTTCATTTTGTACTCCAAGGCCAAACTTGCCTGTTATTCTGGTTATCTTTTGGCTTCCTACTTTAGCATTCCAATCCCCCATGATGATAAGGACATCATTTTTTGGTATTAGTTCTATAAGGTGCTGTAGGGCTTCATAGAACCGGTCAATTTCATCCTCTTCAGCACCGGTGGTTGGGGCATAGACTTGGACTACTGTGATATTGAATGGTTTGCCTTGGATTCAAACTGAAACCATTCTGTCATTTTGGGGATTGTATCCCAGTATTGCTTTTCCTACTTTTTTATTGACTATGAAGGCTACTCCATTTCTTCTGAGGGATTCTTGCCCGCAGTAGTATACCTGATGGTCATCTGAATTAAATTCACCCATTCCTGTCCATTTTAGTTCGCTGATTCCTAAGATGTTGATGTTCAGTCTTGTCATCTCTTGTTTGACCATTTCCAGCTTTCCTTGATTCATGGATCTTACATTCCAGGTTCTTATGGAGAAAAAATCTTTACAGCATTGGACTTTCCTTTCACCACCAGACATATCCACAGCTGAGCGTCCTTTCGGCTTTGGCCCAGTCGCTTCATTCTTTCTGGCGCTACTAGTACTAGCCCTCTGCTTTTCCCCAGTAGCATATTGGACACCTTCCGACCTGAGGGGCTCATCTTCCAGTGTCATATCTTTTTGCCTTTTTGTACTGTCCATGGGGTTTTCATGGCAAAGATACTGGAGTGGGTTGCCATTTCCTTCTCCAGTGGATCACATTTTGTCAGAACTCTCTGCTATGACCTGTCCATCTTGGGTGGCCCTGCACGGCATAGCTCATAGCTTCATTGATTTACGCAAGCCCCTTCGCCATGACAAGGCAGTAATCCATGAAGGGGAAAGGGTCTATTACTAGGCTTATATATGATAGAAGTAAAGGAAAGGTCTTCAAAATTTAATATTGAAAGAGAAATTTAAAATTGAATTTGCTGCAGTGGAAACTTACTGAGTGGATAAACAAGCTTTCCAAAGAAACTATAATGGATGGGAAACAGGAAAAGATAACATAAAGGGAGGATGTAAGATAAATATGTAGGCAAAAATTAACTGGGTCTTAGAGTAGGAAAGGAAGAATAAAAGCTATAAAAACTATTGCAAGAGGAAATGGCTAGCCAGGGAAATTGAAAATTGAAAAACAGGAAAGAACCTATTGTTCTAAGGGGCCCAGAACTCAAAACCAACAAGTAAATATGTCTACTATTTTACATAATTAACATAAATATGTTGTATGATTTAGTATGTAGCAGGAAATAGGTAGGAGATGGTTGGAAAGAGGGTAACCTCATAATACCTCAGCCAATGTGGAAAAAGGAGGATGTGGTGGCCAGGAGAGGGTTGGGTTGAAACTTTGGAGAAAACCAAGCTTTGATAGCTTCTCTCCCGGCTTATTGCAATAAATGAAACAAAAGGTCTTCACTGTGTCTTGGCTGGTTATTGGTCAGGTGAGCTTGCCACTGGTCATGAACGAAAGTACCCAGGAGCACATAACATATGTTTCTCAGAAACGCCCAGATGCTGTAAGACTCAGACTTTGCCCCATGAACTAATTGAGCAAAACTCTTTTTATATTTCTCTGATAGCCTACAAATAGTATGAATACTAATTAGATCATATTCAGTGCTGCTGAGAGAAATATTAATTCATATCAATCTTAATATGTATCAATATAAAATTGCTGCTTGGTATTACCAGAGAGAATAGCAATAACAAATGCTTTTTTTAAAAAAAAAGGGAGACAAAGAATGGCTGTCTAAGCAAGGGTTTGGTCTGCTTGGAAAAAAGAAAGTTCATATAACCAAAACAAACAAGCTGTTTAAATAGTGTTGGGGGTGGGGTGAGTGACATTATTTTCAAACAGCTGCCCCCACCCCTGAACATCCAAAACTTCTGCCATTTTGCTTTCTCCAAAATAACACTGGAGTTGCAGAGCCCTAAGAAAGTTCTTCCCTGTTGAACAGATAGAGCTGCTGATCATCAAACAACTTTCACATTCTTACTGACGAAGGAAGTAAACTAAATAATTGTCCTAACAACCAATAGCAAGAATCCCAGCAGTTATAAAGCAGCACAATAAAAAACACCAGGAGAAACAGATTTTAAAAATGCATGACCTAGGAGCTCTAATTAAAAAAGTCTCCATAGAATGAGATTAAACCAACACTATGTGGTTTTATGGATGAGCATTATTGTTGTTGTTAATATCACTGTACTAATTCCCAGTCATATGGATTTCCTAGGACTTAATTTACATGCTCGCTCAAATTCAAGTAAATATTCTTCTGCAATACCAGCTTGTAGTGCAAACACCTACATGGCAATTCAGAAATAAATTGTATTAAGTTCAGTAGGACCATCTCTCAAGTAAAAAATACACAGGATCATAGCTGAAATTCATTCTAATATCCCGATTCACTAAATAAATAATGAAATGCACTATTTCAGTATTATTATCAGTGGTTAATTAATGAAGAATGACCTACCAGAAAGAACTAGACATTGACCATCAAGGAGATATTTGATGTCAACTGTCCAAATAGTGAACTCAAAATTTAGGATTCTTCAAGGCTTTGAAGTAAAAATAAAAATCTATTGAATACCCATCTTGGAAATGAAGAAGCAAAACCAGCTCTGGTTTTCCTGTGCAAAAAATTGCTTAGTTAAACAATAGCTTCCCATGCCTCCATTCACTGGGTGCTCCCATTGTCCAATCATAGAACTTTGGCTTGTTATGGGAACAGTCCACTTCTCCGTCAAGCACCTGTGTTAGTGACCTTGGCATTCCTGTAGGCTTTCATGGTCCATAGATGGCTCCTTAGAATCCCATTTCCTCCCTGTGCTTTCTACCTCTCTCCCCTTTTGTATGGCAAGTTGATTAGCAATAAAGGTTAGTGGGTCTCAGTCTTGACACTCAGCATGTTTTTCATCTTCTCTGAGGCCAAATTTTAGAAGTAGGGTATATTTTGCCAAGGATCAACAGTGGAGCAAAAGATTCTGGGTAGGGCAAGTAAAAACAGAAATGAAAGTCCCATTGGTTGGATGTTATGCATTCATTAGAGTTCAATTCTATCTTTCCTTTATGAACTATGTGATCTACATACTATTCCCTTCTATTTTTCTTAATAGCAACAATAATGCTTTGAGGTTGGTTGGGTTGATAGAGAATATCTGGCCCAAAGTCATCAAGGAAACTTTTGTGGAAGTTCAGTCTGGGTCTCTAACACTGACATATGAACCAAGATTCATAGTTTTGTTTATGGAACTCACTCCCCAAACAGCCTAGTGCTCGTGTTCCATTATCTTTAGTTATTAACATACTACACTGTTATTCTTTCAGATATTTGAAATACTTTGCCAATGTTGGAAAAAATTATATTTTAACTTGGCAAGAACTTGGCATTTCTTTTACTTTATGGATTTAACTGCTATTCATTAATCTGCTTTATTTTTTGCATATTAATGTTAACTTGCTTAGCATGTATTACTGCTTATTATTGCTTTTTTAAAAATTATATCATGCAATACCATGGGATGAATATTATGAAAGGTAATATATGCATACCAATATTTATCAAAGTCAGTAGGAATAAAACACTATATATTACACTCAGTACTAGACAGATGGCTTCTATGCTAGAATGGGAAAGGGGCAATGACAGCCACACCACAAATGTAAGATTCTTTAAAATGCATAAATATGGAGACAATGATTATTTAATCAAATTCTATACTTCTTCCTTTGCCAGAAGACATCTAGAGCATACATGGAAAGCACAACTATATTAAATTACAATTAAAATTGAAATAATGAACCCAACAATCTATACACAACATTCAGAGAGAGAGAGGGCCTTGCTGTAGACAAAGATTTCTAGAAGGCATCTAAAACACGTCATAGGGATGCCTCCTGAATGTTGGAAGTGTGGGAATGTTACAGCAAATGAGTGCAAACACAAATAAGCCTCCTTACATGTTACCAAATGACAAACCACAGATTCTGGCAGAAAGAATAGAGCCATTGCAACTGCTGGATTTGCATCTCTTTTCCACTGGAAATTATTGGAGTAGTAGTTTTAAATGTTTTAGTTCTATTCCTGAAAAAAAGGAATTTCTTAGGATCTTGAGGACATTTGTTGTGGCTTTTTCTTTTGACTGATCCTTTAGAAACCTGGGTCTGGGTAGGAAAGATGGAGAAAACTTCATATGATCATTGAGGAGGACTTGCCCAATACATTTACCTATGTACCCACTTGCATGCTTGTGATATTGCTAATACTTGTCTTGTTTTATGCAGTCTTTCTTACCAGGAATTCAAATATCTTGCTTATACTAGCATTGCATCTACAGCTGTTAGTTTACTAAAGCTTCAGGAACAATTTATTTCCCTCTTTCTTCGTTTCCCCTACCATCTTCAGAAAAGAATGGGGAAAAATATTTTCCCCAATTTTCCCCATACTTCATTCTGCATTTTACTTTATGATACAGCTATATCATGAACATAACAGTATTTTCTTATGCTATATCCAATGACCCATCAAATGGGCTTAGCTAATGTTAGGACTGCAGGTTTAAAATACTTATTGTAAACCTTTTATTTTGTAAAAAATAGTTTCATCATCACTAAGAATATGAAATTAGTTGATTGCTTCTCTTTTCTTCCCTGCTACTTTGCCCAAGACTCGCTTAATTTTTAATGTACATTAGATACTTAGCTCCAATTTCTATTTGGAAGCCAATAAGGCAACTGGTATATATAAACAGCATGCCAGCCATTTAAAAGAAAGGAGAGCACAAACTGAACCATTTTGCTGGGCAATTAAAAGTCTGGAATGAATTCATGATAAGTCTGCAATTTGCAATATGGCTTTCAAATCCATCATAAATATTCTTTTAACAATCTGTTTTGGATTCACTAACAGAGCAATACAACTGCCATATCTTTCAGTTTAAAAGAAATAATTCTCTTAATATTGAATCCTGAATAGAACATCATTTGGATCTTGCAGCATTCTCTTACTCTTTTTATCTTATATATCCATCTATTCTGTTGCTTTCAGTAGTAATGTAATATTACTACTGCATTTTGGAAGAAATGATTAATCAAATTCTTTTCCATACTACACCAATTTTAAAAATAAGGGTTTTGCCTTGTTATTACTATGAGAGTAATATGCATGGAATATGAGAAGAGATGAAATGACACCAAGGCTTAATTCTTACCAAAGTAATAAACTGAATGTATCTGGGCTGGAGCAGACCACTGAGGATTCAGTGACAGTTTATTACCTCTATGCTACCCAATCTCCTTCAAAAGATGTCACATAGTTCTAGGATAGGGGTCCCCAACCTTCTGTCTGTGGACTAGTACCATGACATGCCAGCAACCAGGCCACACAAACAAGCAAAGCCCCATCCACGTGATGCAGGCAGCACACAAAACCACACACTCTGTGGTCCACAGAAAAATCTTTCTCCACGGAACTGGTCCCTGGTGCCCAAAAGGTTGGTGTTATGTACTGGGCTCTTTGAGGAATACCACGTGGGTTGCTGGAGCAGCTAACAGCTCTCCAGCAACCCAGACTACAAGTCTCCTGTGCTGTAATTGGCTGTCTCCAGGCAGCAATGGTTGATTCAAACCTATTGGCTGCCGCCTAGGGGCTAGGCTATATATTGCGGCTAGTTGCAAACATTTCCCCTGTTCAGTTCCTGCACAAAATAAACGATGAGTTACCCTTTACTCTGTTCCGCTTCTTCATTCCTGCGCCAAAGAACCCGCTATTTAACAATTGGGGACCTCTGTTCTAGGATATAATCCTATACCACTACCCTTAAAACTTAGTAGGTATTATTTGGAAAAACATAGTTCTCTGTAAGTCTTTATCAGTCCAAAGAGATTTTCTTCTGAATAAGGGTTATCTAAGATTGTGCTTCTAACTTGGCTTTCTTTCCTTAAGCATATCAGTTCAGAAGTAAGCCAGGATAGATTCCAAATGTTGAACAACAGTTTACATCATATCCAAATCATACCAATCTAAGCCTAGTTAGATTTATTTTGGCCTATACTGGGGTAGCAACATGGGAATCCCAGATCTCCTCAAACTACAGACCCAGAGCTGTTGAGAGTTGAATTTCATTAAGATTTGGAATTTACAGTTGGCCCACATCTGGTTTATCCAATGCCCACAATGTAAAATAATTCCATGAGATGATGGAACCTCATCACTTTCCTATGATTAACATTTATATGAAACATCCTGGTAATAATATTCCATCTCAGTTCCTATCAAATCTAATCTCCCTCTCTTGTGAGGTACAATTAAGCAAAAAACAAAAACCCTCTTGTCTTCTGCTGAGCACCTGGGGAAAACTGTTCCCTAAGTAACAACTGACATTGATGTAGTTTTACAATGGGGAGAAATGTCAGCCCCATCTTATCTGCCATCCAGGCCCAGGGTATCTTTCCCCCCTCCTCGTCTCTGTCATTCATATTTTAGTTGGTGTACCATGTAATGACTTTTGATCATTAGCAATTCATTTGGGGCTAATGTGTGTGTCATATTGACAGCTATGAGAGACACAGAAGCAAAACAAGCCAGCTAACCAATCATGTGCTTTGCTTCATTCATTTTTATACATAACTTGAAAGTTTTTTTTTATAAAATGCAGCTTTCTAGAGTTTGGCTAAAAATAATGTCTTTAATAGTGTTAATTTATTTCAAAGTCTGGGTAAGAGCTATAGTTAGGCACTCCATGTTCAAAATAATCTAAATGTCCTATTGGGCAATACTTATTTCCAACATGTAAGTATGGTTTTTCAGTAGAGTGAGAAGAGTTATACTCACATTTCATTGCCAAGAAGTAAATGGATTATTTTTTCTGGGCTCATTCCAAAACAGGCTCAGCAATAAGCTATTTTTCCTTCTCAGAATTAAAATGTAGCCCATTTTTAAGCGATGATTTTGACATCTTTGGCAATTGTGCCAGATCCACACAGTTACTCTTTCCTCTCATGAACTTCAATAGCCTTTCCAACTGCTACTGTCCTTCTTCAGATAATCTTGCTGTGGTTATGCCAAGGATAGTAGCAGCTAACTTCACTGGTCACTTCTCTGGAAGATTCTCTAACAGGTTTCCAGCAGGTCATCCTTTCCTGGAGCTCTGAAAACTCTCACCACAAGGTCAGCAGGGTTCCTAGGAAATTGAAGTGGTGTTCATTGGTTGGCCCATTGGCAGAAGCAAAATTGCATTCACTCTTATGGAGAGCTAATGTCATGTATGATAACTGGAACATAGCATAAGCATGAGGGACAGCATAGAAATAAAAGAAGGAGGCAAACTAAGACTCCCTAGAAGGAAAGGAGAGAGATAAAACAAGCCAGTCTATGGTCTTTCCCTTATAGTAGTTTGAAGGGCAGGAAATACATTCACAGCTTCTGGAGGCAGGTTGTTCCACTGATTAATTGTTCTTACTGTCAGGAAATTTCTCCTTAGTTCTAGGTTGCTTCACTCTTTGATTATTTTCCGTCCATTGCTTCTTGTCCCGCTTTCAGGTGTATTGGAGAATAGCTTGACTCCCTCTTCTTTGTGGCAACCATTGAGATATTGGAACACTGCTACAATGTCACCCCTCATCCTTCTCTTCATTAAACTAGATATATCCAATTCCAGCAACGGTTCCTTATATGTTTAGCCTCCAGTCCCCTAATCATCTTTGTTGCTCTTCTCTGTACTCTTTCTAGAGTCTCAGCATCTTTTTTTAGAAGTGGTGACCAAAACTGGATGCAGTATTCTAAGTGTGGCCTTACCAAGGCATTGTAAAGTGGTATTAACACTTCATGTGATATTGATTCTATGCAGCCTAGCACTATGTTGGCTTTTTTGGCAGCTACAGCACACTGCTGGCTCATATTTAAGTGATTGTCCACTAGGACTCTGAGATCCCTCTCCATATGGGCATAATAAATGTTATTGTTTATGAAACGCTATTAGTATCTGTAATTAAGGTGAGCTAGAGTACAATTAATAGAGAAGAATCTACAGGTGCTGGAATAGCTTTAGAAAGGTCATCCAATAGTATTATCAAATGGCACATTCCAGTTGTAAAGGTCACAATATGATTTATGCCCTTCTTTGTTCAGGACCCTTTTGCACTCTTGTGGCCAGGAGCTCAGCAGTCACTCTAGCTGTTCATGTAACAAAATATTGGTCGAATCTTTGTCCAGATGCTTGGTTCCTTACTTAATTGGGCTTTTTTTTTTCCTGCAGCGCTCTTTTCTACTTGTGTCACCATATTGTACTGTCATTTTGACAAAAGAAGCAGCATCCTATAGGATGAATTTAAATTTCCTAGAAGACCCAAGTATTTTCATAAACCTTATTATCTGCTAAGGCTTTTTGTGTCTAGATGCAAGGCTTAACCTTGTGTAGAAATAAAATAACTTCTTTTCTAATCCAATGCACTGCTCTTAGATGAGATGGGACTGAGAAGGGTTTATGTAGGAAAGGAAAAATATATTGAACAATATGTAGAGATTCTAAGACTGGTAGTCAAATAGCTTCCAGGGATGAGTTCCAGTATGACCATGACTTCAGACAAAGCTTTTGGGGGCTTTTTGGCTGTGAGTAAATTAAATAAAGCAAAACAAAGAGTAAACCAATGGTTATCTATTTGCTTTCATAGGAAAATTTGAAAAAAAAATGTTTTAATATGTTTCTTTTGCTTCCATTTCTGCAAAAAATCATCATATTGATGATAAATATCCAAGGAAGAGATTTTCATATTCCAGGCTTAAATACACAAGCCACATGTGTTCTTCACTAACAAAGATGCTTGTACAGAAGACAAAGAGGGGAGATATTCATCCACATAAATTACAATCAGTTGTTCGATATATTGTGATGGCATAGATAAATCCCTATGGAGCAGCTGAAGAGCTTGCAAAAATATTCTTAGCAATGCATTCCAGATAAAGAGCTTTCTAGACAATGAAACAGCTCAGGTTCCATGATATTTGTGACTTGAGATACTGCTAGGTTGTAATTCATTTTTATTATTTTTTCTTTTCTTTTTTTGGCTCAGGAATAAATCTCTCTGACAGTGAGATGAAATGAGAAGGAGGAAGCCAAAAGGAATAAAGAAATATGAGCCAAGGCCACTGCCATTTCAATCTTCATTTGCCTTAATTCTTGAATGTTTTGAGATTTCCATGTATTTCCTGCATTATGGCTAATTTACTTATTAAATCTCAGCCTGATTTATGTCAAACGTTTGTGTGCACTGGTTTACCACTGGTCTAGTCTGGGTGATTGTTGCCACATCAATGCAACAGGAAGAATAGATGTACAAGTTCCTACTTTGCTAGAGGTGAATATATTGTACTTCTGGGCATTTTGGTTTTAATAGTAGAGAATATATGTAGCATTTGGGTTCTTGGTATTAGTTCATTGGTTTATTTGATGAAACAATTAGCAAAAACAACCCCCAATATCTTATAAAGGAACTATCAGGGAAGAAACCTACCCCAATTAAGACTGGCAAGGCATGCTACTGTATTCTTTAACCAACCAACAAATGTCCCTTGCCTGTGCACTGATGAACAGCCAAGTCAGATAACTATCTCTTTCCTTGCTCCCATTTTCTCATGACTCTAGGAAGCTTACACAATAAAGAATTGTTTCTGAACTTCAGAATGATCTGATTTCTGCACAGCTGAATTCCTATACTGTGGCTTGAGAATTTTCTGAACTTGTTGTGCAAATATAGCAAATAACGCCGCATAAGAAGAAACTGAGTACAAAATGTTATGTTGCATGAATCCAGAAAGCAGAAAACTAAGCACAGGATGAAAAAGCAGAAATGCAAAAGTGTTCTGAACCAGCCTGCTACCGGCCTTGCAATAAGGCAAACCCCTGTTCAAACAGTAGAAACTGGAGAGCGTCTGAGGCTGAAAAGTGTCTGCCAAGATTTATTACTCAAACAACAGAACAAGAAACAAAAACACTGGAACTTGAATCCTCAAACGGAAGGGATGCTTTCAGCAACCAGCCCTTCCCCAAACACTCCTTTTATTTAGAGTTCAGGGCGTGGTCTCCCTGTGCCTCCTCCCGAGGAGTCCCACAGCCTTTCTCTGCTTGGTCCTGCTCGACTGCCTCCTGCGTCGGGCGTCCTTGAACAGGGCCAGCTGTGGGTCATCATCCTCCGCACTATCGGGCTCACGCAGCTGAGAAGAGGGCCCCGGCTGGGGGCTCTGCGAAGCCTCCAAGCCGTCATCAGCCAGTTCGTCTTCCACACCCTCCTCCTCCCCCTCATCTGAGTCATCCGAGACATCTGAGCCGGCTGCCGGACCCACAGGCTGGCCCTGAGTCACAACAAAAAGAAAGCCAGCAAGGAGTGTAATAGATTGGCAGCTGTAAGAATCTACTCATGGTTAATTTTTTACTCTCTGTGATCAATGATATGCATGTAACATCTCTCATGTGGTCCAAATCCAAACTAGAATTATTTCTTATTCATTTCTTTCTCCTGCTGTTCTTTATATTCTAGTGAAGGGATGATGAGGGGATTTTTAACAGTGCTCTTAATTTTATCTTCATGTTACTGTGAGAAGAAACCAGTTAATTATCTGAATTATTCAGCAGCTGGACAGTTTCTATGCCATCTAAATCAAAGCTTCAAGGATCTCTATTCAATGGAAATACCAGCTCAGTTGGCAACAGCGGTATACGTTAATTGGTTTGTTCCACTGAGTCAGGCTTAACTTCTGATAAATATAAATAGTGACACTGCAGTAGTACTGTAGAACTATACAATATATATATATATTCCTTGATAAGATTAAAAATACGAATCCCAGGCATGTTAAAATTAACAAACAAATGAACACTGTGATAGAATTAAAAACTAAAACTAAAACTAAATCATATATATATATACATATATATATATATATATATATATATATATATATATATATATATATATATATATATGTATGTATGTATGTATGTATGTATGTATGTATATATATATATGTATGTATGTATGTATATATATGTATGTATGTATGCATATATATATATATGTATGTATGTATGTATGTATGTATGTATATATATATATATGTATGTATATATATATATATATTTGTTTTCTGAGGTTTTCGCGGGTGCCTGTATGTGGATCCTTGGTTTTTCGGGTTTTTCCCCGCGTAGAACTAAAGGTGTGGGCGCAACGTTTCGACGGAGTCTCATCCGTCATCATCAGGCTTTAGCTTCCTTCTTCTGGGAGAAGCATGTGGCTGTTAGTTCCTCTTTTTTAAACTGCCAGAGGGGGTGTGTTCTGTGGAGGTGTGCTCTGATTGGGTAGGGGACCAAGTGTGTTCTGATTGGGTGGGAGTGTGTTTTGAATGGTGGGTGTGTTCTGATTGGGTGGGGGGGTGTTCTGAGTGGATGGGCTGGTCTCAACTGCCAGCTCCAGAACTGAGCTGGTGAGTTGTGCTGCTTTTGTTCGGCTTCGTGTTTGTGGTGGTGCCATGTTTTTATAGTGGGTGTCAGTTTGCTTATTGTGTGGTTTGGAGGGGTTTAAAGTGGCTGATGTTGCAGCTGTAGTTAGGTTTCTGTTTTGTAGTTGTGTGTCTTTATCGTTGTGGGTTCGGATTTGCTTTTTGAATGGTTGTGTGGTGGTGATGTCATGTGATGTTATCATGAGTTTGGGTCTGGTATCGTTCTTGGTGGTTGGGCCTCGTCTGTCAATCAAGGCGGGTTTCCAAATGGCTGGTAGACGAGAGGTATCATCTCGTGTATTCATGCTGTGGGGGCGTTTTTCTATCTCAATGGCTTCTCTGATTATTCTGTTGTTAAAATGTTCAATTTTGGCGATAGTTTTGGTTTTTTTAAAATCAATTTCATGTCCCGTGGCTTCAAAGTGTTGGACCAGGGATGAAGTTTGTTCTCCCTTTCTGAGTGAGTTTTTGTGCTCTTCAATGCGTGCACTTATTCTTCTGTTGGTCTGTCCGATGTATGTGGTGGGGCAGGTGGTGCATGGGATTTCGTATACTCCTTGGTTTTCTAACCCAATTATGTCCTTGGGGTTTCTTAGGATGGTGGATATTTTTCTGTCTGTGTAGAATGCTGTTTTGATGTTGTGTTTTTGGAGGACCTTGCTGATTCTGTCTGTGGTCCCTTTTAAGTATGGGAGGAGGGCTTTGCCATTTTCTTGTTCTCTGTCTTGGGTTTTTGTGGGTGTCTCTCTTCGGATTAAGTTGGTAATCGTGTTTCTTTGGAATCCATTGGCTGTTAGTACATTAGTGAGAGTGTGTAGTTCGGTTTTTAGGTGTTGTTCATCAGCTAGGTGTTTTGTTCTGGAGATGAGTGTCTTGGCTACGGAGTTGATCTGTGCTGGGTGGTGGTGTGAGAGTGCGTTCAGATAGCGGTTTGTGTGTGTTTTTTTATGGTAGATAGTGTGTCCTAGGGAGCCGTTGGATTTCTTGTAGACTAAGACATCAAGGAAAGGAAGTTGATTGTTAGCTTCTGTTTCCATGGTGAATTGTATTTTGGGGTGTAGGCTATTGAGGTGTATGAGGAAGTCATCCAGTTTTTCTTTGCCGTGTGGCCAGATTACGAAGGTGTCATCTACGTATCTGAGCCAGAGTTTGGGTTTGTGGTTGGATTTTTCTAGAGCGAGGGTTTCAAAGTGTTCCATGTAGAGGTTTGCGATGACAGGTGAGAGGGGTGATCCCATGGGTGCTCCTTCCATTTGTTTGTATCTTTGTCCATTGTAGATGAAGTATGTGTTAGATAGGCAGTGGTTGGTCAGATCTAGGATGTGTTTTGGGGGGTTGTATTTATTTTGGATAGCTGTCAAGGCTTCTTTGATTGGCACTTGGGTGAAGAGGGATACAACATCGAAGCTCACAAGTAGGTCACAGGGCTGTAAGTTTAGTTATATATATATATGTTTTCTGAGGTTTTCGCGGGTGCCTGTATGTGGATCCTTGGTTTTTTGGGTTTTTCCCCGCGTAGAACTAAAGGTGTAGGCGCAACGTTTCGACGAAATCCCATCCGTCATCATCAGGCTAGTGGTTTCTGCTTCCTTCTTCTGGGAGAAGTATGTGGCTGTTTGTTTTTCTTTTTTAAACTGCCAGAGGGGGTGTGTTCTGTGAGTGGAAGTGTGCTGATTGGGTGGGGATTATGTGTGTTCTGATTGGATGGGAGTGTGTTTTGAATGGTGGGGGTGTTCTGATTGGGTGGGGGTGTGTTTTGAGTGGATGGGCTGGTCTCAGCTGCCAGCCTTAGACCTGAGCTGGTGAGTTGTGCTGTTTTTGTTTGCCTTCGTGTTTGTGGTGGTGCCATGTTTTTATAGTGGGTGTCAGTTTGCTTATTATGTGGTTTGGAGGGGTTTAAAGTGGCTGATGTTGCAGCTGTAGTTAGGTTTCTGTTTTGTGGTTGTGCCTCTTTATCATTGTGGGTTCGGATTTGCTTTTTGAATAGTTGTGTGGTGGTGATGTCATGTGATGTTATCATGAGTTTGGGTCTGGTATCATTCTTGGTGGTTGAGACTCATCTGTCAATCAAGGCGGGTTTCCAAATAGCTGGTAGGCGAGAGGTATCATCTCGTTTGTTCATGCTGTGGGGGCGTTTTTCTATCTCAATGGCTTCTCTGATTATTCTGTTGTTAAAATGTTCAATTTTGGCGATAGTTTTGGTTTTTTTAAAATCAATTTCATGTCCGGTGGCTTCAAAGTGTTGGACCAGGGATGAAGTTTGTTCTCCCTTTCTGAGTGAGTTTTTGTGCTCTTCAATGCGTGCACTTATTCTTCTGTTGGTCTGTCCGATGTATGTGGTGGGGCAGGTGGTGCATGGGATTTCGTATACTCCTTGGTTTTCTAACCCAATTATGTCCTTGGGGTTTCTTAGGATGGTGGATACTTTTCTGTCTGTGTAGAATGCTGTTTTGATGTTGTGTTTTTGGAGGACTTTGCTGATTCTGTCTGTGGTCCCTTTTAAGTATGGGAGGAGGGCTTTGCCTTTTTCTTGTTCTCTGTCTTGGGTTTTTGTGGGTGTCTCTCTTCGGATTAAGTTGGTAATCATGTTTCTTTGGAATCCATTGGCTGTTAGTACATTAGTGAGGTTGTGTAGTTCGGTTTTTAGGTGTTGTTTGTCAGCTAGTTGTTTTGTTCTGGAGATGAGTGTCTTGGCTACGGAGTTGATCTGTGCTGGGTGGTGGTGTGAGAGTGCATTCAGATAGCGGTTTGTGTGCGGTTTTTTATGGTAGATAGTGTGTCCTAGGGAGCCGTTGGATTTCTTGTAGACTAAAACATCAAGGAAGGGAAGTTGGTTGTTAGCTTCTGTTTCCATGGTGAATTGTATTTTGGGGTGTAGGCTATTGAGGTGTGTGAGGAAGTCATCCAGTTTTTCTTTGCCATGTGGCCAGATTACGAAGGTGTCATCTATGTATCTGAGCCAGAGTTTGGGTTTGTGGTTGGATTTTTCTAGAGCGAGGGTTTCAAAGTGTTCCATGTAGAGGTTTGCGATGACAGGTGAAAGGGGTGATCCCATGGGTGCTCCTTCCATTTGTTTGTATCTTTGTCCATTGTAGATGAAGTATGTGTTAGATAGGCAGTGGTTGGTCAGATCTAGGATGTGTTTTGGGGGGTTGTATTTATTTGGGATAGCTGTCAAGGCTTCTTTGATTGGCACTTGGGTGAAGAGGGATACGACATCGAAGCTCACAAGTAGGTCACAGGGCTGTAAGTTTAGTTTACTTATGATCTCTATGAATTGGAATGAATCTTGTACGTGTGAGGTGATGGAATTTGCGTAAGGCTGTAGTTGTTTGGCAAGAAATTTGGCTAGATTTTGTAGAGGTGAGCCTATGGAGCTGACTATGGGTCTGAGAGGGGTTCCTTCTTTGTGTATCTTGGGCAGATCATAGAGCTTGGGACATCTGGATGATTTTTCTCTGGGAATGATTGTTTTCTGGATCTCTTCACTGATGGGGGTGGCTTTTATTTTGGATTTTGTGGTTTTTTCCAGGTAGGTGGTGGGGTCTGTCTTGAGGAGTTTGTATGTGGAGTCTCGGAGTAGGTTGGATAATTTGGTATGGTAGTCAGATGAGTTTATTACCACCGTGGCGTTGCCTTTGTCTGCTGGCAGAATGATTATGCTGGTGTCTTTTTTTAGGTTAAGTAGTGCTGTCTGTTCCTCTTTGGGTAAGTTGCTTTTGGGTGGTTTGCTGGTGCAGAGGATGTCGGTAACTTCGAGTCTGATTTTGTTGGCGTCATCAGGGTTGATTTTGGTCAGGCTGGATTCGACTCCGCATATAATGGTTTCCGTGGGAATGTGTTTGGGAGCGACTGCAAAATTAAATCCTTTAGACAGGACGTTGGTTTCGGCTTTGGTGAGAATCCTATCTGAGATGTTGTGCACAGTTTGTTTCATGTGTTGCTGTGGGAGAGGAGGGGTTTGTTTCTGGCGTTCCTTTAGTCTTCGGAGTTTATTGGTGTGTGTGTCTGTTTTGTAGGCAGTCTCTGTTTCAGCTCTCCAGACAGCAATTTGTTTGAATTTGTCCCAAAGTGTGGGGTGGATCTTGTTGCTGAGTTTGAGGTGAAGTGTGAGGAGGTCTATGTTGATTCGGTCCAGGAGGAATCTTTTTGTGTGGAGTTCGTTTCTGATTAGGGCCAGTTCAGTTCTTATCAGGATGCGTTTGATGGCTGCAGAGTTGGAGTGGAATTTCAATTGGAAGGATGTGGGGATTAAATTTTGATCTCGGCAGTTGCGTAGAAATGTGAGGTCACACAGAATGGAAGCTCTTCGTACTTCGAGTTTTTCGTAGGTCTTGGTTAGCTGGTAGATTTCCTCCCCGTAGAGGTAAGATATTTGTTTTCTGAGGTTTTCGCGGGTGCCTGTATGTGGATCCTTGGTTTTTCGGGTTTTTCCCAGCGTAGAACTAAAGGTGTAGGCGCAACGTTTCGACGAAATCCCATCCGTCATCATCAGGCTAGTGGTTTCTGCTTCCTTCTTCTGGGAGAAGTATGTGGCTGTTTGTTTTTCTTTTTTAAACTGCCAGAGGGGGTGTGTTCTGTGAGTGGAAGTGTGCTGATTGGGTGGGGATTATGTGTGTTCTGATTGGATGGGAGTGTGTTTTGAATGGTGGGGGTGTTCTGATTGGGTGGGGGTGTGTTTTGAGTGGATGGGCTGGTCTCAGCTGCCAGCCTTAGACCTGAGCTGGTGAGTTGTGCTGTTTTTGTTTGCCTTCGTGTTTGTGGTGGTGCCATGTTTTTATAGTGGGTGTCAGTTTGCTTATTATGTGGTTTGGAGGGGTTTAAAGTGGCTGATGTTGCAGCTGTAGTTAGGTTTCTGTTTTGTGGTTGTGCCTCTTTATCATTGTGGGTTCGGATTTGCTTTTTGAATAGTTGTGTGGTGGTGATGTCATGTGATGTTATCATGAGTTTGGGTCTGGTATCATTCTTGGTGGTTGAGACTCGTCTGTCAATCAAGGCGGGTTTCCAAATAGCTGGTAGGCGAGAGGTATCATCTCGTTTGTTCATGCTGTGGGGGCGTTTTTCTATCTCAATGGCTTCTCTGATTATTCTGTTGTTAAAATGTTCAATTTTGGCGATAGTTTTGGTTTTTTTTAAAATCAATTTCATGTCCGGTGGCTTCAAAGTGTTGGACCAGGGATGAAGTTTGTTCTCCCTTTCTGAGTGAGTTTTTGTGCTCTTCAATGCGTGCACTTATTCTTCTGTTGGTCTGTCCGATGTATGTGGTGGGGCAGGTGGTGCATGGGATTTCGTATACTCCTTGGTATACGAAATGAACTCATCTGACTACCATACCAAATTATCCAACCTACTCCGAGACTCCACATACAAACTCCTCAAGACAGACCCCACCACCTACCTGGAAAAAACCACAAAATCCAAAATAAAAGCCACCCCCATCAGTGAAGAGATCCAGAAAACAATCATTCCCAGAGAAAAATCATCCAGATGTCCCAAGCTCTATGGTCTGCCCAAGATACACAAAGAAGGAACCCCTCTCAGACCCATAGTCAGCTCCATAGGCTCACCTCTACAAAATCTAGCCAAATTTCTTGCCAAACAACTACAGCCTTACGCAAATTCCATCACCTCACACGTACAAGATTCATTCCAATTCATAGAGATCATAAGTAAACTAAACTTACAGCCCTGTGACCTACTTGTGAGCTTCGATGTCGTATCCCTCTTCACCCAAGTGCCAATCAAAGAAGCCTTGACAGCTATCCCAAATAAATACAACCCCCCAAAACACATCCTAGATCTGACCAACCACTGCCTATCTAACACATACTTCATCTACAATGGACAAAGATACAAACAAATGGAAGGAGCACCCATGGGATCACCCCTTTCACCTGTCATCGCAAACCTCTACATGGAACACTTTGAAACCCTCGCTCTAGAAAAATCCAACCACAAACCCAAACTCTGGCTCAGATACGTAGATGACACCTTCGTAATCTGGCCACATGGCACAGAAAAACTGGATGACTTCCTCACACACCTCAATAGCCTACACCCCAAAATACAATTCACCATGGAAACAGAAGCTAACAACCAACTTCCCTTCCTTGATGTTTTAGTCTACAAGAAATCCAACGGCTCCCTAGGACACACTATCTACCATAAAAAACCGCACACAAACCGCTATCTGAATGCACTCTCACACCACCACCCAGCACAGATCAACTCCGTAGCCAAGACACTCATCTCCAGAACAAAACAACTAGCTGACAAACAACACCTAAAAACCGAACTACACAACCTCACTAATGTACTAACAGCCAATGGATTCCAAAGAAACATGATTACCAACTTAATCCGAAGAGAGACACCCACAAAAACCCAAGACAGAGAACAAGAAAAAGGCAAAGCCCTCCTCCCATACTTAAAAGGGACCACAGACAGAATCAGCAAAGTCCTCCAAAAACACAACATCAAAACAGCATTCTACACAGACAGAAAAGTATCCACCATCCTAAGAAACCCCAAGGACATAATTGGGTTAGAAAACCAAGGAGTATACGAAATCCCATGCACCACCTGCCCCACCACATACATCGGACAGACCAACAGAAGAATAAGTGCACGCATTGAAGAGCACAAAAACTCACTCAGAAAGGGAGAACAAACTTCATCCCTGGTCCAACACTTTGAAGCCACCGGACATGAAATTGATTTTAAAAAAACCAAAACTATCGCCAAAATTGAACATTTTAACAACAGAATAATCAGAGAAGCCATTGAGATAGAAAAACGCCCCCACAGCATTAACAAACAAGATGATACCTCTCGCCTACCAGCTATTTGGAAACCCGCCTTGATTGACAGACGAGTCTCAACCACCAAGAATGATACCAGACCCAAACTCATGATAACATCACATGACATCACCACCACACAACTATTCAAAAAGCAAATCCGAACCCACAATGATAAAGAGGCACAACCACAAAACAGAAACCTAACTACAGCTGCAACATCAGCCACTTTAAACCCCTCCAAACCACATAATAAGCAAACTGACACCCACTATAAAAACATGGCACCACCACAAACACGAAGGCAAACAAAAACAGCACAACTCACCAGCTCAGGTCTAAGGCTGGCAGCTGAGACCAGCCCATCCACTCAAAACACACCCCCACCCAATCAGAACACCCCCACCATTCAAAACACACTCCCATCCAATCAGAACACACATAATCCCCACCCAATCAGCACACTTCCACTCACAGAACACACCCCCTCTGGCAGTTTAAAAAAGAAAAACAAACAGCCACATACTTCTCCCAGAAGAAGGAAGCAGAAACCACTAGCCTGATGATGACGGATGGGATTTCGTCGAAACGTTGCGCCTACACCTTTAGTTCTACGCGGGGAAAAACCCGAAAAACCAAGGATCCATATATATATATATATATATATATATATATATATATATATATATATATATATATATATATATATATATATATATATATATATGATTTTTATAGTTCTACATTACTACTGCAGTGTCACCAGGGCTTTGTTTCTCATAGAACGCTCAGAACGGCGTTCTGGCACCTTTTTTGGGTGGAACTTTGTAGGGTAGGCAAGGCGGGTTGTATGACATGTGTGAGTTCCGGCACCTTTTTCTTTTACAAAAAAAGCACTATTTAATTATTCTGAACTTTGTTGTTATTGAAATAAGCTTTCACAGTGTTGTCTAAATTTGTCATAATTAGGGTTGACTCCCTCTTTACCTCATTAGCTCATCTTTATCTGCTCTTGAATTCAAGGAAAAATAAAACAAAACAAAATGTACTACCTGTTGTTATTAGTTAAGTTCACTGAGCATGAAGGTTGTCCTTGCCTTTATTTTCTTAACGTTTAATACTTAATATTTAACATTAATGGGGTTTGTACATCCCATTTTTATTTCTAAAATGAGCTGTCTGAAATCTTTAAAAAATGTTTGATTAATGAAGTGTTGTAATCTGCATATATCTCATTGTTAATACTTTGACCTCCTATTTTAATTCCAGTTGTTATTAACTCCAATCCTACCATTCTTACAATATATCCTATACATAAATTAAATCTATATCAGAAAAACAGACACCCATGACTCTGTTCCTTTTGTTTTCTGAATCTCTGTTTCTCTAACTTCAATTTTTGAAGTAGCTTCTTGTTCATTGTAAAAGTTCTACAGAAAAATAATTAGGCATTCTAGCCCATCCAATAATTTTTAAATATTGTACATTCTGCATAAATTATCCATATTTAGTTATCTCAGCTGGCTTTCCTTTGTCTTCTCTGTAATTTTCTAATTGTAATTTAAGTATATTTCTCTCTATGAAAGGCTATATTTTTCTTGTACTATGTTAAACAAAACTTTGTTTGTGTAAGGAATTAGTACAATAATTCAACAGTTTGTACTTTATCTTGAATCTCCTTTGTTGGTATAGGTATATACATCAATTTTTTCTGTTCTCTGGGCTGCATAGGTTGTTTCATATTTGTTGACATAGAGTGATTGGCACTTTAACTGTCTTTTCTCCTGTAGTTTAAACAGTTTAATAGGTATTTCATCTCACCTTGTGCTTTACTGGTTGACAGCTGATTTATTGCCTGTCACATCTTACTAACTAATGGAGTCAGTTCTTGAATATATTCTCTCTCTACAAATGTTTCTGTCATTCTATAATCCGTTTTATAAAATATTTCAGTATAACCCTTCCATTTTCCTTTAACCATAGTGACCTCCATCAGATCTTTTTCATGATTACTTTTGTGTATTCTTACTTTAGCTGTAAATTTTCCTGTGATTTCTATGCTCTTCTTAGAAATATCTCTCCTTTACTGTTTGTTATATTCCTGTAACTTTTGACATTCTTGATTAATGTCTTTTTTCTTGTCCTTTCTTGTTTAATATTCAAAATTTGTATTCAGATGTGACATGACTTTCTTATGGTCCAGGACTTTCATCTCCCATTTCACCCTGACATCAAGATAGCATGTTCTAAAGTACATTTATATGCTCTTTGAAATTTTTTAAATTTTTAAATGTTTGTTTCCTATCTTTTCCTATAGCTCAATTTCATATTTTTTTTCAGAATTTAAGAATATTCTACCTGTTATTTACACTAATCTAATTTTCTGACTGCATGTTCTGAAGGTCATATCTGGTACCTCTTTTTATTTAATTTACCTACTTTAACCTGTGTAATTGACATCAATAATTCATAGCCCGTTACACAACCTACATCTGGAAATGTCCTGGATTGCACTTCTCCAACTTCTGTTTCTTATTATATAGTCTGTTTGATTTTGATGATGTACATCTGGAGCTGTCCACTTCATGATTCTTCAAGCAGGCTCTAGAAATAAACAAAAAAGTATTTGGAAAACTTTATTAACTAATATTTACTTGTAATAATAATTATTAAAGTTACCTTAGTGAAATCTTCCTTTCATTTCAGATTCTTCTCTTCTTCCAACTTTGCATTGCAGTCACACATTCATTAATACTCTGTCTCTTTTCTTGATTCTGTATTTTGTTTATGTCTTCCTCCATTGTATTAGTGCTAAGTACATAAACACTGGAGTCCCAAAGATGGTTTTTCACAAGGCAACTGGATTTTCTTGTTTTTCTTTGAAGATGTTTCACTTCTCAACCAAGAAGCTTCTTTAGCTCATTGCTGAAGAAGCTTTTGGGATGAAAAGTGAAATATCTTCAAAGAAAAACAAGTAAGTCAGTTGCCTCATGAAAAATCATATTTGGGATAACTATAACCTGGATCACTGAGAATCTCCATAGTTAAACACTGGAGTGTTAATAGTTCTGGTAATATGTTCCTGTCATTTATTACGTTATAGCCGAGTTAGCAATGTCCTTTTTCTGAGAATCACTGCAATGCTAGCACCATTTCTGTCCTTCATAGGTCTGTATGTGTATTAAAATGACTTGCTGCTATGTTGTGAATTGTAGGCCATGTATTAATCTTGTTCAAGTAGGCGAACAAAATGGCAGGCATGTTGTCTCACTCCTCTTCAACAACCAGCTATGCTGCTGAACAGCTCACAACATGCATGTTCCTACTTTTCTTGGGTTCAGTTAGGACCTGATTTTAATAGCTTTGTTCAGGCTGAACAGTTTATAAATGATCTTACTGCAATAAGTAATAAGGCATAACTGAGTAACGATGCCAGAAACTAGACTTTCAGAACAGTGTGCCGAAGATAAAATTGCATTCAAAGCATTTATTCCACCAAACATTCATTCTGTAGCCTTCACTGAAGCTTTACAATGGCAACAACAGTGAGTGCCTGAATAAGAAAATGGCAATGTACAGTATTCATGATTATGATCAGTGCCTAAAAGAAAGCAGAGTTCACATTAAACTTATCATCAGACTGTTGATAAAAAAAAACCCAGAGGGCTGTCATGAATTTGCAAGCATCACTAAATTCAGATTTAAAAGGCAGCGTAAGATCAGGGAGGAACAATTTGTGAGCCATGGGCCATTAATGGCTTCAAGATCCTTTTGGGTGTGTGTGTTTATGTGTGTGTAGTTCATGCAGAATCTTTTGTAATAATCCTAACATAGTTACAGTATAGAAATTTAAAAAAAAACAACCTTACAAGTAGTCCTGTGGAAAAAATAAAGGAAATCCCTGATGCTGCCCACAAAAATGGACAATGATTTAATTATTGTAAGCTGTCTAGAGCAGGGGTCCCCAACCACCGGTCCATGGACCAATACTGGGCCACGGCATGCCCACAACTGATCTGCACAAACAAGAAAAGTCCCATCTGTGGGATGCAGGTAGTACACAAAACCACACACTCTCTGGCCTGCAGAAAAACCTTTCTCCACAGAACCGGTCCCTGGTGCCCAAAAGGTTGGGGCCCTCTGGTCTAGAGTCAGCTACAGGTAAGATGGGCTGCATATAGATTGACTGATTGTATGAATGAATGAATGAATGAATGGTGAGTGAGTGAATGAATGAATGAATGAAAGTAGCATGGCTCTAATCATTTAGCATCCATCTCTCACCTACAGCAACTCTCCATCCCACAACTTTTTACCATAACTGCAGAAAACTGATGATAGTTTTATCATTCTCTAAAACGGGCATATCAAAGTTTTTAAAAGGGGAAAGATTATGGCATTTTTCCTCCATAAACATCCTTGTATCATCACCAGGGAAATAATTCAATTTACCTTCCTTAAACACACAAGCTAAACTAGGACAGAAAACATTTTGGTGGTCAGGAGCTGTACCTTTTTTCTTTCTTTTTTTTCCTGCAAGATAGAGGGTTGCAGTAAGTGAGAGATGGATACTAAATGATGTTACTTTTATTCATTGATTGATTCATTCATTCAATCAATCACTCTATATGCAGCCCATCTCACCTGTAGCTGACTCTAGAAAGCTAACAATAATTAAATCATTGTCCATTTTTGTGTGCAGAATCAGGGATTTCCTTTATTTTTTCCTCAGGATTACTTGTGAGTTTTTCTTTCTTTCTATAACTATGTTAGGATTATTACAAGGGATTCTGCATGTTTCTCACCTCAAATGTCAGAAAATCTGAAAGCAATTTTGGGCAGGGAATGATTGAATTAGTACATTTCAACAATAAAGTCAAATCTGCAAATTGACCTCTGATTCAGATCTTTAGCATTCATCCTTCGCCCATCTGTGGTGTAATTCTTGTTCACAAATCTATTCAGCCTTCATTTCCCTTTCGCACTGTTGCTCCAACCATCTTGAAAATTTGTGTCATTTTGATCTTTGTTGAAGTGTAAACTATTCTGAGTCAGAAAGATGCATGATCCAACTGTATCCCCAAAGGAATTTTTTAATCACTTTGCAAAATGCACTATACCATAGTAGTTTTGAAAAGAATCAAGAGATGCAATCATATAGCATTTCTTCTTCACTGCAATACAACTGGAGAATGCCTTACAAATATGAGCCAATAGTTAAAAACTGAATGGTTTTGTGGATGCTTCAGGGAAAAGTATTCAATACTGGCATCTTCCATGTCTGGAAAGTTTGACTTTCAACAAGTCTTTCAACCATCATAAATAGATTCTAGGTTTTGGGATGAAATTGCTCTTCTTTGTTAAGAAAACAGCCATGAATGAAGTAATGGTAGTAAAAAATGTCACAAGCTTTCTTTCTTATCTTAGTTTCTTGCTAGGGAGAGATAGCTGGGAGCAGAGATGGATTCTGCTGCATACTGGACAAATCAAATTTAAATAAAATCAAATTTAGCTTTTGGCCATCCCACTCCTTTTTCCCCTCCCTGAAGCCAGAACAAGATTACACTTCTCAAAAGTAAGTTACTCACTACAAAAGTATGTTCTTTTTTGATTAAGACGTTTAGGCAGTCCATTTGAACTGGCTTCACTGGTCACTCAAAACCTGTTGTTTTCTCTGATATATTTAACTTCAACTTCATGTCCTTCAGCCATCAGAATTAGCTGGTGATTTTAGAGCTGAAATCCACACACCTGCAAGCATTACAGGGGAGAACACTACAGGAAGAAAACTGGTCTAAGGTAAAAAAAAAATCTCATTATGAAGTACTTTTTTTTTAAAAAAATTGACACATTAATCAAAGACACCCAGCATTCTTATTTAATCCAAAAATGTTATTCAGTGGCTTGCTGCCAAATTTCAGGAATGATATTTTGGAGGGGCAAGGAACTACAAAAACCTGGCTTAGGGATTATGTGTCCTACTGGGGAGACGTTG
Organism: Vipera ursinii; assembly: GCF_947247035.1. Taxonomy (NCBI): domain Eukaryota; kingdom Metazoa; phylum Chordata; class Lepidosauria; order Squamata; family Viperidae; genus Vipera; species Vipera ursinii. The sequence continues at coordinate 65,549,950 of NC_139515.1, read as the reverse complement.
CCCACTCCTGGTAGCGCAAAATTAATAGATATCAAAATGATATCTCTGATTATGCTTGGTGATTTTAGAATGGTTAACACACTGAGTTTTGGGAATAAACACTAACTAAACTGTTGTCTAATTCTTGCTACCAAAGCAGGTCTAGATCAAGGGTGTCAAACTCACTGCATCATGTGACGTGTCGCGACGTATCGTGACCTTTATTGCATTGCCAGAGCTGGGGTGAGCGCAGTCTCCACATGAGGCAACTGGACCATGAGCCAGCAGTTTGACATCCCTGTTCTAGATAATGAATGAATGAATGAATAGCCAGGTGCAAAAGCTTCTTCTAATTATTGGAACTAGATACTTTTGCAGAGAGTGTTACAAAAGAAAATTTATTGAATGAAAAGGAGAAATAGATTGTTTTGTCTCACTCATACACTCAATGAAACGGGTGGTTGGAACTGTAAATCAATTAGTAATGTACTGTATTTTCTTTCCTCTTCTAGTCAAATAGATGCAAAGATTTGTTCTGCCCAGAGGGCTCATGAACTATCTGTGGATTGATTTCTATTCTCATCAAATTCAAAGGGTATCTGGGAAATAATTGACTGAGAGCACGATACGTCTTTTCAATTGAATCCAGTAGTGATGGAATTTTACTAGATGTCATTTCCCAAGAAATAGGAGGATACCAAAGAAGCAAGGAAAAATGTATTTATTTTTATTTCTCTATCAACTTTGAGGCTGTCCCAGTCAAAGACTGACTCTAAGTGGCTTACACAACTACAACTATTAATTAATTCAATCTCAGCAGCCCTTGACTCCAGACCAACTCTGGCCAGTTGGCAAAGATAAATATAAATTACAATAAGGGAGAAAATGGTAAATATGGACCACAAATGCTAAAACAAGACAAACACATCTAACAAGGGGTTCCATCTGTTCTACATTTAAGACTTTCAGAATGTCATCAGGATAGGAGTCATCTAGATCTCAGGGAAACTTCATACCAGATGGCAGGCACTGTGACAGAAAAGGCACATTGTTGAAGTCTCAAAAAAAATAACAGTTTAATTGTGGGTCTGGAGCAGGGCCACTTAATTGGCTCCTACTAGTTGGGTAGATCCAATTGGACAAGATGGTCTCTCGGATTATAGCATTAAAACATAAAAATGCCAGCAAAGAAACAAATCAGAATAGAATAACAGAGTTGGAAGGGACCTTGGAGGTCTTCTAGTCCAACTCCCTGCTTCAGGCAGGAAGCCTATATCATTTCAGACAAATGGTTGTCCAATCTCTTTTTAAAAACTTCCATTGGGGGACATTCACAACTTCTGGAGGCAAGTTGTTCCATTGATTAATTGTTCTGTCAGGAAATTTCTCTTTAGTTCTAGGTTGCTTCTCTCCTTGATTAGTTTCCATCCATTGTTTCTTCTCCTGCTTTCAGATGTTTTGGAGATTAGGTTGATTCCCTCTTCTTTGTGCCAACCACTTAGATATTGGAACACTGCTATCATGTCACCACCACCACTACGGTCCTTTTTCCCCCCATTAAAATTAGACATCCCCAATTCCTGCAACTTTTTGTCATATGTTTTAGCCTCCAATCCCCTAATGTTGCTTTTTTTTGCATTCTCTTTAGAGTCCCAGCATCTTTTTGCCTTGTGGTGACCATAACTGGATACAATATTTTAGGTGTGGTCTTACCAAGACAAAGTGGTATTAACACTTCATGTGATCTTGATTCTATCCCTCTGTTAATGCAGCCTAGGACTGTGTTGGCTTTTTTGGCAGCTGCAGCACACTGCTGGCTCATATTTAAGTGATTATCCACTAGGACTCCAAGTTCCCTCTCACAATTACTACTATTGAGCTAGGTAACTCCTATAGTACTATACCTGTGTATTTTGTTTTTCTTGCCTAAATGTACAGTAGAAGCTTACTTTTTTTTACCACTGAATTTCATTTTGTTAGATAGGGCCCTGTCTGTGAAGATCCTTCTGTATCTTAAGCCTATTTTCTGGAATGTTGGCTATTCCTGTCAGCTTGATATTATCTGCAAATTTGAAGAGTTTCTTATCTATCCCCTCAGCTAAATCATTGATGAAAATATTGAAGAGTACTGAGCCTAAGACAGACCCTTAGGTACCCTACTGCATGCCTCATAGAAACATTAAGAAACTTCATGGTACATATGAGGAAGAATAACCACACAAATGACCAGAAGGGGGTAGATTACTCCATCCCATCTGAAAATCCTGCCAAGTTTTTATAACCTCACAGAAGTGCAACAGGGTTAGTGTTATATGAATCTCAGGAGGCATTCTAGTTCACAGGTGAGGTGTAGTTACCAAGAAGATATGCTCCTCAGGTTTTAGATCTTTTCAGTCAGTCAGAATCAAGAGAAATAAATAACCAAGACCTCAGTCATGAAGGGCTCTACAGGTGACACCCATTTCCTCGAGTTGCACCTGGAAGCCAACCAGCAACCAATGCAGCTTGCAGAGTAATAGAGTTACATGAGAAAACCAAGAAGCATCCACAACTAGTCAAATGGTTATATTTTAGGACAAATTTATATTGCCAGTCCTATTTTAATTCACAAGTGACAACCAATGGGGATACTGAAAGGGAATAGGTTATCTATCTTCTAATGCTTTTATTGGAAATTCACCTAAAAAGACAACATCTAATGGAAGACAACATCTAATTGGCTTAATTATTTGCAAGTTCTATCATTTTTAAAATGATATTCTGTGGTATTGTCTCTGGGGATCATTTGCGGGTGTCTTCTGTTTTGCAATAGGGATGCGGTGGCTCAGTGGGTTAGGACGCTGAGCTTGTCGATCAGAAGATCGGCAGTTTGGCGGGTCAAATCCCAAGTGCCGCGTAGCAGAGTGAGCACCTGTTACTCGTCCCAGCTTCTGCCAACCTAGCAGTTCGAAAGCACGTAAAAATGCAAGTAGAAAAATAGGGACCACTATGGTGGGAAAGTAACCACGTTCTGTGCTCCTTTGGCGTCTAGTCATGCCGGCCACATGACCATGGAGACGTCCTCAGACAAGCATTGGCTCTTCAGCTTTGAAATGGAGATGAGCACCGGCCCCTAGAGTTGGAAATGACTAGCACACATGTGCAGGGGTACCTTTACCTTTTCTGTTTTGCAATGGCCCAGAATGACACTCCATAGTCTGCCTCTCAATCTGCAGGTATCTACTTTCACAATCTAAAATTTTATGTAGGAAAAACACAGGGGAGAAAGAGAATGATACAGTATTAGAAGTAGATATGAAGAAGAAAACAATATTCATTTGTTTCCATTGCCAGCACTTAGATTTGGTGAGTTGTATGTAGAAGCTGAGTACATTTAAATCCTTTTGTGAGTTTGAAAAATGTAGTGGTGTGATTGTGAATGAAGGTATATTTTTCATTTTCCCCACTTCTATTATAATAGCAGGATACCACTCTGAAAATTTTGCACTTGTAGCTTAAAGTGCTCTGAAGCCACAAACATTCTTCTCACTAATGTATTTGTCTGTCTTCAGAAGGAGCATGGAAGATTTCCAGCAGAGTTAATGGTTCAAGGAAACCACACTTAAGGGGATGGCATGTACATTTATGTTTTTGCTGGGGAAAAAGGGATAAGTGACAGAAAATTAAAGACTGATTGATGGATTGATGCTACTGGTTGTTCTTCAAAAGAATTCAAGACAAAAAAAAAATATATTGAGGTTCCAAAGCTGAAGTTTTCTTTGGCTCATGCATGGATGGAAATGTTGCAAAAAGATACATTTCTGCTGTTTGCTGTCTTTATCTCCTTCACTGCTTTTGATTGGTGGTGATCCCTACAAGAAAAAGTGAAATGTAGAGACACTAAAGCTACATTGATTCCATTACATAATTTATAGATATGAAGGAGAAGAAGAAAACTCTATAGAAATGTTCCAGTCCATGAATTCTCAGTCAATGAAATATTCAGGAGATTATAAATATATGTTTGGTATTAGATAAGTCTGAGACCAAGGCAGCTACTTGGACATTATGCTAGAGATGTACAAGTCAGAGCTTCTCTGCCAAAACTGCAAAGACTCCCTTGAACTAAGTACTGGATAACTAGAACAGAGGAGATATGACAGTTTATTTGCAGACTTGTTTAGTATGCCGTAAAAAGATAGGAATGTTTCTTTAGAAATCTATTAGCTAATGTGCAGGGTCTTTCCTATTACTGTTATCATTTGTGTGAGTCTATTTTACTTATTCATTTATTTATTTTCAAAAAGTCAGGTTCTCTTTTTAAATAGAGAAAACTCTACACTTCGGCTTGTAAGAACAGTGTGTTTAGCATTTCCACAATGTAACTGATTCTAAGGAAGCACATGATAAACAGAATACCAGAATACCTGGTTTGTTTAGAACATGTCATCCTTTAGCTTAACAGAGAAAGTTGGAGACACTAGATGGGCTACCTCCCAATTTTCTATTTGTGAAAGGATTAATTAATCCTTTGGTCCTGCACAAAGAAATTCATTTTTTTTTCTCAGTAGGATCAGGAATTATTTTTCTCCTTCTTCCCTTTGACAACTCTCTCTCTCTCTCTCTCTCTCTCTCTCTCTCTCTCTCTCTCTCTCTCTCTCTCTCTCTCTCTCTCTCTCTCTCTCATTCTCTCTCTCCAAATTCACCAGTTGACTTTTTCCAATAAACCTTATCTTAATTTTTTAGGGTGAAGGGGTTCAGTTTCCTTGAATTGCAGACAGTTTCAACCAGTACTTAAAAACTCACTTGATTTGCTTTTTTCTCTCTTAATGTAACATGCATCTTTCCCAAGGGAATCTCATACAAGTTTGAAACCAGTTGTAGTCAAATTGTCATAAAAGCAATCTGGGCAACTCTGGCTTTTGGAGCATGATTTTTTTCTGAAGGAAACACTTACCATCCTGACAGGGTATAAAACCACACAGACCATTTCCAGTTTCAGAAAGTTATACATTAGGAAGTTACAAGGAAGGGATGCATTCATGAACATCACCCTTGCCACCATGAAAGCTCTATGTCCCATCTGAGTATATTTTTCAAAAGTTCATTGGGACTCAATGGAACTGCATCTACATGGAGGGAAGTGTGTAGTGGGGTGCCCCAGGGCTCTGTTCTAGGCCCAGAAGCTGCAATTTCTTGATATATTTTACAAAATTTTTGGACATAGTTCCCAGTGCCCCGATGACAATGGTTATAACTGTTACATGTTTCATCCATAATCGCACAGTTTCAGTGGCCATGTCGTGGTATTTTGTAATTTTTCCCAGTTCTTTTTCTTTGACTCTGGCATCTCCTGGTACAGCGATATCAATCAAGTGTACGCTTCAGTGTACGCTTCAGTTGACTACCAGTGGCGACGCGACGCCAAAGACAGCCGTTTTCGGGCTGCCCGCTCCGCAGCTGTGTTTTTCCATCGTAAACAGCACCGATCAGCTGTTTAGATGGATTTGAAGCCCCCTCCTCGGGAGAAGAGGAGGGGGTGAGGCCCCAGGTAGGGGTTGAGCTCTCCGGGGCCGCCTGAGCTGAGAGCTTGGGCGGCTGAAGGATGAGCCCCCCCCGAAGCCTGGGTTGCTCCGAGCTGCGCAGCGCCTCTGCTCTGGGATTATTGGAGCAGAGCCAGGCATTAGCAACCACCCCTGCGAAAAGGAAATACTTTTGATTATCAAGATGCAGGCAGAGCGGTACAGGAGGTCAAGGTGAAGTGGACTCTTTATTTTTACTCTCTAGCTCAATGGATTTTATAGCTTCAAAGTGAAAGTGCGTAATAAGTGAAAGTGGGGGAAGATGGCAGCTAAAACTTCTAAAGCTCTCCAGAATGCGGGGTCTTCCCTGGTGCAAGAGACCTCATTGCAAGCTTTGCTTCCTCCTGCATCTCCCCCAGCATTGACGCTTAAGGATTTACAAGACGCTCTTGGAAAGCATGCACAATTGATGTCTGATATGTTGGATGAAAAGTTGAAAAAGCTGGAGGAGAAAATGGAGGAGAAATTGGAGAAATTGGAGAAGATGGAAGAGAAGCTGAGAGCAATGAGGGTGGACATTTTGTCTAAGGTTGAATCCGTAGCTGAATGTGTGCTATAGCTGGATATAAAAGTGGAGGATCTCAGTCAAAAGAATTCCATATTAGAAGCAAAGGTATTAGAAAATGAAAATATAAGGGATAAAATGGACGAAGAACTGAGCCTTGTTCAGTATAATCAGATGCAGTATGCTATTAGAATTAGGGGTTTAAAGGAGAATGGTAAAGAAGATTTAAAGCAGCTGATTTCTGAGGCTCTGGAAGGGGTACTGGGCCAGTCAGCATCTGAAATTGAGGGAAATATGGACAGAGTTTTTCGTGTAAATTCATGGATTGCAAGACAGAGGAAGTTACCCAGAGATGTGGTGGTCTATTTTACAAAGAGAGTAATGAGAGATGAAGTCATTCAAGCTGCTTATGATACTAATTTGGTAGTGGCTGAGCAAGAAGTTTTGGTTTTAAAAGAGATCCCTCTGAAGATCCTAAGGAGAAGGAAAGATTTTGCATTTCTGGTACAGGAACTTAAGAAACGTGATATTAAGTTTAGATGGGAGATTCCAGTTGGATTGGTGGTGACGCATGAAGGTAAAAGACATCGTTTGGTTACTGTGGCTCAGGCACGTGATTTTTATAGTAATGTGTTAAAAGCAACCCCCCTATCATTTTTGGAAGCTGCAAAAGGATACAGTGGGGGAAAGCTTCAAGACGTTGCAGATAGACAGACAGAGGACAATGGTGTTGGAGGGGATCAAGTCACAGTTTCATCGGTTGCTGCAGGAGGCCAGAAGATGACGCGTGCCGCCCTAAGAAGAGCGAGACGAGAGCAAGAGCAAGACCAGCAGAAAGTTATGGAATCTTCAAAGTGTGCTTACAGCGAAGATGTGGGAGGAGAGTGGTCTAAATAAGTTTTGGGGGTCATGACAGAGGTGCTCCAAAAGTTTTGGGGCGTTAAGATTGCTGATTAATTTTTAGATTAGAATGTCAATGGAGTAAAATTATTATAGAGGAGAAAGAAAGTTTTTTTTTTCTTTTCTTTTTGTTAATATTTTACACAATTTAAGATTGCTTGCTAGAAAAGTATATTAGGGTTATGGACTTAAAGTATGTGTTGAACTAAGAATGGGTATGTAAGCTCCTAATTAACAACAAGTTGTCTTAGAGATTGCCTAAATCTTTTTTTATATATACTCTTTGTATTTGAACTTTTATTTGAACTTAAGGATGATTTGGAACTGCGAGACATTTGGCGTGATACATGCAAGAACTATTTTTGATCATAGTTTAGTTTGGTTGGAGATTATTAAGATTAATAGAGATAGGCGCTTTTGGCGTGAAACTGAGAATTTGTTTGGAAATTAGAGAAAGGTGGGAGAATGCAAATAGCAGGTGAAAGTTTTTTTCTTTTTTTTCTTTTCTTTTTTCTTTTTTTTTTAAATTAATATGAATAAGGACTGGGATTAAGAAAATTTATTTTGAGTAAAGCTCTTTTTCTGTTTTCCTCTTTTTTCTACTTTATTTGTAATATTAATATTGTTTGTATTCATTTTATATGAGCTAGAGAGAGATAGAATTTATAGTTTATTGTTGATAATATAGGGGTGTTTATGTTTGTTTTTTGATTTTATGCCCTGTATTTAGCTCTGGGAAGTCGGGGGGGGGGGAAGAGGGAGTGGGGGAGAGGGATAGGGAGGGTTGGATAGGGGTGGGGGAGGGGGGGATTAAAGTCAAAATGTATTGTAAAACTTTTTAAATAAAAAAAAGTGTACGCTTTAGTTCTCTATGACTGCGATATCTGGTGTGTTGTATTCCAAATGGTGATCTGTCTGTATTCGGAAGTCCCACAAGATCTTCACCCTCTCATTCTCGACAACTTTTTCCACCCTATGTTCCCATGACTTTTCAGACACAGGTAAGTCGTATTTTTTTACACAATGCCCCATGGATTAGTTTAGCAACTCAGTCATGTTTAGCTTTGTAATCAGGTTGGATGATTTTGCTGCACTCACATATTAAATGGCTGTGCATATTGGCATCTAGGATAAACCAGGTTGTTCCACCACTGATGATGGGGGGTGAGGTGTTACCCCCCGTTGATAGGGCTCACAACTTGGGCGTCCTCTTGGATTCACGGCTCAATTTCGAAGACCATATAGGAGCCATGACCAGGGGGGCTTTTGCCCAGCTTCGTCTGGTGCACCAGTTGCGGCCCTATCTGGACCAAGATGCCCTACGCACAGTCACCCATGCGCTTGTGACCTCCCGGCTAGACTACTGGAACACTCTCTACATGGGGCTACCCTTGAGGACCACTCGGAGGCTTCAGCTGGTGCAGAATTCAGCTGCGCGAGTTGTTATGGGAGTTTCCTGATACTTCCATGTAACACCTCTTCTCCGTGAGCTGCATTGGCTTCCAGTTGCCCTCCGGGTGAGATTCAAGGTGCTGGTAATGACCTATAAAGCTCTAAATGGCTTGGGTCCGGATTATCTAAGGGAACACCTGCTGCTGGCATCAACTTCCCATTGTCCTGTGCGCTCCCACAGGGAGGGCCTTCTTAGGGTACTGCTGGTTAAGGAATGCTGGCGGGTTATTCCCAGGGGAAGGACGTTCTCTGTGGGCGCGCCGGCCCTTTGGAACCAGCTTCCCACGGAGCTTAGGACCGCCCCCGACCTTCGCTCATTTCGTAGGGACTTGAAAACTTGGTTTTTTGAGTTGTCTGGCCCAGACTGAGGGGTTTTAATTATTTAATTAATGGGGTTTTAGTTAAGTTCAGGGATTAATTTAATCTTAGTTTTAATTATTTTTAATTGTATATGATGTATTTTAACTTTTAATTTTCCCTGTAAACCGCCCTGAGTCCTACGGGAATAGGGCGGTATATAAGTTTAAATATAAATAAATAAATGAATAAATAAATGTGAAACAGTTTCAACTTTGTCATAGCAAAGTCAGCAATTTGGATTGTCAGTAGATTTTTGTATCTTCGCTTTCATGGCATTAGTTTGTAGTGCTTGTTCTTGAGCAGCCAGTATTAAGCCTTCCATTTCTTTCTTGATGGTTCCCATCTTAGGCCATGCCCATGTCAAGTTGTTATCACATTTTCCTTCAATATTTTTCAAATGCTGTCCATGCAAGGCTTTGGTTTTCCATCTATTTAATCTGTCATCCAGCCATTTTTCCTTATATTATGCCTTTGTTTCTGTTATTTTTATAATGCTCTCTGTTTTCACAGCCTGCAGCAATTTTTCTGTACTTTGATTTACATAGTCATTCAAACTTTGTTTTTCTTCTTCTATAGTTTGGTGGATTTGCAGCAGCCCTCTGCCCCCTATTCTTCTTGCCAAGTACAACCTGTCGATGTCACTTCATGGATGTAGAGCGTGGTACATATTCAAAAGTTTACGCATTTTTTGGTCTAGGTGTTCCAATTCACCCAAAGTCCAGTTGATAATTCCAGCTGGGTAGCGTATCACTGGGACTGCCCATGTATTAAATGGCTTTAATTATATTTCCAGCATTCATCTTTGATTTTAGTATTTTGCGGATTCTCCTGATGTATTTCTTTTGTGTTGACTCTTTGACTTTTCCATTCAAGATGTTATCTGCTTCCAATATGCCTAGGTATTTGTAACCATCATCCTTTGCTAGTGCTTTCATAATACTTCCATTTCCCAGTTCTATTTTTCCCATTTTTTCCTCACTGCATGGATAAGATAGCACATTTTCCAAGTCCAAAGTCCATTCTGATTTCGCTTCTAAACAGCTGAACTGTGTTGAGTATTGATTCAAGTTCAGTGTGGTTTTTCACATACAGTTTTAAGTCATCCATGTATAGTAGATGATTTATCTTGCCATGCTGGCTTGAGATGTGGTATCCCAGTTTTGTGTTTTGTAATATTATTGTCAATGGAATTAATGCAATGTTGAACAATAGTGCTGAAAGTGAGTCCCACTTGCTATTATTATCATTAAATTATTATTATTATTATTATTATTATTATTATTATTATTATTATTATTATTATTATTAAAATTGTCTGGGAAATTGACATACTGCAAAATAAAGAGTTGGCTTTAGCATAATTTTCATTTACAAAATGCCTCCAAGCTTCATGTAGATCCACAAGGCATTCTTAGAAAATTAAAATAATGTTTGTCTGCAGCTGGTGGCTTGTTTAGATGTGTGTCCCAGGATAACTTGGGTTGGTGGAAGACACCCTGAGAGGCTGGAGCAGATGGTGGGAACCAGCTTTCCAGCTTTCCTTCTGGTACATGACAATTTTGTCAGTGACCATACTCATAGATTTTCATAAATAGGTCAGTCATTCCAAGCATTCCGCATGTGCCTAAATTATCTTGCCTACTCTTGAGTTCTATTGAGTGGATTATATTTACAACACTGGATTTTATGCTGTAGGATTTATTTATTATAGCACTGTATATATCACCTATTTCTATAGGACCTGAGGTGTTTTTTTCAATCAAAGAAGAAAACAGCACAAACAATGAAATCAGAAGCAATAAAACCAGATAGTATCCAAACATTAAATAGGCAGTTCTAATACCATTAAGCAAGCAGCCAGATTTAAAACAATTTATGAAAAGTGAAGAGGGTCAGGACATTCTGCTCCTCAGAAGGCAAGATGTTCCACAGAGAAGACATCTTGATAGACCCCCAAATTCTTGATTTTGTTTTTCCTGGTGTCCTCCAATGCCATCCTATTGGATCACACACAGCAGGCCAGATATTTTCAAACAAGATTATGCAATAGGTGTGCCCAAGCCTATCACCACATGCTAGGCACCTGCATACTTATTGGATTATCTCTCATCACTTTAAAGTGGATCTGGAAGTAAATCAGGAGCCAATGCTGTGACTGTAGCATAGAGACTATATGAACCAAATCTGCTATTGAAGTTTCTAAGTTATCAACTATAGCACATTACAGCAATATGTGAGATAACAAGGATATGAATCACTGCAGTCTGAGTGTCTGATTCAAATAGGCTGTGATTGTTATAACAACAGATAAAGCTAAGGAAAGGTCCTTTTAGCCTCAGCTTCCACTTGCTGCTGCAGTGGCAGAGAGGGTTAAACCTCTGGCACTATGTTAGAACAATTTTTAATTTTACAATTCTTTCCCTAAATATATCAACCAATGCTTTCTACTAGGGGAAGAATGAAAGCACTGCAGAACAATCCTTTTAGGCATTCCAGAAGGATACTATGATCAATGGTATCCTTCGTGGTATTCACCATGAGGTCTAATAAGACCATAAGGCAGGGGTGTCAAACTGGTGGGCCTCAGGCTGGATGTGTCACATGCAGGCCACACCCGTTCTGGCTCTGCAAAGGCAAACAACATTGTGATACATCACGATATGTCACGTAATGTGATTGAGTTTGACACCCATGCCATAAGGAATAATATCCCTTTATGTTGTGATAAAGGTAACCCACCAGATTTATCAAAGTTCTTTCTACTCTATGCTTTGGGGCAGAAACTTAATTGAACAGGGTCCAGACAATCCCATTACTCCAGGAGTCTCTGCTTCATCATTCTTATTGCCATGGTATATTTCTAAATATATGTGCATAATTATTCATAGCCACTTTCACTCTTGGTTTTCTTCACCACTGTGGTAGAGAATAAAGAAGATAAACTTTACTTTTCGTTGAGAAGGAGGATAAGTTATAATCAGTGCTTTTTTTGTAAAAGAAAAAGGTGCCAGAACTCACACATGTCATACAACCCGCCATGCCTACCCTACAAGGTTCCATCCAAAAAAGGTGCCAGAACTCCGTTCTGAGCGTTCTATGAGAAAAAAAGCCCTGGTTATAATACAATTAGACTTTCAAGATTCTGCTATTAAAGACAATTTCAATAAAATATATATTTAGACTTCTTTGGAGTTGATTTCTAGGTCTGGCATATCTATGAAAGCTGACAAGAACCTATATTTCTATTTGCTTGATTGATTTCTGAAAGTTCTTCAGAGAGTCGATGAGTTTGCCATGATCATCTGAGGAGAAGTCATTTAGAGCAATTTTATTTAATACCCTTGTTATCTCTGAAAGAGATCAATGAGGTCCATGGTTGAGCTGCCTGCATGATTACTGGGAAGCAAGTAGTCTTAAAAATTATTTTGTTATTAATTGATTCATTAATTCTACAGAGGTTTAGCATGCCAATGACATACATGCAAATCAAAAAGTAATCTGATTATGGCAAAGAGCTTTTGACCATGTCTGTCATGCCTCCATCAGAGACTGAATCTGCTGAGGACAATGAGCTGGACCTGGATCCCATGGAGGTTGAGGGAGAGGTGTCTGTGGCTTCAGAGGAATGTAGGGAAGAGCAGGTCGAGGCAGGCCAGGGCCTCTCAGGATTGGGACAGGATGAACATGAGAGACAGAGTTCAGGCAATGAGCAAGGGCCGCCCCCTCCTGATCCTAGAGCACGGACAGTGGAGAGAAGGAGGGAACAACGCAGGCAGGCTCAACTACTCAGGAGGAGAGTGCCTCACCCTTCTTCACAAGGCATACCTGGAGACTGAGACTTAAGGAGATGCTGTGAGGAGAGGTATTTGTCAGGAACAAATGCTGATTTCTTGGAGTTTTGTGTGCTGTTGCTGATCTTGGAAACAACTCTCTGATCTCTTGTTCAGTGTTGTGATTTCTGCTTGGAAACCCTTAAACTCTGACCATTGGACTGGCTGACAAACTTGATTTGTGTTCAAAGTCCTCAGATTGTATTTTGGTTTCTCTTCTGAAACTGCTCAGGCAAGCTTGTATTTCCACAGACTCATTAGATTTTGGATGTATGTTTCATTCCTTGTTATCTACGTGGCTTTGAGTAAATTACTCTTCTAATCTAACTGTATGTGAAACTACTTGCAGCCAGAGGCTGCTGAAGGTGTGTATGTCTTACTTTGTTCTGGGGCTTTACAGAAACATGGGAGCATTTGGGGAAAATTTGGAGCAATTAAAGGACGGTTTGAATTGCCAGCTGACTGCATTGCCTTTGTGTCATTGTGGGTCATCACAATGTCCTCCATTTCCAGCAATTGGCAGCAACTGCCAAAAAAGCTAATACAATCTTGGGTTGCATAAACAGAGTCAGATAATCAAGATCATGCAAAGTATTAGTACCACTTTATGAATCCCTAGTGAGACCATACCTGGAATACTGCACCAATTTTGGTCACCACATTACAAAAAAGATGTTGAGACCTTGGAAAAAGTTCAGAGAAGAGCAACTATGATGATCCAAGGCCTGGAGACTAAAACATATGAAGAATGGCTACAGGACTTGGATTTGTCTAAAGAAAAGAAGAAATAGGGGAGACATGATAGCAGTATTCCAGTGTTTGAGAGGCTGCCACAAAGAAGAGGGGGTCAAATTATTTTCCAAAGCACCAGAGGGCAGGACAAGAAACAATGGTTGGAAACTGATCAAAGAGAGAAACAACCTGGAATTAAGGAGAAAGTTCCTAACAGTGAGGACAATTAACCAGTGGAACAGCTTGCCTCCAGAAATCATGGGCGCACCATCACTGGAGGTTTTTAAGTAGAGACAGGACAGTTATTTGTCTGAGATGGTATAGGTTCTACTGCTTGAGCAGGGGGCTGGACTAGAAGACCTCCAATGTCCCATCCAGCTTTATTCTATTCTATTCCAGATCATGTCATATCTCCTGTGAGGTAAATAGAAGAACCAACATGCCTAGTGTCAAAATCTCCAAACTAGCTAAGGAAGCTATGAACTCCTGAGCTCACCTAAACTATTCTCCTTCTCTAGGATAGCTCCATCCAGGCCCAGAATAACATTCACATTTAGCTACCTGAGGATAGTACTTTTGGTTTCAAACCAGATTATGGATGAGGGGATAGATGGGGAACTCATCAAATTTGCAGACGACACCAAGCTGGCAGGAATAGCCAATACTCCAGAAGATAGGCTTAAGATACAGAAGGATCTGGACAGACTCGAACACTGGGTGCTATCTAACAAAATGAAATTCAATGGTGAAAAAAGTAAGGTTCTACATTTAGGCAGGAAAAATCAAATGCATAGGTATAGTATAGGTGGTACCTTGCTCAATAGTAGTAACTGTGAGAGGGATCTCGGAGTCTTAGTAAACAATCACTTCAATATGAGCCAGCAGTGTGCTGCAGCTGCCAAAAAAGCCAACACAGTGCTAGGATGCATTAACAGAGGGATAGAATCAAGAGCAAGTGAAGTACTAATACCACTTTACAATGCTTTGGTAAGGCCACACCTGGAATACTGCATCCAGTTTTGGTCACCACGATGTAAAAAAGATGTCGAGACTCTAGAAAGGGTACAGAGAAGAGCAACAAAGATGATTAGGGGGCTGGAGGCTAAAACATATAGGGAACGGTTGCTGGAATTGGGTATGTGTAGTTTAATGAAGAGAAGGGTGAGGGGTGACATGATAGCAGTCTTCCAATATCTCAGGGGCTACCACAAAGAAGAGGGAGTCAAGCTATTCTCCAAAGCACCTGAAAGCAGGAGAATAAGCAACGGATGGAAACTAGTCAAGGAGAGAAGCAACCTAGAACTAAGGAGAAACTTCCTGACAGTTAGAACAATCAACCAGTGGAACAACCTGCCTCCAGAAGTGGTGAATGCTCCAACACTGGAAGTTTTTAAGAAGAGACTGGACAGCCATTTGTCTGAAATGGTATAAGGTTTCGTGCCTGAGCAGGGGGTTGGACTAGATGACCTCTAAGGTCCCTTCCAACTTTATTATTATTATTATTATTATTATTATTATTATTATTATTATTATTATTATTATTATTATTATTATTATTATTATTATTAGATGGAAATGTTCATATGCCCATCTATCCAATGTGGTTGTGTTTCTTTTTAATTAGTTAAATAAGTTAGAATGGCAGCCTAAATAATAATATAGCTGGAGTTTTCAATGAGCTACCTCATAATTCATTGCTTATGGGGACCTTATTCAAATAGTGAAAGATATTTCAACTTAAAATGCAGAGCTTATATTGCCTTTCACGTATGGCCAAGGAAGAGAAAAATTCATAAAAATAAAAACCCCAAAATATTGTCTTACTAAAGCACAACCAAGTAATTGGTTGCTACAGTATTGAGCAACATGTGAAACATAAAAAATAGATCTGCCAGCATGGTAAAAGCTATCCTATATCTTCAATTTGAAAATAACTACGGGGCTGTTATCATCAACTCTGCTAAGAATGCAATTAGGCAAGTGGCAAAATAAGATCTTCCCATGTTATTATTAGAGGGTGGTTGCAAGTATACATTTCAGAGACTAATGTGTATAATAAAAAGAAATCTCAGAGCCAGTATTGTTGTCTGAGTGTCTTGGAAAGAAATTACTAGTAATAAATTATATCAAGCATTTTTAGAAACTAACAAACAAAAATTCTAAATAAATCCCCATGCCCAACGTATCATATTAAGGAAAATGGAATCATTGGGGAGGAGTAGAACCCATAAATAGCAAATGAACATGCAGTTTTGGAGATTCTGAATAGAATCTCTACAGGAAGGGAAAAAAGTGAAACTCAAACAAGCAGACTTTTTTAATATGAAGAAGAATGATGTTTTGCAGAAAGAATAGCAGTGGGAATTGTTAGAGATGAGTTATGATCTGCTTTTCTTATAGTCCTAAAGTCTCTCTCTCTCTCTCTCTCTCTCTCTCTCTCTCTCTCTCTCTCCCTCCCTCCCTCCCTCCCTCCCTCTCTCCCTCTCTCTCTGCCTTCTTGCACAGATGAAATGTGCAAGAAGCAGAGGAACAACCAATCAGGGTCTGAAGGGATCCTGATTACCAACCTGGCCATGTCCTAAAACCATTGACATCCAGAATGGAATTTATGGTTGCCTTCAGGAACAGCTGAGTGCAGTCTAAGATGCTTAGGCTGCCATGAGGTAATGAAGTAATCTTCCAGTAATTAATATGAGAAGAAACTTTAGCTTGCCAAAACAACTTTTCAATTGTTTTGGCTCTCACATTGATAATGAACACCTGTGGATTCAAAACTCTCCCCTCTTTCCTCCCACACTGTTGGCAAGCTAGAAGCATGCAGTGGCCCTAAAGACAGTAGGTTTCATAGCTTGGCAGTTCCCTAGAAAGGAAAGGGAACCTAGAAAACAAAAAGAATACACATCAGTGCTTGCTAATCTTTCCCTCATACTGGTCCTGGTTTCTGGGGGTACTTTGTGTGGAATTGTTTTACCAAATGATCCGCTTTTATGTGCTAGGCTTTTACCCATCTAGATTCTGACATCAGGTAACCCTCCCATTGGATTAAGTACTGTAACTTCCCCTTGTGGGTTCTGGAGTTGAAAATTTGCTTGTTCATAATGTGTTTCCCCTTCTACCATTATTGGGGCGGGAGCCGCCATCCCTACTGGTCTCAGTGTGGAATCCTTGTATGGCTTCAGTAAGCTGCAATGCAATACTGGGGGCACTTTACCCAGCAACTTTGTTAGTCTCAGCTCTACTGTCACCGGGTTAATGACTTTCACTATGGGGAAAGGACCTGTGTACTTTGGCCCTAACTTCTTGCAACTTTGTCTCAGTTTAAGATACTTTGTAGACAGATACATATTATCTCCTACATGGAACATCTCTTGGGGAGCTCATTTCTTACCTGCCTGTTTTTTCTGACTTTCGGCTGCCTTAGCTAAAGGCTTCTTCGCATCGCTCCAGACCCATTGGAATGAATCCACCCAATCGCTTAGGGTGCTCAAGGGAGGCTTCTGTGGGCACTCTGGTATTGATACGAATTCCACCCCTGTTTGTTTGTAGTTGACACAACAGTGCAGGTTCTCCTGCACTATGGCGTTAGCTCATTCTACAGATCCATTCATACGCAGATGAAAAGCAGAAATGAGCCCCTGGGAGGACCCAATCATCCTCACAAACTCCCTCCAGAACTTAACAGTAAATGGAACCCCACAGTCTGAAATGATGCATTTTGGTGCTCCATGCAGTTGGTAGATGTGTTGCAAAAACATTTTCATTAGTTTCTGGGCTGAGGGGAGGCCAGCACAGATGAAGAAGTGGGCCTGTTAGGAAAACAGATCTATCACAGTCCAAATCACAGTGCTACCCCCACTCTCAGGTAATTCCACTATAAATTTCATGGCTATCTCTTCCCAGGTTCTGGCCAGGTCAGCCACTTGCTACAGCAGCCCTGGACTATTCCCTGGTAGTCTTTTGCTGGCCACACAAGCAGCACAGCTCCCCACATAGTTTTCAATGTCTTTCTTCACCTTTGGCCACCAGAACTGATGATTTGTGAGATGCAGTGTCTTCAGGAGTCCAAAGTGGCCTGCCTGCTTCATGTAGTGGCTGCATTGCAGGACTTGTAATCGCAGGCAGTCCGGGACATGTAATTTATAGCCCTTCCTTGCCAACCCCTCCCTCATGGTCACCTTTTTCTGATGAACCACAAACCATGCATTCACTTGCAGCTCTTGCTTCAGCTGTTGTGCAAATGTGTTGGTGAGGGGTGAGCTCCTCTTTTTCTCTTGCTGTCTGGTTGCTGCCTATTGGGAATGACAGAATTCACCACTTCCTGCCAGATATTTTTGTATTGGGACATGCGGGACAGGACATCAGCCAGGAAGTTCTTCCTGGGATGTATTTTAGTTCAAAATCAAATCTTTTGAAATACTGCATCCATCTGACTTGCTTAGGAGAAAGTTTGTGGGGGGGTTTCAGGGTTTTTTACGTTCTTATGATCAGTCCACATTTCAAAGAGGGCTTTGCTTCCTTCCAGGAATTGCCTTTAAGTTAGTAGCACCCACTGTACTGCAAAAGCCTCTTTCTTCCACACAGCCCACCACTGTTCCATTTCATTAAGTTTGTGAGATGTATACACACACAGCTGTAAGTTCCCATCCCCACTGCATTGGAGGAGGATGGCTCCCACAACCATGTCACTGGCATCTGCCTGGATCACAAAAGGCTCTTCGGGGTTTGGGCATTTTAGCACTGGTTCAATGGCGAATAGCCCCTTCAATCTTTTGAATGCCACTTGGTATTCCATTGTCCAATTCAAGGACTGATTTCGCTGGGGCTTCTTCCCCCTCCCATTTTCCAGTCTTTAACAATTCAGTGATTGGCAGAACAATCTTGGTGAGAGAGGGGATGAATTGCCTGTAAAAGTTTGCAAACCCCAGGAAACTCTGTAGCTGCTTGAGGGTACAAGGGGCTTGCCATTCGAAGATGGACTTCACTTTCCCTAGGTCCATCTCTATCCCTTCGCACGACACATGGTAGCCCAAGTAGTCCAGTCTAGATCTGTGAAACTTGCATTTTGACAGTTTGGTGTACAGCTTAGTGTCCACTAGGTTTTTCAGCACCTGTTACATCATCCAAAGTCTCAGTGTAAATGAGGATGACATCAAGATACACTAGAACCCCCTTATAGAGATGCTCATGCAGCAGCTCATTTATGAGTTACATGAACACAGCAGGGGCCCCTTGTAATCCAAATGCCATCACCTTGAATTGGTAGCTACCAAAGGTGCAGTGAAGGCTGTTTTCCACTCATCACCTTTCTTAATTCTCACTCGATATTATACCTCCCTCAGTCTAATTTAGTGAATATTTTCCCTTTGGCTAAATGTCCTAGCATGTCCTTCATGAGGGATGGTGTACATGTTCTCCACTCACACTCTCTTAATCCCATGGGAATCAACAACAATCTCAGCAACCCGTCTTTCTTTTCTTTAAAGAGTACTGGCTACTTGAGACTTCACTGCCTGAATAAACTCTCTTGCTAAGTTCTTTTCAATTTAGTCCCTCAGCTCCATCTCCTTCAGAGTTATGGAATACATCTTTGGTTTGGAAAGTTTCACCCTGGGCAGGATCTCTATAGCTCAGTCCATGGGGTGGTGAGGGGGGAAGTTATCACATTCTTTCTTGCTGAATGTTTCCATGAGATCTCAGTACTCCCTTAGGATGGATTGCCACTCTTCCTGCCTCCTCCAATACTTCCTCAACCACCCTACCTTCTTGGGCTGCTCTTTTCCTTTGTCAGGGGGGCTCAAGGCTTGCTTCCTCATAATCATTCACTTTGAAGATTTCTCCCAATAGATCTGGGACCCCCCCACTTCATTAACCAAGCCAGGCCCAGGATCATATCCTCTGCCATCTTTGGGGCAACCATAAAACAAATAGTCTTTTGGTGGTTTCTCAAGTCCAGCTGCAATGGCTTCATCAGATGGGAAGCAGCCTTGCCTCCTATCAGCATGCCATCAACCTGTTCGAACTTCACAGGTTTCTTGAGCTTTCTCACATGTAATCCTAGTCTCTGCACTACAGCTTGACTAATTAGGTAGCAGGAGCAGCCAGAGTCTATGAGGGCCTTTGCCATCCCCCTCACCCCCTCACGGGATGCCTTGGTGTCTACCCTAACTTCAAGCTGGTTGACAGGTCCACTCACCATTGGGACATCCTTGCCCTCACTCTCTCTGTCATAAAGGATCATTGGTGGTCCCTCTTCAGTTGTAGTTCCATCCCATTTGCTCCCTCAGGGGAGGGAGACCTCAATGATATGGGTTGCTGCTCATAACTTCTCCTTCCCCTTCTTTGATGGCTTCTTTGGCTTCAAAAGAGTCAGGGCCACAGGAGTAGCCCAAGGGGCTGGTGCCAGGCACATCACAGCTCTGTGATCCTCCTGGCCACAGCAAAAGCACATTATGGAGGCACAGTCAGATGGTCCTGCAGGAACCAGGGACACTGCTACTGGTGGCTTGCTTTCTTGCTTGCCTCTTTTGACTTTTCTTTTTTTTCTGTGGTCCAAAGCCCCCACAGTCCTTGTACACTGCCAGGTCTAACTCCATGGTGGTGACCAGTCAGCACCAGTCACTAAGCAATTTGGGATCCCTTGGGCCAGACACATGTGGAAGAGGTCATGGCTCAGCCCCTCTCAGAAGTATTGGGTCAAGAGCTGCTCTGGCTAATGCCTCAGCCTCCCTGCGATCCTCCTGAAATCTCTAATTTACTCAGTCACAAGTCTACTCCCCTACTTGACCCTCCAGACCTCCACCTCAACCGGTTAGATCTGTGTGGGGTCCCTGAATTGGGCTATGAGGCTGAAAAGGAACATATCCAGTTTTGCCAGTTTGGGGGTGCCTTCATCATGGAGAATTGTCACCCATTCTGCTGCCTCCCCTTTGAGGTTGGCCACTACAACATCCACTCAGGCATTGTTGTCAGAGTAATCTTCTCCATGTCAGCCAAAGTGGGTCCAGACTTGATTGAGGAAGAACACCAGCTTCTCAGAGTTCCCATCAAAGGTTTCCCTCAGTGGTGTGGATGGAGGTGGCCTTGGTACTGGCCAGGGTCCAGGCACTGGGGCTGGGCTTGGGGAGGTAGCCCTGGCTGTGGGCTAACAGGTGTCACAGCCCCTGTGGCTGATGCTCCTGTTGAGTGCAGGGGTGAAAGGGCTGGTGCTGGTGCCAGGAGCAGAACCAAGCCCCTTCAAGGTCTAGGATCCAGCCTTGGGACCGGCTCTCCTCCCTGGACCTCTAGGCTGCTAAACTTCTGCTTCAGTTGCTCCACCAACTGGCTGCTGCACCTTGGAAGTAGTGCTCCCTCGGTGCTCTCCCCTCCAAGTCTCCTCACTTCCACCACACCAGCTCTCTGCCCCATTAGCATTGAGGGCAGTACAATGAGGATTTGGCTGCAGTGGCTTTTGTAACTCCTCTCACAATTTCTACAACTCAGGCTGGTTGAATGCCACTGCTCCACCCATCCATTCCAGGATTGAGGGTCGGCTCCTTGTGCCTTAGGATGTGTTGAGGTCCCAGTTGGAGTCATTCTGGTCGATCCCGACCTGGCTCCAGCCAGCTTCTCTGTTTCAGACATCTTCTTCTGAGTCTTCACCACCTCTCTGGAGCTACCAGAGGGTGTAGGGTCTCAGGACCCCTTAATGGAATTGGAATTGTTTAGAGAGCTAGCTTAATGTCAAGAGAAGCCCAACAAAGCAAAACACCAGAAGCATTGCATTCTCTAATGTTAACTTTATTAGGCATTAGAAAACCGGTATGATAGAATTAAAGCTTGCTCTGAAAAAATGGCAGGAAGCAGCTAATTAAAATAATGAAACTTTCCTTCCCCTCTCTGACAGTTCAGGTCACATTGTCCAATATATCTTCCAGTAATAATTATGAGAAGAAAATTTGGTTCACCAAAACAACTCTTCGATGGTTTCGGCTGTCACATTGATAAGGTACACCTCTGAATTCAAAACTGTCTCCTCTTTCCCTCCCGCACTCTTGGCAAGCTAGAAGAATGCAGCAGTCCTAAAGACAGTAGGTTTCGTAGCTTGATACAAGCACCAATTGCTTTCCTTTCCTCACCTTCATACTTGATACCATTTGAACCAAATATGACCATTTGAACCAAATGTGTTCAGTCTTGACTGTCCACCATGATAGGGATGTGGTTCATTGAGAATATATGTTCCTGTCTTTGGGAATTGATTAATGGACTACCTTGTGTTGATGCAAGAATATGCGGATGACCTCACAGTTTCACAGATGGGTATAAATGAATATAGATCTACTAAATAAAGGATGATCAAAATGAACCTCCACAGCTGCATACAGCCTTTAAATATATATTTTATTACCTTCAAAGTATCATTGCTAAAATCAGGGGCACAGCTGGCTGATTTTGAGGTTGTCCACAAAAACACCAACAAACACATAGGCCTATTTTAGAAATCCTAGAAATTTTTAGGCATATTTAAAAATAAAACCTAAACAACCCTAAAAGAATTAAACCCAATGAGTTAGGAAATTGGCAGGTGCCAAAGAATTTATTTAAGTACACATTGGCTTGAGACCTAGGGTTTAGCACAGTGTGAAATTCCAGTAAATACATTTTACAAGCCCAGAAAGTTGCTTCCCACTAAAATCTGCTCTATGAACTGCAACATCTGAAATAAAGGGACTGTTCCCTATAATATCACTAAGTATTCTGATCCCTAAGGTGACAGAAAGGTGATTCTGAGGAAATCAAAGGCTGACAACATCTGGTTACATTTGCTTGAGCTCCAGCTAGGCCAATCAATAACATTATCCTTGGGAATTAACTAGAGCAGGGGTGTCAAACTTGCAACATCATGTGACGTGTTGTGATGTATCACAACTTCTTTTCCATTGCCAGCAATGGGGTGGGCACAATTTTGGCATGACGCATCCGGCCCACAGGCCAGCAGTTTGACACCCCTGAACTAGAGAATGAAATCCTACCTCTTTTCAATGTGACTTGCATACAATCACATAAACACAAAAAAAGCTGAATTTATATTTCTCTGGTTGTGCTTACCATTTTAAAGTTAATGGCTATGTCTAGGGACACCTGCCTCCAGTATAAATACAGATGAATAAAAATGGAGTTGGGAGAGAAAAAAAAATCCCATCATGGTTTATGGAAAAGGTTTTTCCCATAGGCAAGAGGCGGGGTGGGGTGGGGGTGGGGGGAGAGATTAGTATATGTGTAAGAAGTGGAAAGTTCAAAGGATTGAGACAAAAGGGAAAATGCATTCATTGCTGTCATTTTAATAGTTATTAAAGAAGCTCTTCTTTGCTTCCTTGGCTTATCTTTTGAAGATTTCAGGAATGGCCAAACAAAATTCAGTGAAGATGATCTGACTGAGTTAGGAATTGTAAGGAGGAAGATTGTGCACAGTTTAGACAATCATATTTATTGCATAAGGTGGCCCAGGTGTATCTGTTTTATGGTTCTCCAAGCCAAGGTTTTTGCTTATCATACTACACTTAGGCAACATCCATGTGGTTAAGATCTGAAGAGGATAATGGCAATGAGAATGTCCCATGGCTATTATGTTATATTAGCCTATATAGAAAAGGGCAAGCAGACTGAAGAGGAGAGAGGGCAGGAATAGCTGCTGAAGCAATATCACAGCAAAATTACTGCTCAGCTCTGGATGCATTTCAGAACTCTACTAGGAATAAAGGTGAACTTAGTTTTCAGAACGTAATAGAGAAGAGACCATCTCTGTACCACAGAGCACATTAATGAACTGCCAGAATGGATTGCTATCTATACATCAATTATAAGAATAGAAAGGGCTTGTTTCTTCTTTTGTAGCATTTCCTCATATGGCTCAGAGTCCTCAATAACTGTTAAAACAAAAGGAAAAAAAAGCAGATTTCTCTAATTAAGCATCTGGGGTTGAATGTTAGGATACAAACACTTCGAAGACTCCTTTTCTTAGTAAAGGAATACCCTGGAAGAATCTTAGGATAATGCTCAAATCTCAGCAGTATTTCAAACATGGCTTTTTGAGGAGACCTTTCTCCGCCAGCTGCCTTTCTGCTCTGCTGATGTGACAGGCGTTTTGGATTGATGCACCTGATGAAACAGCTGGATCAGCTGTTAGGAAATGGCAGTTTCACTAGGCATCTAGTACCTCCAGGGAACAGCTGATTGGCTGGGAGAATGGTGTAATATGCATTTTCCTTTGCCCTTCCTCAAGGTCATGACATCTGTAAAGATCTTGGACCTTTATAATTCACAGGCATCCCAATTCACACATGACCGTTTTTGTTGTTCTCCTTGAAAGTTCCCTTGATACCTGCTGAATTCTACCAAAAGAAAGTGAGTGAAGGGGCCTTATTATTTTAAATGGGGCTTAACAGAACCTAACAAAGAGCATAAAACAGAGCAATTTTCACAGGCAATCACATGAGGCAGATAAAGAAGGGCTGAGAACTCAATTACAGGCCATTACTGTTGAAGCTGTCTCTTTCCAATACACACTTCCTCTTTCTGACCATCAGCTTCTGCAAAACGCAGTTGAAAGAGGTAAAGGTGGTTCCTTTTATGCTACCTGTTTGACTAATGGTGTGTATCAGCTGTTCATCCAGTGAAATAAAGACTTCCAAGCATTTAATTGAGAGATCCTAGAAAGCATCTGTAAAATTAGTAGAGAAGACAAGGCAACGTCCAAGTGCTTTTTCAGCAATTGGTTTATGACTTACCATGTTTGAGAAGAAGTTAATTATTGCAGTTTTGTGGAAGATAACCACACATCTTGAGAGCCTGCACCCTCCCCTCCCACCACAATTATCTAATCATACATTTCACCTTTGCTATGATAAAATATGTTGCTCTGAGATGTGTGTATGAATATATGTTTTTGTGTGTGTATACATCAGCTGAAATGATTAAATTTCTTTTCTGCATGCACTTGTTTTTCATATATATATATATATATATATATATATATATATATATATATATATATATATATATATATATATATATATATATATATATAAGGTAAAGGTTCCCCCGCACATGCGTGCTAGTAGTTTCCAACTCTAGGGGCCAGTGCTCATCTCCATTTCAAAGCCGAAGAGCGAGCGCTTGTCCGAGGACGTCTCCATGGTCATGTGGCCGGCATGACTAGATGCCAAAGGTGCACAGAATGCTGTTTCCTTTCCACCATAGTGGTCCATATTTTTCTACTTGCATTTTTATGTGCTTTCGAACTGCTAGGTTGGCAGAAGCTGGGACGAGTAACAGGTGCTCACTCTGTTGCACGGCACTCGGGATTTGACCCGCCAAACTGCTGACCTTCTGATCAACAAGCTCAGCGTCCTAACCTACTGAGCCACCGCGTCCCTCTCATATATTTGTGTGTTTGTTTGTGTGTGTGTGTGTTTGTTAAGTATTAAGTATTTATTAAGTATTTTAGAATACCTTGCAAGGCCCAAATACGTGCCAAATGTTATTGCCTGTATCAGCCTAACCTACAGGCAATAAGATTTGGCCTTGCAAGGTATTCTAAAATACTTAACAAATACTTAACACATATCTCCCTTGCCTCTCAGCTAACAAAGTGAGAAAGAGCCTGTGGCCTAGAGGTTAAACAACTGCCTAATGTGCAATCGGCCCAGGTTCGAATCTCAGAAGGGTATGGCTGACTGATGAGAACAAATGAGTTTGAAATGGCCATATCAGTCTCCCTTTAATTCTTTGTTAGCAATATATATATATATATGTGTGTGTGTGAGTGTGTGTGTGTGTGTGTGTATTGTATATATAGAGATAGCCTTCAACTAATGACTATAATTGGGTCCAGACCTTCCATTGCTGAATGATGCAGTTAAGTCAGCTGCACCTGATTTTATGATCTTTTTAATGTAGTAGTTAAGCAAATCCCATGGCTGTTGAGCAATTCTAGCTTCCCCCATTGATTTTGTTGGTGATTCCATGAACCCAGGATGCTGCTACTGACACAAAAACATGCTGATTGTAAAGCACCTGATTTTCCATCATGTAACAAGAGGGTTGCAGTAGTAGTAATAATAATAAGTGTGAGAACTGGTCATAACTTTTTTCAAAGCCATTATAAATTCTAGTTAAGTGAAATGTCGAGAACTACCTACCACCACAATTTATGACTTTAATTCCAGACTCGGTTACTATTGTAAGTTGAGGAGTACCAAGAGCAGACAGCAACCCCAACCCCCTCACAGCTTTTGATACCAGTTTCAGATCAGGTTAACAACAATACTAGAGAACATTTACAACAAATCCATTTGAACATATGGGAGAGTGGATAGTGCTGATGATGGCCAACAATGAACTATCCAGAGAATCATGGGGAAAAACATTTTTCTACAAGTAAGATTTCCACTCTCCAATTTATGAATGAACTTTCTAAACAATTATTTTGCAAAACCACAAATGCTAATTTTGATGATTTGGGACAATTTTTTTTGTTACATCTGACTTGTTTCCATTTTTAATCATAATGTCTTCTTCTTCAGATGAAATTATATTATGTTCCCAAACTGGGTGCCATGATGTTATAGAGTCATAAAGTTTTTACATTGCTTGTTATAACATTACAAACTCTATACCACAGTTAATAAACATAACATAAAAAGGGTAGAAACAACAACAAAAGACACAAAATAAAGACATAAAACCAATGAATCTGGGAAAAATCTTGGCCCAGTTTTGAGAAAACCAAAGAATCAGTGATCATCAATTTTCCTTAGAGAATTTATCCCAACAGTGATTTGTGACCCAAAGAAAAAGCTTGATCTGTTTATTAGTTTATATTTTTAATCCTTTGTGCATCTTCTTCTGCATAAGCAGGATTTCCCAAGGCAGTTCACATAATTAAACTCTGCAAATACTTTATGTGTTCTTGTGACTATCAGAGACATAATATGCAGATGCTGAAACCAATCATAGCATGGAGGTAAGCTGCTAATCTCTGCCCTTGAAGAAAAACTGGTTCATTCTGTGGCTGTGCTCACATCTTCGGAATTCAGATAATTCCACTTTGTTTGAGACACTTGTTACAATGTGAATTCTTGACTTTGTAATATCCTAAATCTGCATGCATATTAACTGAGAATATTCACAGTGGGAATGACCATCACTATCCTAACAATCCCTCCAGGTATAAAGTGCATTATGCTTTATTATCATTTGACTGACAGCATCAGAGGATATAAATGATATATGAAAGTACCCTCTGAGTCTACTTTCACTGCTTAGATGTCTTTTTAAAAAATCTCACTTTATTAGATCATTGAGCTAATAAATCCAGGTGATGCCTTCCTTCTCTGTCTAATCTATTGCAGAAGAGTGGTGAATCACAGGTTTCTCCAGCTTGTCAGATCAATATATTTGCAGATAAGAAAGAAGTAGGTGCCCCTGAAAGATGAAAGCCACAGAGAAGATTCTTTTCTTATTCTAAGCATTGATTGGTTGGTTGGAGTGATGCTCCATGGCCTAGGCTGTGACCCTTGTATTACTGTAGGTAATCACTTGCTTCCTTTCTTGCAAGTCCTAAAATGTGCTACCTGGCAAGGAAGATATTGAGGAGATACCAAGTGAGGCAAAGAAGAAAATGTGCAATTGGCAAAATGAAAGAAAAAGAAGAAAAGCAGGAATGTAGGGAAAATACAGTTGGGTTAATTGCTTCTGCTAATTGCTTTAGTGGCCTCTGATGGCTGGTGGCCCTTAAAGCTATACAACTATTTCTCTCATCCTGATCTTTTTCACAGGTTGTTGGACTTTAGCTCCGGTTTACTATATTTTCTACAATGTATGGAAAATTGATCTCCAACCTATTTTAGGAAGAGATATTTTTACTGTTGTTTTCCTCCCCCTCTCCCCAAGAGACACCTAAGTTATAATGTTAGCCAGAGGCATTTTGTCAAAATAACAAAAATTTTGTGGAGCAAGCCCTGCTTCCCCTTACATACTTATGAGCAACATCACAATGCACACACAAAAGGAGTAGAGTTTGCATCTCAACATTGCAACATGTGTTTCAGCATCTTCTCACCCTTTTGGCCTTCTATAGACATTGCCACCCAAAGGACCATGCCAACCCTACCCACAATAAGTCTCTGGAAATGTTTCTGCAAGATCAAGAATAGACAGGAAAGAGAATCTGGTAGAGATTGGAGGAAAAGAAGCTCTAAGAGAATAGCAGATGAGAAGACCATTTTTATTTAAGGTGAAAATCACAAGCACCCACTTGTGCTTCTGATTCTCCTAGTGCAAGGGTAGGCAACCTCGGCTCTTTTATGACTCATGGACTTCAACTCCCACAATTCCTGAGTCAGCATAGCCTACCCCTGTCCTAGTGACATCACAAACAATAAAGAAATTCAGCTGGACCCTTCTTAAAATAAGAACAGAGTTTTCAAATACTAGATTTGGCTAAAGCTGGTAAATCTTTCACTGAGTATAGCATGTTCTATGAACACATTTATATTTTGCTAATCTGGGTGTAGATACTGCTGCTTTCACTGGCTTTCTTGTCTGCTTATTACTCCCCAGACCTTCTTTCCATTCCAGCCAATGGAATTAGGAGCCAAGAAAGGAGGTGGGAATGCTGAGGAATGGGTTGGCTTCTGACCTGCCTGATGGTTCCGCCTCCTCAGGGCCAGAAGCCAAAATTAGTTTGTAGAACTTGGAAAGCAGTTTTGGCTGTGAATCTTCAGGCCGATTCAAAGGGCAACACATTTGTGGAAAATACTGGCTTCTTTGAGAAATTGCTGCTTAAACTTGCATTTAAATTATTGACAGGGAGCAAAAGGTAGCTGTTCCCCCCCAAAAAAAAAGTCTCTTTTTCAGCTTGGTTCCACCTACTCTTTTTCCTTAAGATGGCCATTTTCCCCGCAAAGAAGAAATGCACCCACAGACTGGAGGATGCTACCTGAAATTTAATATGGTGATTGATATAGCAAGGTACCAGTTTAGAAATAACTATATAATGAAAAACAACATGTTCATATACAACCTTTGCATTCCATGAATTCATAAGTGTGAAAATATCACACTTCACTTAAGATCATTTCTTTTAAATTCTTTTGAAAGAATTTCAAAAGCAAAGTCTCTTATCAGCATAAGACTTGATTTTATTCCTGAAAAAAGTGAACATGTTTTCTCAATAGTATTACTCTAAACCAGAGGTCCCCAACCTTTTGGGCACCAGGGACCGGTTATGTGGAGAGAGGCTTTTCCGCGGACTGGAGAGGGTGTGGTTTTGTGTGCTGCCTGCATCCTGCAGATGGGGCTTTGCTTGTTTGTGTGGCCTGGTTGCTGGCCTGGTTGCTGGCATGGACCGGGGGTTGGGGACCCCTGCTCTAAACAGTAAAAACATCTTCCAAACAGCTGGTTCTGCAGGCAATATTAAAATTTGCTGCTTAAGTTTATCCTAGTCAAAACAACCTTATTTTAAATTTTTACCCTTGTTGTGACTCTCACTTCTGCATGATAAACTGCCTTGTTTGAAGAAATTTAGTTAGGAAATTACAGTGTGAAAAACATTTTTAAAAACAACCTGCTGAGCATGCCCAATTCATTACCTCCCTTGCTAATTTAAGTCTGCACCCCAAGTGTGATTAATGTTTCCAGGTGTGGTGATTTGTTAGTGCTCCCAGAGAAATTATAAATGGAAAAGATCTATAGCATTTAATTAATCGATGACAAATAATTCTTCTTTGCAACAAGCACAGTTGTCATCTGCCAGTGTTGAAAAAGTATAAGAAAAGTAGATGTTTTTATTGTTCCAAAATGATTTAGTTGTCTTTCCAATCTCTTTTTAATAATAGCTGATATGCTTATGAATTTTTCCAAAAGCAAAATTTAAGAATAAAAGAAAAGATTAGCTGGATCTTGTAGAATCTTAGATTAAATCTAGTCCGACAATGTGGTTTAAGGAGGCTTAAGGATGTAGAAAGAACCTGCCAGTAGATTTCTGCCTCAGACAAACTCAGTTCAACATCCTGAATGTTCAGTGACAGAGCAAAGGACATGCAGAAAGTGAGTTGATCTTGAAAGTTTCCAAGTAACCTGATCAAGTTAAATTAAGATTGATTTTCTATCTTAAACAAGAAACAGCCAGTATTGTCAATACAGACCAGAAATTTACCTGATGTCTTCCAGATACTATATTCAGGTTTTTGTTTTTTTTTAAATAATGCTGCTTGGGACTGCTTGAAATCCAACAAACTGAAGCACCCGAGGTTGCCTATCCTTAATACACACACACAAAAAAATCACATGAGTAACTATTCAAACTGTTTTAAAGCAGATTGCTATGCACTTGAGTAGATGTTGGGAAACTCTCAAATAGAGAATAATGGTAATAAGTAATTTCTTTTAGGATTTCTCCCCACTAGCATTTAATGATGGAATGAGCATTTCTTTGGCAACCTTTTGTGCCATATCCTAAAAATATTGCCTTTCTGTTGTCCCCCACCCAAGACATTCACGATGTGCATGAAGTCATTGTTGACTCTGAGAGATCACATAAATGGACCATGACAAGCGGTCCTTAACCTGGTCTTTCAGGTCTTCCAATGGTTCCCTCATAACCATTGTAAGTAAATCCATTCGCCTTGCTGCTAGTTGTCATCCTCTTTGCTTCCCTTCTATTCCCCAATGACACCATGTCCGTAATCTATAATTTTGATCTCATTTTTGCCTGTTATGATGTTAAAATTGTGTTTTCCTTCCTAAATGTTCCCTCTCCCAAAAGCCATGACTGTTTTACCATTAATGTCACCTGACATACCTCACTGATCATGTAGTCAGCAGAGGAACTGAGGGACCACTGGGAATTGGGATAAGCCTAGTTCTTATTGGCTATGATTGGATGATCTGGGCACGTCTCCTTAATTACAGTCAATGAGTGTATTCTATGGCTATTTTGCTTTGAAAAATGGGTGAATCTGAGTCTTTGAAGCCCTCAGTTGCCTCTGTCACATCTGTGTTTAGCAGCAGTGTGAACAACTTGAGAGAGGGGAAAAGCACATGTTTGTCACCTGCTTGTTTGGGCTGTTAGCTATACAGACTGATGAAGCTATCTGAAGGGGAAATTTTTTCGGCAACTGGTGGGTACACATTTTGGAATTGGTTTTGTTTATGATGCAGATTTACAGGCTCTTTCTTATCTTTATTTTAATTTTATATTACTTTGGTGTTACAAAACAAATAAACCCATTTTGTATGTTTGTATAAAACACATAATGGGACACGGTGGCTCAGTCGGTTAAGACGCTGAGCTTGTCGATCAGAAGGTCGGCAGTTTGGCGGGTCGAATCCCGAGTGCCGCATAACAGAGTGAGCGCCTGTTACTCGTCCCAGCTTCTGCCAACCTAGCAGTTCGAAAGCACATAAAAATGCAAGTAGAAAAATAGGGACCACTACGGTGGGAAGGTAACAGCATTCCGTGCGCCTTTGGCGTCTAGTCATGCCCTCCACATGACCACAGAGACGTCCTCGGACAAACGCTGGCTCTTCGGCTTTGAAACAGAGATGAGCACCGGCCCCTAGAGTTGGAAACGACGAGCACGCATGTGCGGGGGAACCTTTACCTTTACCTTTACCTATAAAACACAAAAAATTATATGTTTCTGTGATTACAGTTACCTCGTAGTTTTCTTGTGTTTAGGATAATTTAAGATAATTTGATATAAAATTTATACTGGATTTAGGATAATTGTACATTATCCCAAATTCCTCCAGTTACATGAAGGGTAGAAGAAATTTTTTATTTTATTTTATTTAAATTTCATTAATTTTTCTAATGTTACATTTATATCTTTGAAAAGCAAAGTGGTGGCTGAGTTACAATAATTCAGTTACATACAGATATCATTAGTACAGAATTTTTTATTGCTTCACTCCCACTCTTAACACTTAATATTCAGAAGTATTGCATATTCTATGTATGATAACCATCCTGGCAAATAACCATTGATGGACCGAGCCTTCCTAAACTTGTCTAAATTCCTTTTAAAATCACAAGCCCATCTTCTGCAGTGTATAAGTAATTAATACTTTGTATAAATTGTGCTGTCGTTTTAAATTTTATTTTCTTTGCCTTCTTATTCTTACAGACCGACACAAAATTCATGGCACAGTATCTACTGCACTCATCTTTATTATAGCCCCTCCCCCCAGATTTCTGTATAATAATAATAATAATAATAATAATAATAATAATAATAATAATAATAATAATAATAATAATAATAATAATAGTTGGAAGGTACCTTGGAGGTCATCTAGTCCAATCCCCTGCTCAGGCAGGAAACCATATACCATTTTGGACAAATGGCTGTCCAGTCTCTTCTTAAAAACATCCAGTGTTGGAACATTCACAGCTTCTGGAGTCAGGTTAAGTGTTCTAACTGTCAGGAAGTTTCTCTTTAGTTCTAGGTTGCTTCTCTCCTTGATTAGTTTCCATCCATTGCTTTTCTCCTGCTTTCAGATGTTTTGGAGATCAGGTTGATTCCCTCTTCTTTGTGCCAACCACAGGTTGTTCCAGAGGTTAATTGTTCTATTTTATTAGTCTATGGAGATTCTCAGTCAGCCAGGTCATACTTGTCCCAAATATGTTTTTTTTTCCTACGAGGCAACTGGACTTTCTTGTTTTTCTTTGAAGACATTTTGCTTCTCATCCAAGAAGCTTCTTCAGCTCTAAACACTATTTAGATTAGTGTTTTTCAACCTCAGCAACTTTAGTTCAAAAACCTACAGCATGCTGGCTGGGAATTCTGGGAGCTGAAGTTTACACATTTTAAAGTTGTTGAGGTTAAGAAATTAGAATATGGAAATGGATGCCCCAAAATGGATACACATGGGCAAAATGCACCACCAGACTATTTGTACAATTGTCTATCAAAAAAAAATAAAGCCTATCAAGACAAATATATACGTAAGGGATAATCTTGAAATACATTAAGTAGTTATAGATTTATAGTGATTTAGGATTTTGTGGACTACAGATAACTTCATCAGTCTTGAAGGTGCTTTGAGACACTTGGTGGGTTGCAGTCTTGCCTCCAGAAATTGTGGATGCTCCAACACTGGAGATTTTTAGGAAGAGATTGGAAAACCATTTATCTGAAATGGTATAGGGTTTTCTGTTTGAGCAGGGGGTTGGACTAGAAGACCTCCAAGGTCCCTTCCAACTCTGTTATTCTGTTATTCTATTTCTGAATATTAAATGCGTGTAGGATCAAAGCAGAGTAGTACTTTCTGAATGTGAGTAAAATGTGATCAGATGATAGCTATTTTTAATGTACACTAGATCTGCTGCATCATTAATCATTCACTTATGGGTTTTTCCCTGCCTCAGGCACTTAAGTTTGCTTATTGAAATGAAGCAGAAGTTGGCAGTCCAAAAATCCATAGAAGAAGATGCTCTGCCAGGATTTGGGGAGAATTTATCATCACACAAGGGTTTTCCTAGCACACAGAGGACCCCAGTAAACTGCTCTTGAGGATTTTTGGGTGCTTTATATCCATTTGGGGTGCTGCAGGGATTAGTGCTCACTTCTCTCTTGCTTAACATCTGACACCATGGCATGACCTCATCCATTATCATGGGATGTGATCATCAGTATGTTTCAAATATCCAATTGTACATCTATTCTTCAGGCAAATTAAGCAATGCTGTGAACATCCTATCTCAGTGTCTGGAACCTGTGAGGATAAGGATGGAGTGCTGACTGACAAGACCAACAAGTGTTCTGAGAGTAGGGTGGGGTGCTAAAGGACAAACCTGACAAGACTGTCCACATTGAGGCGAGGATGGTCTCATTACTTCTGAGCTTCCTAAGGTCCCTTAAAACCTGGCTTTACCAACAGCCCTGCTGACCCAAGGAAATGGATGATCTAGTGAGATGGATCCTTGCTCTTAATATCTCTTTGTCTATTATTTCTTTCTTTTGGTTTATTTCATAGTGGTTTTTTTTTAGTAATTGTTAATGATAATGGCGGCGAGAGTGGTGAGGATAGCAGAAAAGAGTTCATTTCCTTCTATCCAGGACATAACATATAAGTGATGCTTGAGCAAGGTCTGCACGATTGTCTGGGATGCTCCACATCCTCTTCATCACCTGCTTTCCTTGTTACCCTCAGGGAGGAAGCTTTGTGGTATCTGAAGCAGAACATCCAGATTCAGTCACAGTTTTGTTTCATATAGCATCAGCCTTGTGAACATTCAAGCTTCCTCCTTCTGCTATGTGTCCAAAATGGACAGTGATTAATATATGTATATGTATGTGTGTGTGTGTGTAGTAGCATGTGTATATGTGTGTTATGTATGTGTATGGGTAGATATATATTTTCTTTTGAGAGTAGGCAACAGAATTTCATTTTTAATATAGGCCAGTGTGCTCACAGTAAAACTGACAATAAAGGTCATCTTATCTTATAATGGTTTTAGATGTTTATTAGTTGTTTTAGTTTTGTTGGGTGTGCCAAGAGTCACTTGGTTTGTGAGACAAGTGGCTATTAATACAATAAATAAATGTACATTTCTTTCTCTGATGTTCTTCCTCCCTCTGTCCTCCTCTTCCTCCTCTAGGAGTGGTAGTAAGAAGTAATGAGAAGAGGCAGATTTAAGGTTTCTTTTGTTGAGTTTTTTTCATTGTATCTGGGGAGGGGGGCTTTCTTGGGGGCCTCCCTAACCTGCAGACCCTACTAGTTCAGTCTAATTGGCACTGCTGCCCTGGCAGGTAAGTAGAACAAGTGGAGACATTGTACTTTCAGAGAATTCAAAGCACTTTACCAAAACTATTGTTATTTCAAACAATATCTATAAAAATAGAGAAAGTTTTTTTGATGACTTAAATGCATTGATTTTGAAATTCATCTGGCTAGAATTAGATTGAAATTGTTACAAGAATCTAAAGAAAATGGAGGCTTTGGACTTCTGGACTGGGTTTTATACTACCAAGCATGTGCATTAACATGGTTAAAGGAATGGATTACTCTTAGACACAAAAGACTACTATATTTAGAAGGACATGATTTGCAATTGGGATGGCACGATGGTATGGGAAGAACAAAATTCACAGATATTTTCAAAATGATTATATAAGAAATGCTTTATTTTTAATATGGGAAAAGATAAAAGTGAAAATATATAAGAAAATTCCAGGGTGGATTTCAAAAATGGAAGTGTTCTCTCACCCAAATTTAATTAATCGTGAGAAAATTCTAACGTACAAAGATATCTTGAATATCGAAGGGAACTTAAAAACCAAACAGTTGGAAAAACAGTGCATCAAGTTATCATGGTGGCCTCATTTACAAATACAAACTAGAAAGATAATAAAATATATGGTTTTTATAAAGAGCACACAATGTTCTTAACATCAGACAAAAAACTGATTAAGAAATTGTATATTTTTTGTAAAAGTGAAAGAAATAATGATAACATAGGCTAAAAACTTTGGGCACAATATAGAGTTAGAAAACTGGCAAAATCTTTGGGAAATAAACTATAAAATAACAATGGCAACTGTATACAAAGAAAATCTGTATAAAATGTTTTATAGATGGCATTTACCACCAGCCAGACTAGCAATTGTTGGAAAAATAGGCAAAAATCAGACATGTACTATCATCTTTGGTGGACATGCTCTAAAGCAAAAAAAAAAAAGACAAAAATTCATACTTGGTTAGAAAAAATGTTAAGAAAGCATGTAGATTTTAAATCAGAACTATTTTTGTTAGATATAATTTCAGGAAAATATGACAAAGAAAATGTATGTTTAATGGTACACGTATTAACAGCAGCAAGAATTGTTTTTGCTCAGAATTGGAAAAATGAAGAAACACCTTCTGAAGCTGACATAATCAAAAAAATATTGGAATGTGCAGAAATGAACAGACATTGAAGATTAAACACAAGGAAGATATAGAGTATTTTCAAATATGGGATGTATTTTACCAATGGCTGGAAAAATGGGGTAGAGATTAGGATTTTATTACATGTTATTAAAATAAGACCCAGACAAGACATTATTTATTAAGCACTTATGAAATGTAAACTTATAAAAAAAATAAATAAAATATATTATTTAAAAAAGCACTCAAAGGCTGGATTTATACAATACTGCAGTCAATAAAATACAATTGCTAGGTTCACGTAATATACTATACTAAAATATTCATATTGCAGATTAGACTAATGGCTTAGTTCATACAATGTGAAGAAACAACTGCATGACACAAATCTCTAATCCTATTTTGCCTTGCCTCTATAGCATCTTGTGAGATCATTGTTCCTCACTTGTCAGGCAGCTTTTGTAAGTTTAAGTTTGGTATACTTTTGTAGTCTTCCGCAACTAAAGTTACTTTAATGCTACTTTTGCAGAAAACAGCTCAAAAAGAGAACATCTGAACAGCTGACCGAAGAATGTTTACCCACATTAACAGGCAAGTAACCACCTTGGAAAGGAAAAAAAGCCCCAGGTTTACATAGATTTAGCATTTACCAATGTATGCTTTTAGAAACAAGGGGTGTAACTTAAAAACCCAATTCATCTCCCCACTGAGGAGAAGAATTTATTAGTTGAGCAAGTTACCAGCTTAATCTGCCTGTCCAGTTGCTCACTGTTGAGTGGCTATTTCCTAGTTTATCCTCTTCTAATAGTGTCAGCATTTCTTTCAAACAAGAAGAACATTTGGGTGGGGGGGGAGAAAATCTCATAGGTAGAGTGATGTGTTACTGTACTTATCTACAGTAACTGTCCTTTGGTAATTTTTTTATAAATAGTTGAAAACTTGCTTGGGAATGAACTGTATTAAACAGAACTTATTTCTCTGAACAGACGTGCAGAAAATTCCATTGCTACTGTGAGAATCAATCAGTGTGTTGTATATGTAGAAGTTTCTTTGATTTTGAACACTGAAACATGAGGACATGACTCTAGCATGCTTTTTGAATTTAATACACAGCTGTGGGTTTTTATCCTTTCTTGCTTTAACATAAGAACAGTGTTAGCTTTTTGAATTTTATACACAGCTGTGGGTTTTTATCCTTTCTTGCTTTAACATAAGAACAGTGTTAGCATTTTATTTTATTAATACTACCTGTATGCATAGTCAAGATGCATTTTTTAGATATTCTTTTGAATTTGGTTCAAATTCAGAAAAAGGTTAAAAAAGTATTTCTGCAAAAGTTTGCAAAGATGTACTTGTTTGAAAAATGTAGATGCAGGTCAAAACATGAAGATAGTCCAGAAAATGGTGTTTTTACAGATACGTTTTAAGGCCAATGCATACTACGATGGCAATTTGGAAATAAACCTCCATTTGAGCATGTGTGAGAAATAGCGATGCCCATCCTA
The DNA here is from genome assembly GCF_947247035.1 of Vipera ursinii. Classification (NCBI taxonomy): domain Eukaryota; kingdom Metazoa; phylum Chordata; class Lepidosauria; order Squamata; family Viperidae; genus Vipera; species Vipera ursinii. The sequence goes on along the minus strand of NC_139515.1, from coordinate 65,513,211 downwards.
TTGCGCTGTGCACAGTAGTTCAATAGGCAGTGAGGAGTGGAAGGAGAAGGTTGTGTTGCATTTGACTCGTCTGCTAGCTCAGTTGAAAATCAACCAGTTTTTTTAAAAATGAAACAGTGGCTTGCAAGTTGCATTGTACCGCTTCGATGATGACAATGCACTTCATGATGTTGTTACAGGATGGCTTCATTCCCAGGTGGGAGATTTTTTTCCAGAAGGAATTTCAAACCTTGTAAGACATTATGACAAGTGCCTCAATTTGAATGGCGATTATGTCAAAAAGTAATGTAATATTCTAGTTTTCTAATGTGTATAATACAAGTTCCTTATCTGTGAGCATCTGTCATTGTTAACCAAACAGGTTTATTCCCAAATTGCCCTCCTATATTTACACATATTTTAGGTTTGTGCAAAAGAATAGACTAGAGTAAAATATGGCTATATAGCAGTAATCTTGGCAATTAAAATATATGGACTTCAACTCAAATTTCAATTTTCAAGGCAAAGACCACATAACTTAAAGCTGCCCGTGTTGAGAAACACTGCTATATAGCTTACATATTAGTATATTGTGAGAATCCTGACACCTTCTTAGTTTGTTACATGAACCAGGTCACCACAGTAAGAAAAAGTAAATTAAATGGGAGACAAATGCTTAAAATCAGGGGGAGGAAGAAATTAACCATGTTTTCCTTTTTGTAAATTTATTTCTCTATGAAGAGAAGAATGACTAGGGATAAGGGGAGTAGATCAGGATACAGATTAACTACTATCCAGTTATCCAATTAATCAGATTTCAAGACTAATAGTTTTTTCCTCTGACTTTTAAAGAATGTGAATTTATCCCATCTTCTTTAGACTTTTACAAAGGTATTTATAATAGAGTTTCCTTGAAGAATAGTAGCTACTTTATTGGATTTTTCTTAAATAAATAAATGATATATAAAGCCACACTTTTTTTCTTCTTAGCATTTTTCCTGCAAATGCAGGGTCTACTTTCTTTTTCATCAACCAAGTATTGATCCTTTGGTTGTGGCAGCCATTGATCAACCAGCTTGTTGCCTGAGCCTGATATCATGGGCTAAGAGAGAGTGACTGGCCCAAAATATATTCAGATATCTATATACCGACAAAGATAGTATTGTATATGCCATGGTATTCCCTACACCCTACAAAAGCAATGAAGCAAAGAAGCAGGAATGGAAGAATATTTATACCTTTGAATTTTGATGTTGAAAATGATTCCTGAGAAAGCAAACTCATGGCTCATTGAAAAAAATCAATATATTTGATATGGTCAATTGACTAATCAATAAAGTTCTGCTTCTTTCTCCTTTGGACATATTATGCAAAAACTAACCTTCTACCAGAGGCTCTAATACTGGGAAAAGTAGAAGGAAAGAGAATTAGAGGAGGCAGCAAGGGGATGGACTCAGTTACAATGCTGAAGATGCACTCATTATATGGTTGCTAGGAGTCGAAAGTGATTTGATGGGGCATAACCAATCAATGCTACACTGAAATTTTCCCAAAGTTTCTTTCCTCAGGGTTGTGAGGTGACAAAAATATTTGCTTATGTTTTTCCCCACAATATAGTATCTTCCCTGGAGATTTGAAATGTGGGAAGCAGATTGGCTGCCAGATATCTGAAATGAAAAAAAAGATGCTTCCCTTTACTTCAGTATGGTGAGAACAGCAGGAATCATGTCCCCTGCCCATGATAATTGCACTGAAAGGCTTAGGGGAGGGGATTAAAAATATCATGTTTTCTTTCATTGAGTCAGAATGATTTTAAAAAAAACACTGAAAAAATGTTAAGCACATATTTGCATAGCAACATAAAGCAGAACATACAGCAAAGGTAAGAAAGATGTTGTGATTCTAATTAAATAAATAAGTAAATATCCGACTATGCTATTTATACTATTTAAAAAAAATCCATCAAAATAGAAAATGGAATTTATTTAATTAGCTTCAGAATACAAGTTGACTGCACCCATCCAAGCCTATTACATCTCCTTCTGGCTTTGTTGGTTAATGAGAATAATTGGTCTGTCTCTTTCTTTTAAAGAAAGAAAAGAAGGCTCCAATCTGACATAATGTGGTTATTGAGAAGCACTATCATAATAATAGTCTTCAGAATATCCTGAATCGCAGTTTAAACCAACAATGTATTGCATGATATCAATGCTATAATTGGTATAAAATGTTCTCTGGTGGTGTTTCTGAATAAAATTGTAGTAGTTATAACACCAAACAAGATAAATGTTCTTCTGAAATATTAAAGACCTCTTTGGTTCTTCTTTCTGTGAAAATTCAGTGGCCAACAAAAGTTCATAGGAACACTGAAGTAGGTTTAAGAGAAATAGTTTTCTCCACCTTCTGGTTCCAATTCTTAGAAACTGACTTTCTCTGATTCTGGAAGTACTGATAGTCTTAATAATTAATATGTATGAATAGTCCAATTCTTCTTAAAACTATCCAAATTATAGACCAGTTTTTCTCAGATCGGGGAATTTCAATGACCCTCAGATCCTACTGCAGGTCTTCCCATTTTTGGAGCTAAGGGAACTTTTAATAGCATTAGGAGCTGATAACTCAAAAATTGGTTGAAACAGAATAAGATGGGGGTTGTACATCCATCCTTGCTCGGCTTAAACTCTCAGCAGTCATCAACCATGCTATCCTTCTGGACTGTCTCTGGAGATTGGAAGTAGGTGGTTCTGTGTTGTGCTGGTTTTCCTCCTTTCTCTGGGGTCAGTTCCAGTAGGTGATTGGAGAGGAGAGGTCCCATCCTTGAGCTTTAATATATGGAGTGCTGAAGGATTCAGTTGTTTTTCCTCTCCTGCTTAACATCTACCTTGGTGGAACAGTGGGCTAATGCCTCCTTAAGTAACACCAGCTGCCTGCAATTATTGCAGGTTCGCATCCCACCAGGCTCAAGGTTGACTCAGCCTTCCATCCTTCCGAGGTAGGTAAAATGAGGACCCAGATTGTTGGGGGCAATTAAGCTGACTTTGTAATAATGCCGCTTGGGGTGTGTGTGTGAAAGCCCTAATAAGCAGGCATATACATAGAATGAAGGCTACTGCTAAGCTTGTAAGCCGCCCTGAGTTTTCGGAGAAGGGCGGGATATAAATGGAATTAAAATAAATAAATAAATAAATACCTGATTTATGAGGTGAAGTATCAGCATCACACTGATGATAGTCAATCATACATCTCTGCACCTAGCAAAATTAAGCAATTCTCTTGATGACTTACCCTGGTGTTTGGATACCATGGAGATGTGGATCTGGAATAACAGACTTCAGCTGAACCCTGAAGACAGAGTTGCTCTGAGTTCTGAGGCCTGCCAGTTCAGCGATTATGCCAACTTTGGTACTGAGTGGGGTTGCTCTACATCAATCACACCTACTGTGTAATTTATGAGTTCTCCTAGGTTAATGATTCCTGCTTGAAAACCAGGGAGTAGTTATGCTAGGAGAGGTTTCACATAGCTTGGTGTTGTGTGCCAGTTGCACTCATTCCTGGATCAGGAAGCTCTGCCAAACAGATTAAGAGTCTCTTCCATGGATTACCATAACATGTATGAGGTGTGAAAGATTAGGTCTACATGTGAAGTACCACTTCTTCCTGACAACATCTGCTGTTATGTCTGTCTGGAAGAAGAGGTATGTTATGGGTCTTATGTGCTAAGGAGTTGTATCTAATGGGACTCAGGAGATGGATCTTTTCTGCCATGGTACCTACTCTGTGAAGTTGGCCTCATCCCTGTTAAATGTTCATAAATTCCTTGAGACTTGGTTGTGTCATCGAGCTTGGAAGTCTCAGGGTAATGGTGAATTAATGAGATGGCTCCATCGTCTATAAAATTTGATGCTGCCACCTTGCCTTTTAAATCATATCTTACTGCTTTTAATTGTTGGTTGTTATATTGTAAGTCATACAGAGTCACTGTCTGTGAGGTGGGTGTCTATGAAAGAGAGGGGGGAGGAGTGAAAACAAAAACTAAAATTGGTTTCGCCAAATTTTAAATGTAATAAAATTTCTATTCAATTCAATGTAACATTTTTTTTGTTTATTTAATGCTTTCTTCCTTCTATTCCATTATTACAAATTATAATCTGACAGTGCATTTTAAAGAGACTTTGAAGTTCATATCCACTTGGATCTTTGTAAATATTTTCTCCAGAGGGGTTAAGTGATCAAACTGGCTGGGATGGTTGATAATTACTGTTTAAACAAATAGAGGATCACAGATTCCTCATCTCTGGACCAATCCATGTTCTTGGTTATTTTATGAGAACCCGTATGTTGATTAAGATGTTAAGGTAGTACCTTGATTTGGAAAATCTAGGCATTCCATGTTGATTAAATGTTAAAACAGGTTGATACAGTTGAGCCAGCTGTTTAATCCAATGGGAAGCAGCTTCTGTGCATTTTCTGCTGATGCCTCTTTTAGCATCATTTGTCCTAGAAGAGTATTCATTTAATTTGGCACTTCACTTTCAATGTGTTCAATGAATTAAATTCATCTTTGGATTTTAATTTTAAATTAAAATAATTTGATCTTAAATTAAGGTCAGGTTTAACTCCATCCTAAGCCATGGCAGTTGAATAGTTGATTTTTGGCTAGCTAGTATCTCTCAGACTGGCCCACCTCACAATTATTTGAATTTATTTTTTTTTATTTTTCTAATATCTATTGCATGCTTCTACTTTCTATGCTAATGAAGATAACTGAAATTGGTTTATAATATTCTGTAGTTTCTATTGCTTCACCCACAATAGCTGATCCTGTTGCTATAATGGGAAATTCTATCTTTGCACATATTGCTTGTTGTTGTTGCTATCTTCATTTATTTTAAGAAGGTAGTGATTAATATGTTTTCTCCATTTTAAAAGACAATATCTAATCCTGAGAAAAGATTTCACAAGTAAAATCATTGCATGTCATTAACTCTGCCTCCAAAATTCACCCTCTGTCCTGACAATCTTTGGGCAATGTCCCTTTAGCAAGCACACATAAAGCCTCATTCCAAAAGCTGTATTTTCATACAACCAACCAGAATCACCAATTAAGGCTGCTAAAGCTGCACAGTAGATTTTTTTAAAATAAAATTATTATTATTGTTTTTTAAAAAAACTTTTCCTTTTTGCTATTGACTGCCTTTTTGGATGCATATCCAATGTTATTTAAGTTATTTAATCAATTTGTTCAACACACTGTTGTGCTAAATATTCTCATCTCAAAGCTGTTTAGAAAAAGCAAAAAAAGATATAGCAATAGTACATTTGGGAAGGTAAATATAACATCTGCATTAAGAAAGTTGTAGAAAGGAGGAAAACTTATTCATGGCATATTCCCAAAGAAAACTGAAGAGAAGAGCTAAGTTTTCAGCCGAGTCTGAAAAGAGCTGAGAGTAGACATCTTATGGGTCTTATATCATGAGAGAGATCACTGAGGGATGGTATTCCAGAGAACAGTCATTACTAAAGAAAGGAACAATGATATGTGATTAAGTTCACCCCTCACTATTCTCACTGGCTGCATTCCCAAAAGACAACATCTGATTATGGTTGGAATCATATCATGGGATAGAAGTGGTTCAACTATAACCAGCTGCATATAACTTTTATAACATGTACTGCTTGCTCTAATTCAAGGAGTAGCTTGAGCACTCTTCCAGACTGCAGGTTTCACAACTATGCCATGTAGCCTAGCCCTAATGGAGCCTCTGGTCATGTAGCAAACATGAAATCATCAATGAAGAAAACTCAATTACAAAAATGGATGGGGAGAGGGACTGCTCTTTCATTCAGTGACTATGGGGCTGTCATTTCCCATTTGAACTTTTCCAATGCATTAATAATAATATCCTTAGCTGTGAGCATTTCTTTCCCTCCCTGTTCCCTACCTCCAGAGCAATTAGCTATAAAATGGAGTAGAAAAACTCTTGTATAAGAATCTGGCTCAGAAAAGCTTCTACATAGTATACTGTACCAATCTTTGGGGAACATATAGAATTCTTATCTCTTTTCATAAAACTATGATAAAGAAACAAACAAATAATGCCTATATAGATAAATTGGATTTCTGAAGTGGCAGGAATGGCAATTTAATTCTTCTTATATTTGGGGCTGAGTAGAGTGATGTCATGCACTTAGATCAGTAGTTTTCATGATACCCAAAGGAACTGTAGGCAGATTTGAGAGTGGTTGCACACACAAATTATGGTTGGACAATTATGCTTAATCACATTGATATGCTGGACCTGTTGTGTTACCATTCTTCTAATGGCTGGCATATGCTTACTTACTCAATTCTCAATACCTCATTCAAACTTCCTACAAGGAAGTTTGGAGTCTCTCTGTGGGAGGGAAAGGTTAGGAGAGCAGGGATCCCAAATGTGAAGGAAGATGAGCTCTGGGTCTTCTATAATGTTTTCCATTAGCCCAGGTAGGAAAAGTCACTGGGCTATGGCAAGAAAGACATTTGGAAGGAATTTTTTTAGCAGATAGATTCTCAGCTTGTGTCCCAGTCAGCAGAATGGGGAAGATCTGTTTGGTGATAGGAGAAAGTGAGGTGGCAATTGATACCACCAATACCACCATATCCCGCTTCTTCTGCTTATGAGAGTCACCATGGTTGAGAAAGCCAGAAACAATGGTGCCAATCTTCCTGCTCACCAAATGAAGGGCAAAAGAGTAGCAGAGTGGTAGACAAAGCGGGGACTGCCATCTTGCACTAAGTAGATGGTTTGTTACTCAAATTTATCATGAGGTGATAAATAGTGCCATTGGATTCACACCTAGATATAGGAGAAATGATTCAACAGGGAGTTATGGCTCTTCCCTTCTGTTACCTCTTCCTTAATAAAGGAGATCTAGAAGGAGAACTAAACTACCGTATTTGGTTATCCTTCACATATTTTACCCCTTGGGCTTTGGGGAGTGAAAACTATAACAGGAAAAAAATCCTCTCTTTCTGGAAAGAAGAATGAATATAAGAGCAACTTGTATCACTGTGCCAGGTAGTCTTCTCCTAAGTTGGGTCAATGGAAGAGGTGAAGAAGAAGCTGTCTTGGTGAAAGGGATCTCAGTGAGGTTTAAAGGGAGGAGGTGGTCTGGGAGACTGGCTCTTCCTGCAAAGTGAGAGCCTCATTGGGGCTGAGGGGGTAGAAGGAGTGAATTGAAACAACTCTGGTTGGGATTTCTGTCAAAAGACTGGTGGAGAAATCCTATGGTTATTACAACTTCCTTCAATAGCAAATGGCTTGGAAGTTTAAGCAGAGGCTACAAATAAATGTATCTTCATTGGAAATAGAAGCTTCCCTTTCAAATATGGTACATTGCCCTTCAGATGGTGGTAAGCAAAGTGCCAGGCATCCCCTGCATTGGCCAGACTAGCCTCAGCTGCTGGGAGTTACAATTGAACACCATCTGGAGGACCACCAATTTGAGATTACATTTTAATTATTGAAAGTGCTAATGAAATTTATTTATCATGTTAGGAGTCACAGCAGTGCAGAGTTCGTGAACTCCTGATTTAGAACATGTGTATTTTTTCCCTCCTACTTTGGATGAAAAAAAAAAGTCAACACAGAGAGAATAGCTGAAAATTATAAAAACAAATTATTTCAGGCTAGAAGTTGCAACTTTTAATTGTAGATGTGTTGTGAGTGTGATTAAAAGCAGCCTTTCATAAGCCATGAAGATAGTTGTGGAGTTAATATACAATGCCAGTATATCCATATTTCTGTCACAGAAATTAGAGTGAGGGAGTTTCAAAAAGGCAATTTGTCAAGAGGTTCATAAAGGAGGGAGCAGATGGGGGCCAATCTTCCATTTCTCTTACTTTCTAATGGAATTGCCAATGACTTATGATCTGAAGTATACCAAGAGTTTAGATGAAGAAAAAAAAATATTGGGAGGCTTTGCTCTCTGACAGAAGGGAGGATTGGCATTTAATGGCACATGAAATCCCCCCATCAGGTTTGAACAAAGCTATTATTTTCTCTAAAGAGTTGTACTAACTGAGAAACCTTTTCTTTCTTTTTATCCTCATTCTTCATGCAGGTACCATGAATCTTCCTTTCAGATGTGAGCTCGGTGGGAAATAGTCTAACTTGAGCACCTTGGTGAAGAGATAATTCACCACCTCAGAAAGTTTTTCATCTCCGTTTTATGGAGGGTCTGAAAAAGCATATAGACAGTTGATCCACTGCATCATATTTTGGAATGAAATCATCTGGAGCTATCTTAGTAAAGCAGAGGTATATTGATAACTATTGTGCGTACATGCAACCCCTGCTATCTGTAGAGGTTTTCACACAATCTGGGTTGCCAACAACTGTGCTGAGACTTATAAAACATTCATTCTATTTGTATAACATATTAAATTAGCATGTAGAATATTGATGTTCTATCAATCCTCACATCCCTTCACTCAGTTTCCAATATTTTAGTGTGGGGGACACTATCTGAAGGAGACTTACTGTATACAAATTCTCTTGAAGTCATGTCTTATTCTTATGAGTTTGGCGCTTTTATCATTCAACTTGAATAAAGGTAAAGGTAAAGGTTCCCCTGCACATGCGTGCTAGTCGTTTCCGACTCTACGGGCCAGTGCTCATCTCCGTTTCAAAGCTGAAGAGTCAGCGCTTGTCCGAGGACATCTCCGTGGTCATGTGGCCAGCATGACTAGACGCCAAAGGCGCACGGAACTCTGTTACCTTTCCATCGTAGTGGTCCCTATTTTTCTACTTGCATTTTTACGTGCTTTCAAACTGCTAGGTTGGCAGAAGCTGGGACGAGTAACAGGCACTCACTGTGTTACGTGGCACTCGGGATTCGACCCGCCAAACTGCCAACCATGTGATCGACAAGCTCAGCGTCCTAACCCACTGAGCCACCGCATCTGTTCAATTAAATTACTTCACACTCAATATATAGTTCATGAACAATACTTGTCAATACAGTATAACTCCTTAGTCTTAAAGATGACATAGATCTGTATTCTTTTTCTGCAAATAAGCTAATATGTATTGATCTGGAGGTTCTAAGTATTAGATTTCCACCTCTTCAGTTACATTACAATATGTTTACTTTCCAAGCACAGTATATTTTTTCCTATTTCCATATGATTGTGTATATAGTTTTGACAAGAGCATACTAATAAGAATGTGAATATGACATCTGTCATCTATACTATCCTTCAAGGTGTACAGTGATGTAATATATAATTGGATTAATTAGTAAAATATATTACTGAGAAAGAAGATTCTGATTAATCCAGAAAAGTCACATCATGCATCAAAATGAACAATATAACTGCATTTTTTATTCATTTCACTGAAATTGGAAATAAACAGATCTTTGTGTTGATCCCTGACCACCAATAGATTGATTTTTTTTCCTTCTGGTAAAAGACTAATGACATTCTTTTTCCATTCTCACATATGGCCACTTCTGAACTGAAGTCAAATACGCTGCTTGAAGGAAACACTACACTTCCACCCTGGTGATATTGGAATTTTGGATTACTGGATGGATTTTACTTATCTATCTCTCTTGGAGATAACAATGAGTGATATTGTTGATCTGAATCATAAACATCACTTAGATACTGGCACCACTTTTATTTCAGATTTCTTTTCTCTTTCTTCTTTATATAATCAACAAATACTGACTTCCAGATTCATTAATGCTTTGCCTAGGAGGCAAAGGGTAAGGGAGAGATTGCACCATTATGTTCTTTCTTTCTTTCAATCTTGCACTAAACCAGTAAGGCCACAGAATTAAAGCATATACTGTACTACCAGCTGAGCAGCCTAGTACTGTTAAACAATTAATACACCAGCTGCTGGTTGTTGTTGTTGTTGTTTTTAATTCTGTGAAAGATGTAAATGGCAACCTCTTTGTGTCTTATTGTGCTACACAAGCAGATTTGTCTGTCAAAGCTCGTGTGGCAGGGAATCATTTGTGTGTAACTTGATCAGGGTTGTGTGAGTGATGAAAACATGAAAACAACTCTACTGCTCTTGGTATTTCTCAAGGACTATCTGTATAGTGATTTAGAAAGAAGGGGATAAGCCCATCTTAACCTAAAATGGCTGGTGACCTCCTCTCTATTCCCACCTGGTCACCTGATTTCACCTCTGAAGAAATGGGCTTAACACCTAACAGGTTTTAAATACAAAATTACTGTCACTGGATTCTGTCAGCCAAGGGCAGGGGTGTCAAACTCGCAACATCATGTGATGTGTCGTGACGTATTGCAACTTTTTTTCCATTTTTGTCAATGGGGTGGGCACGGTTTCACCATGACACATCTGGCCCATGGTCCAGCAGTTTGACACTCCTGGCTTAGGGAAAAGCAACTCTCTAGTTATGTGGCAGAAAACTGGAATTGCCAGGGTATTTCTATACCATAACTGGGTGAAAATTTGGGAAAGGGATGATATATGATAAGAGATGCACTGGATCTATTCAGCCAATAGGTTTGAGCCTGGACCTCGCAAGTTGCTTTTGTTCTACAAATAGTTTATTGAGTTGATTTAAATGACTAGAATGGGTTACCAACATTAGGAAAATTTGGTGGTCTTGAAAATAGCTTGAGTTGAGGAAATTTGTTCTGTCCTATTTTTAAATGATAAATTAAAATTCTGGTGGTCAATATGTTCACATTGCATTTTACTGTGAAAAACTCGAGGAGAGTTTTGATTTAGTTAGGTCTTCTCATTTGTTTCCCTCTTTTTTGTGGTTGTATTTTCTTTTCTACAACCAGTTTTGATCACAACCAAAATTACTAAATCTTTAGCAACTGAGTAAGGTTTAAGCTCCCCCCTTTGAAACAGAGAAAGAAAAAAGTGAAGTCCTGCAAAAGGGCATTTTCACAGTGATATGAATAAATCCTGTTAGCATGTAATGCAGCTTGTGGTAAATGTTAATACTCTAGAAAAATCCCCAAAGACAACCATTTTCAAAGGAGCAGTCAATATGTATTACATCTTGATCAATGTGACTTACTTCTAAAAATATTATTTATTTAAAAAATAAATAATGCCCTCATTTTGAAGAGGATCTTATACATAACTAATAAAGGGGGAGGACATCAAACCAGACTTCCGGTTTGCTGACGCAGCCGCTGTGGACATTTGGAAAGCGAACTCCATCTTCCACATATGATTTTGCATTGCTGCGGGTCCCTGGAAAGGGTCGAAAGTCGCCCTGTAGGAGGGGATCCCTGCTGGATCATGGGAGGGTGGTAGCCCTTCTACTTGATCTGGTGCAGACCTCCAAACCAGTGGACGAAAGACTGCCCATAGAAATATGGCTCATCACTATGCTGCAGATAGCCGAAGTGAAACTTACTACCAGGTATCTACAAAGCAGTGTGGATGAGACTGGGTGAGATCTGAACTTCTCTTCAATCCTAACTATTTTTTCCACCTGTATAAGCTGCCCAAGGTATTTTTCCCCCTGTAGAGAGGGAAGGGAAATTCTATCCCACCCTCTTAAAAACAGTGGCAACTGACTATCCAGGGGAGTTTAAAACGTTGAAATAATAACCTGATTTTAATTTGGAGTGTTACCTTTCTAAAACTTGAGGACTACAAGATTTCCTATTTTTATTGAAAAGTTGGGTTTTTACTTATAAAAAAGACGTAAAATTGGAAAAAAGGACTATAAAAATCTTGGGTTAAAAAAAATCCTAAACAGTATGGGTGACATCATGTGGCTAAACATTATACTACAACCTGTTGTTGTCTAAGAGAACATGGATGAAGATCAGGAACAGATTTTATTTATGTTGAAAGCATGAAACTATTCTTAAAACCACTGATGAAATAAGAGGCTACAGAAAAGAACAAGATGTCAGCCTAAATATATGAACCCAGACTTTGATCACAAACAAAGAATTAACATGACATGGTCATGCAATCACATGACCATGGGAACCCTGTGCAGCCACAACTTTGAGGACTGGTCACAAGTTTCTTTCTTCAGCACTGTTGTAACTTTGAATGGTTACTGAATAAGTAGTTGCTAAATGAGATTTCTTGTACAGGAATAGATTTATTGACACTACGTGTCAATAAATTCCCATAGAGAAATTGTTCATCTGTCAGTCCTTGCAGGTAAATCAGACAGGAAATACAGCTGGATGAACTAATTCTACTTTATTATAAGGCTACATTAACAAAATCTTGAAAGTCTGAAAGTACAAACTTTCTGCCACTGTTTTAACTGCTTGATCAGTTAGAGCACGTCCTCCTTTAGTTTCTTTTTGTGAAAGTTAAGCCACTGAAGTCTCCTACCTCTTGTCTGATTATTTCCTAAGCACCATCCCTTTTCTTTCCTAAGCAGCATCACTTCCCCATATTCCATTACACCATATGATTTCTTTGCCCACAAACCTGATGAAGAATTTTGGAAGGGCATATGAATGGAGCTCTTGCTGGAACTGCAAATTTCAGTATTCCCATTCTGCACGACAGTTTTATGAGCAGAACAACAAACCCACCATTCTAAGAATTCAAACATTTAGCAGTTTTCATTTGTTATAGTTGAACTCTCTATTGCAGGTACTTTAATCTTTACATACTTTGTACATGTGTAGGAAAGGGAATTTGCTATAATGTGATGTTGTTCTCAGTCATATTTATTTAATGAAATAGTTAAACTTATACTTTACTATGGTACATGTATGCAATGTCCAAGGTTATTGTTAGAAGTTCCATTTGGGATAGTCATAACTGGGGAAAAAATGCTGTTCAGTCAGGGAGAACAGCTTCTTGCCCTTTTACCTCTTGTTTACTCATGAGTAACATTTTTATGGTCTTGGAAAGAAGAAACTTAGGTTTGTCTCTTATTCCTTTTTCTCTTTCGTTGCTCATTTTAAGCAAAACTTTTTTCCCCTTACCTTAGCCATTGACATGAGAACGATCTTTTCTCCTTCAGTACTGGTAGCATGCATCTACACATTCTTACTTTTATATCTCTGCTCACATTTGTTTCTTCATCTATATTTCTTGGAACACTTCCTAAGAGTGAGGACAATTAACCAGCTTTCCTTCAGAAATCATGGGTGCTCCATCACTGGAGGTGTTTAAGAAGAGACTAGACAGTCACTTGTCTGAAATGGTATAGGTTCTCCTGCTTAAGTGGGGGGCTGGACTAGAAGACCTCCAAGGTCCCTTCCAGCTTTCTATTCTATTCTATTCTATTCTATTCTATTCTATTCTATTCTATTCTATTCTATTCTATTCTATTCTATTCTATTCTATTCTATTCTATTCTATTCTATTCTATTCTTGGCATCTCTGGAAATCATGTTTCTTTAGATCTTTTAGATAGCAACTACTGTAGTTATAGAGCTCTCCAACATTGTTTGAACTCCTTACTTCCCCCAGCAAATTCTTATCACTTCCATCATTTGTGTGTCATTTAAATAATTTTCAATTCTGGCACAACCTTATAGGTTACATAAAAACATCTATTAGAATCTCCAGGGTCCACAAGGCCCATATCCTAATTTATATATATTTTTATATTTATCTTTCATTACAAGAGCTCAAGATGGGTATACATACATAAAACTATGGCAAGAAAGATTGTAAAATGAGGCAAAAATCACTTAACAACAGAAACTCTGGGCTCAATTGTGGTCATAAATTGAGGACTGCCTATAGTTACCCAGTTTTCACATTGGCCAAGCCCATAGTAGGTCATGCTTAAGTTAGCAAAATAATTGCCATAAATTTTCAACTGAGGGGGAAGCATGATATTCTTTAGATTGGGGACTTCTAATTTTTCTCAGATTTATAACCTCATAAACAGTTTACACAAACATTTTTTGAACAACATATATTAAAATATATAAAAGCCCAAGCATTTTCAATATTAAAACATACTTCTAAAATAATAATTTAGGATAAAGATGCATACTTTGCTATGAAAAATACGAAGAAAACTGAGAAAATGGAGAGAATATAAAAGCAAGTCACAGTTAAGATGCACAGAAAATAAGATGCAGCAAATAAACTTCAGATTTTAGTTAGCAATGAACCCGGTACCGAAAAAGTAAGATATATCAGATAACCTTTTCAGCAGAGACAATGTGTTCATGCATGTGTCTGAAAGCATTTTCAGGATGCTTTTATGTCTTTTAATTCTCCTCGGATTTCTTAATGAGCTAGCCCCACCTCTCATACCAAGATTTATAATTGATTTTTAATTAAAAAATCATCAAGGAGCACTTGACAAGCCATTTTATACCTCAGAACAAACATTTTCTTGATTAAATTTTAAATATAGTCAACATCCTGTAAATCAGAAATCATCTTCGTTCTTCCTTCCATAGACACTTAATGCCTATGACAGATTTACTATCTGTCAGTAATGGCCATTTAACATATAGTGAAATGTATAACAATAGGTTTCTAAATCAAACACTAATAAAGCTGCATCTATATTCAATAGAGCAGTTTGGTCTAGTGGTTAAAGCACTAGGCTAGAAACCAGGAGATTGTGAATTCTAGTCCTGCCTTAGGCAATAAAGTCAGCTGGGTGGCTTTGCACCACTCTCTCTCAGCTCACCTCACCTCACAGAGTTGTTGTTATGGGGAAAAGGAGGAGGAAGAAGTATTAGCTAAGGGGACCGACTTGAGTTATTTATAAAAATAATATAGTCAGGATATAAATAAATCAGTAACTTTAAAATGTTATTGAGATGGCTGCTAGTTGACTTCCCAAACTAAAAAATGTCCTTAGACACCCCAGTGTAAAGATGAGATGAGTGAGGCAGGAACTAGAGATTGCCAGGCCAAAGGTGGCTATTATATAAACATAGAAGTACTCAGCTTCAAGGCCACCAAGCACCAATCAAGTATCTATTAATGTGGAGGGTAGTAAGTCATGCTTTTAATGCTTTGACAATAATGAAACTCCCTGACATGTTTACATTAACATTAGGCAAATTCATTTTTGTCTGCCATAAAGATTCTAATATAAATTAGATTGCATTGTAGTTTATAATCTAGTCAAGGTATGTTTGAAATTTTTCACCCAGGTCAAGGCAAAGAATGGATCTAAGCCATGAAATATCAGGAAGACCCCTGTGTTAAGGTTCTGAGTAATAAACCCAATCAATCAGAACTCCGAGGTTCGATGTTTCCTCAAAGTGTTCCTTTATTGGGTACATCATATCTGCACACTCAGTTCAGAACCAACTGTAAACAAATTCCCTTACATAGCATAATTAAAAGAATAAATCAAGGTTGACTCAGCCTTCCATCCTTCCGAGGTAGGTAAAATGAGGACCCAGATTGTTGGGGGCAATTAAGCTGACTTTGTAATAATGCCGCTTGGGGTTTGTATAAAAGCCCTAATAAGCAGGCATATACATAGAATGAAGGCTACTGCTAAGCTTGTAAGCCGCCCTGAGTCTTCGAAGAAGGGCGGGATATAAATGGAATTAAAATAAAAAATAAATTAAAATAAATGCTTCCCTCCCCCACCCCCAAGTGTCATAGATTATGTTGGCCAATTAATGCAATCAGCAGGCTCCTCAGGCATTGCCTCCATTGTCATCCAACACCTGTGGGAGATTACCTTGGTTCCCATGAGAGTCATCTTCTGTTGTGTCTGGTACAGTGTAGCTAAACCAAACCTCCCCCCACCCACCATTTGTGTGGTAACTGAGAAACAGAAGTGAATGGTTTCAGGCAGGGTTATTTAAAGGTTGACAGTTGGACACCCCTTAGAAAGGAAGGAACACCTTAAAAACACCAAACACACACAAGCATTGAATAATTTTCCTTTAACCATCCCGACCATCGATTTGTGGATCCTTTGGCTTCTAAGGATTTCAGTCATGAAATTTCTTAATTAGCCTGTCTGCCCTTACATCCTGGGCCCTCAGCCATGTAGCATCTGACAATGGGTATCCCTTCCACTGAACTAAGTAATGCAATTTACTCTTATATAGTCTCGAATCCAGGATCTGTTTAATTTCATAGTGGGTTTTACCTCCTACTACTATAGATCCTGGCTTCAAGCTCGACCTTGTTACCCATTTCAAAAAGCTGCTGTGAAAAACCCGGTATATTTTACCCAATAGGCGGGGAAGTTCTAGTCGCACTGGGATGGGATTTATAATCTTCTCAATGGGGAATGGGCCTATGAACTTTGGTCCTAGCTTTTACATGGCAACCTCAGTTTTAAATATTTTGTGGAGAGATAGATTTTCTCCCCTTCATGGAATGGTATCTGAGGGGATTGTTTCCTGTCTGCTTGCTCCTTTTGAATTACTGCTGCCTTAGCTAGTGCCTGTTTCATATTCACCCACAGAAGGGGGCTCCTGAGGACATTCAGGCATTGGGACAAAGTCCACCTGGTAACTATCTTAAAAGGTGTAAGACCTGTGCTACTGTGTACTGCGTTGTTGTAGGCTATCTCAGCGAATGGCAGCGAATGTCCAGTTAGCTTGCTAATAGTTAATGTAGCACCTTAAACACTGTTCTATCATTGCATTAGCTCATTCTTTGCCCCCTCCCCCTTGATACTTGGATGAGAAGTTGAGCTAAGCCCTTGTGAAGACCCAATCATCTTTACAAACTCCATCCAAAATCTGGTGGTGAACTGAACCTCCCAATCTGAGATGATTCTCTTTGGTATTCCATACAAGCAGTAGATGTGTCTCAGGAACAACTTTGCTAGCTGATGGGCTGAGGGGAGACCAGGACAGACTATAAAATGAGCCTGCTTGGAGAATAAGTCAATTACTGTCCAGATCACAGTGTTTCCCCTTGGGAACTTGGGGGAAGTTCTATTATTAAGTCCATTGATATCTCTTCCCAAGATTGAGACAGCTCAGCTACTGGCTGCAGCAATCCAAGGGGCTTTCCTGGCCTTTTTTCATCACTGCACACATAGCACAGCTTTTCACATAGTTTTCAATGTCCTTTCTCATCCCTGGCCACCAAAATTGTCTTTTTGTCAGGTGTAGGGTTTTTAGAAATCCAAAATAATCAGCCTGCTTTGTGTCATGGCTTCTCTGTAGGACTTAGACTTGTAGTGCATTGGGAACATACAGTTTAGTCCCTTTCCAGGCTAGTCCATCCCTGGATGTCAAGAGCTGCTGGTAGTCTCTAAACCAGGGATCCAACTGCAGCTCAGATTTGAGTTTACTAGTCAGTTCCTTGCTTGGCTTAGTTGACCGGCTACAAGTCTGTTGTCTAGTGGTTACTTGGGCTGCTTTCTAGGGAATGGGAAAGATGGCATTGATTATCTCCTCCCTGTAATTCTTTTTTTTTTTATTGAAAAGTTTTACAATACAATTTTCCATTAAAAACCCCCATCCCCCTCCACCCTCCCCTCCCTACCTCCCCCCTCCCTCTTCCCTCCCCCCTTCCCTCCCCCCTTCCCCCCTCCCTCTTCCCTCCCCTACCTCCCCCCCACCCCCCTCCCCCCCGGACTTCCCAGAGCTAAATACAAGGTATATATATATAAAAGCAATCATAAGCAACCATATACTAACAACCATAAATTCTAAAATCCTTCACTCTCTAACTTATATAAGAACAAACAAAACTTAACATTATTAAATATATATAAAAAAGAAAATAGGAAAAGAAAAGAAAAAACACGAAAGAAGACTTATTCGAATGCTAGATAAAACTTCTTAACCCTATACTTATTCTGGATAAACTCAATCCACTTTCTCCATTCCATAATATAACGTTCTTGCGAATGATCTTTCAAATAAGCCGATATCTTCGCCATCTCTGCCAGGTCGGAAACCTTTAAAGTCCATTCTTCTACGGTCGGCAGCTCCTCTTTCTTCCAATATTGTCCTATCAAAAGTCTTGCTGCCGTAACTAAATTCAGCATCAACTTAGAGTCCACCACTGTAGCATCAACAATTATTCCCAACAAAAAAAATTGCGGACAAAACTTTATCCTCCTTTTAAAAATCTTCTGTATATTCCACCAGATTTTAATCCAAAAGGCCTTAACCTTTTTACATGTCCACCATATATGAAAATATGTTGCATCTTCAACCCCGCACCTCCAACACTTAGGCTGATAATTCGGGTACATACTTGCAAGCTTTTTAGGATCTAAATGCCATCTATAAAACATCTTATAAAAATTCTCTCTTAAATTTTGAGCTTGAGTAAATTTCACATTCCTCACCCAAATCTTCTCCCACATGTCCATTGTAATAACTTCCTGGATATTTTGAGCCCATTTTATCATACAGTCCTTAACAAGCTCTGTTTCTGAATCAATCTCTATCAATGCAAGATATATCCGTTTAATGTGTGCAGGTCCCTGATTTCTAATTTGCTTTATCAGATTTTCATCAATCGTTGCAAATCCAATTTTCTGGTCTTCTTTCCACCTGGCCCGTAACTGAGTATATTGAAACCATGTTTGAACAACCTTCTCTTCTCGCAAGAAGCTATATGATTTCAAGCACCAAACATTCCTTTCCAAACTTAAAATTTCCTTGTAGGTAGTCTCATCGTGTTTGAAACCAGCATGTATATTTTCTATTGCGTGTTTTGGAATTGCCCACAATGGTATCTTACAACTTAGCTTATGTCTATACTTCTTCCAAACTCTCAGCAATGCCTGTCTTAAAATATGCGTCCTAAACACAGTACCTACCTTCTTATCATACAACAAATATGCATGCCAGCCAAACAACAAATCATGGCCCTCAAGATTTAATAACCTCGATTGCGTCAAATTGATCCAATCACTTATTCCTACTAATGCAGCAGCTTCATAATATAATTTAAAATTAGGCAATTTAAGGCCACCTCTCTCACGAATATCCTGCATAATCTTAAGTTTAACTCGTGGCTTTTTCCCTGCCCACACAAATTTATTGATACCACGCTGCCATTCCTCCAAATTAGAATCTTTCTTAAGAATCGGTATCATTTGAAATAAAAATAAAAATTTGGGCAGGACATTCATTTTCACTGCTGCAATCCGTCCCAACAAAGTCAATTGCAATTTTTGCCAACTCTCCAATTCTTTTTGAATTTTCCCCCACAATTTTTCATAATTATTTTTATATAGCTTTGTATTCGAGGGCGACAAAATTACCCCCAAATATTTAACCCTTTTAACAATCTCAAATCCAGTTAATCCTTCCAAGAAGGCCTTCTGTGAAACTGTCATGTTTCTAGCCAAAATTTTTGTTTTCTGTATGTTTACTTTAAATCCAGAAACCTTCCCATATTGTGTTATTATCTCTATCAGGTCCACAACAGAATTCTCTGGCTGGGTCACTGTAACAACCAGATCATCTGCAAATGCTCTCAATCTATAGTCCTGATCTCCAACTTGTATCCCCTTAATTTTTTCCGAATTCCGAATCTTGTTCAATAATATCTCTAAAGTTAGTACAAATAACAAGGGCGATAACGGACATCCTTGCCTTGTACCCTTCTCAATATTACATACTGCCGTCAGACTATTGTTAACTATGATTCGGGCAGTTTGCTTTTGATATAATGCCCTAATCGGCTGTAAGAAATTTTCCCCAAAATCCATTTTATCTAACATTCTCAACAGAAATTGCCAATTCAATTGGTCAAAAGCCTTTTCAGCATCTAAAAAGATTAGCGCAGCAGAGATCTGGTTGTGCCTTTCCAAAAACTCTAACACATCAACTATATGTCTAACATTATTTTTCATTTGCCTACCACTAATAAACCCCGTTTGGTCCCCATGAATCACCTGTTGCAGAACCCTCATCAGTCTGTTAGCCAAAACCTTAGCAAATATCTTATAATCTGTATTTAAAAGCGAAATCGGTCTGTAATTTTTAACTTGAGTAGCATCCTGATCTTCCTTCGGAATCAATGAGATAAAAGCTGTTCTCCAAGACGGTGGCACCTTTCCCCCCCTCTGGATTGTCTGGAACAGTTCCTTTAACGGTTTTATCATCTCAAATTGTAAATTTTTATAAAAGGCCGCAGACAAGCCATCCGTACCAGGCGCCTTATCAACCTTCAAATCCTTAATTGCTGTAAGGATTTCTTCTTCTGTGATCAGTTGGTTAATCCCCTCTCTTTGTGCTTGCGTAAGGACCGGAATATTAGCATTCTCCAAATATTTATCAATGTCTTTTACCTCAATTTCATTCTCCAGTTCTTTCCTTCTAGTTTCCACTACACGTCTACGTCTATTATTCATATATATCAACACACCTCTCATATAGGCCTTACTAGCATCCCAAACCATATCCATAGAGGTACCCTTATTCATGTTAATCTCAAAAAAATCCTTCATCCGCTGTTTACATTCTTCCACATTTCTCTGATCTCTAAACAAGTTCTCATTTACGCGCCACGAGCGCCTGTCTCTTTTCTCCTTATCAATCTCCAACCAAACTGGGCTGTGGTCTGAAATAGTTCTTGCACATATCTTCACTTTTTTAGTTCTCAAAAAGAAATCATTAGTCAACAAAATAAAATCAATCCTTGAGAAAGATTGGTGTCTGTCAGAGTAAAAAGTATAATCCTTCTCCTGCGGGTGCCTCTCACGCCAGATATCTCTCAATTCCAGATCATCCTTCAATTCAAAAAAAGTTTTAGGCAGTCTGGCGTGGCTTGGAATACGCTTAAAATCTCCAGCTTTATCCAAGTGTACATCCAGAACACCATTCCAATCTCCCATAAAAATAAAAGATTTATAATCCAACTGGGTAAGCTTTGTATGAAGTAAGCTAAAAAAATCAGCTTGTTGTTGGTTAGGTGCATATAGTCCAACTAGAAGCATCTTTTTACCTTCTAACAGCAGCTCAATCATAACATATCTTCCATGCTTATCTGCTTCAATTAAATCTGCTGTTAAGGCACTTTTAACATAAACAACTACTCCATTTTTCTTATTCTCTGCAGAGGCAACAAAATGCGTACCCAGTCTCGAGTTCAATAAATACTTTTGATCCAAAACTCTAATATGCGTTTCTTGCAAACATATAACGTCTATCTTAAATTGCTTTAAATATTGAAAAACTTTCTTCCTCTTCTGCGGTGAATTCAGTCCATTAACATTCCAAGTTAAAAATTTAGTTGCCATGCATATCCTCCAGAAGCTCTTGGACCACAGCTTTGATGGGACTAACTTCTTTAGGCCGTGCTCCTCCCACAGCTTGACTGTATGTACGTTGCGAAGAAACTAAAGACTTTTGCTGATCTTGTTCTATTATTTTCTTTGCTCGTTTTAAAGCAGCACGCGTCACTCTTTGCTCTCTAGGATCATCCAAAGAAGTTGTAACTTGATCTCCTCCCGCACCACTTTCCTCTGTTTCCTCCTCTTGTTGTTCTTCTTCTCCAGATCCTTTTCCAGCTTCCAGGAGCGTTAATGGGGTTGCTTTTAAGACATTATTGTAGAAATCACGCGCTTGCTTCACAGTAATCAACCGGTACCTTTTACCTTCATGCATCACCGTCAGCCCCTGAGGAATCTCCCATCTGAACCTTATATCTCTTTGCTTGAGCTCATGCACGAGGAATGTATAATCCTTCCTTCCCCTTAAAATCCTTGGAGGAATTTCTTTTAAAACCAAAACTTCTTGTTCAGCAATCACCACTTTAACATCATAGGCAGCTTGTATAATTTGATCTCTGATCTCTCTTTTTGCAAAATAAACCACCACATCTCTAGGCAACTTCCTCTGTCTGGCAATCCATGAATTCACCCGAAACACTTTTCCATAGCTGCTCTTATTTCAGATGCTGGCAGGTTTAATACTTCTTCAAAAGCCTCAGAGATCAGCTGCTTCAAATCTTCTTTAGTATCCTCTTTTAAACCTCTGATTCTGACAGCAAACTGCATCTGGTAAAATTGGGCTAAGCTTAAGTCCTTCTCCAGTTTGTCTCTTACATTTTCATTCTCTCTTACTTTAAGTTCTAATATAGCATTCCTTTGAGCCAAATCATCCATCTTTTCATCTAATTCTTCCACACATTCCGCCACTTTATGCACTGAAGACAAAATGTCTACCTTCATCACGCTGAGCTTCTGTTCCATCCTCTCTTCCATTCTCTCCTCCAGTTTCTCCAATTTCTCCTCCATCTGCGCAAATTTGTCAGCCATTGATTGATTAATTGAGTCCAAAAGTTTATCCACAGCATCTCGAAACTCCTTCGCTGTCAGCGCTTCAGAAGGGTGCAACGCCTGTAAAGATGATTGTTGCACTGGCGAGGATCCACCACTCCGAAGAGTTTTAGGGGGAGGTTTCGCCGCCATCTTTTAATCCACAAATATGACGCACTTTCACTTAGAGTTTAAAAAGTTCAAGTAGTTAGAGAGTATAATAAAATAAGCCTCTTCACCTTTATCTCTTGTACCGCTCTGCCTGCTCCTTTAAATCATAGTCCTTTCTTCAGGCAGGGATGGTTCGCAGACGCCTGGCTCTGCTCCAAAAAGTTCAGAGCAGACACGCCGGCCAGCTGGGAGCAACCCAGGCTTCGGGGGAGTTCAATCCTTCAGCCGCCCAAGCTCCAAGCTCAGGCGGCCTCGGAGAACTCTACCCCTACCTGGGGCCTCACCCCCTCCTCTTCTCCCGAGGAGGGGGCTTCAATTTCGCCCGAACAGCTGTTCGGCGCTGTTACGGGCGAAAAAACAAACAGCTGAGCCGCGGGCAGCCCGGGAAGGCTGTCTTCGGCGCCGCGACGCCACCGGAAGTCCCCCTCCCTGTAATTCTTGTATTGTGTGTATTGTGGCATTTGGGACAAAGTGTCTGTGAGTAAGTTTTTCATCCAGGCAGGTGTTTCAACATGAAGTCAAATTGATTGAAGTACTATGCCCACTGGAAAGTTTCCAAGGGGTCCTAAGTGCCTCTAAGTTCTTATGATCAGTCCACACCTTGAATGGCAAGTTACTCCCTTCTAGGAAATGACGCCAGGTCAGTACTGCCCAGGTGATGGTGAAAGCCATTTTTTTCCCAGACTGCGCACTGCCTCTCCATGTCAGTGAGTTTTCAGAAGTTGTAGGTGCATGGTTGCAATTCTCCCTTGGCATTCCTTTGGAGTAGGATGGCCCCATGGCCACGTCACTGGCATCAGCTTGGATCACAAAAGGATTTTCAGGGTCAGGATGTTTTAGAACTGGTTCTTCTATGAATAGTCTCTTTAGTCTCTTGAACACTCCTTGGGATTCTATTGTCCACTTCAGTGGCTGGTTTGGTTGGGGCTTAGCCCCCCCCCTTTTCCTGTCTTCAGCAATTTGGTGATTGGTAAGGCAATTTGGGCAAAGGAGGGGATGAATTGCCTATAGAAATTGGCGAACCCCAGAAAGCTCTACAGTTGTTTACTGGTACATGGGGGTTGCCATTTTACTTTCCCTGGGTCCATTTCTATCCCCTCACTCAATACTCTGTATCCTAAATAATCCAAGCGGGTCTTATGGAATTTACACTTGGATAATTTGGTATACAGTTTTGCTGCTAGGAGCTTTTTAAGTATCTGACAGACCAATTTGATGTGCTCTTCCATTGTTTCTGAAAAGATGATAATGTCATCCATGTAAACTAGAACCCTTTTATATAGGTGTTCATGCAGTGCCTCATTTATCAATTGCATGAAGACTGCAGTGGCTCCTTGGAGCCCAAATGGCATTACTTTAAATTGGAAGCTTCCAAGGGGGCAGTTGAAGGTAGTTTACCATTCGTTGCCCACTTTAATTCTGACTCAATAGTACTCCTCCCTTAAATCTAACTTGTTGAAGATTTTCCTTTATCCAGGTAGGCCGGCAGGTCCTTCATGAGGGGGAGGAGGTACATGTTTTCTATGCATACTGTGTTTATCTGCCTAAAATCCACCATCTCATGGACCCATCTTTTTTTCTCTTTGAATAGTACTGAGGCAGCCACCTGGGATTTTGTGGGCTGAATAAAGCCTCACACCAACTTTTTGGCAATGTATTCTCTCAGTTCCTTCATCTCTCTGGGGGTCATAGTATACATCTTAGGTTTTGGCAGTTTTGCTCCCAGTATGATATCGATTGCACAGTCTGTGGGGCAGTGGGGGTGGGGAACAGCATGTCACATTCCTTTTCACTGAATACTTTGATTAGGTCTCGGTATTCCTTGGGGATGAGATGAGTCCCTGAGGACTGCTCTGTTGAGGCTCTTAAATGTTCACTTTTCCTCCCCACCGCTTCTTTCCAGAGTGCCCATCTGGTGTGTTCCTGGGGAGGGGGAATGGGGCCTCTTCCCAGTTTCAGTCTTCTCTCTCCCCCTTCCCACCATATTAATGGGAGCCAATTGTCCATCCAGGACAGGCCTAGGATTACGGACTCAGTCATTTTTGACACTATGACTAAACAAATCATTTCCCAGTGTCCACCTATTTCAAGGCATACTGGCTTTGTCAGGTGTGTTGCAGGGACCCCTCCTATCAGTAAGCCATCAGCTTGTTCAAATCCTATGGCTTCGGTTAGTCTCTTTGCTCTGATCCCCAGTTTCAGCACCAGAAGTAGGGTGTCATAGATCACATTGGCCAATTAATGCAATCGGCAGGCTCCTCAGGCATTGTCTCCATTGACATCTGACTCCTGTGGGAGATGACCTGGGTTCCCATGAGAGTCATCTTCTGTTGTGTCTGATACAGTGTAGCTAAACCAAACCTCCCCCTCCAACCACCGTTTGTGTGGCAACTGAGAAATGAAAGTGAATGGCTTCAGGCAGGGTCATTTAGAAGTTGACACCCTGCTTTACTGCCAAATCCAGATAGGGGGAAGCCTCCTACCTAAAGAGATAAGCTTGTTTGACAATTTCAACTCATAATGGGTTTGCAAAAATTTAAAGTGAAAAGAGAAACTCCAAAATGTTGATATGTTGGATCTTTGCCTGACAAGGGCCATTCAAGGCATTTTGCTGACTATAATGAAGAGTAAAATGCTGATTTCTCATACAGGTAGAAATTTAACTGACCTCTCAGATATTGAGAATGAAAGGATATAAATGGTCAAAAATACAAAGAGTATGATATATTGATAAAGGTGTTGGACCAAAATTGGAGAGAACTGAACTATATAATATTACTGGATGATTTTAGGACAGTCACCCTCTTTCAGTGTAACCTACCTAATAGGGTTGTTAACATGGGGGAAAAATAGAATGAGGAGCAGTATGTATACCCATCCTGAGCTATTGTAATGAAAGATAAATATAAAAAAAACCTATAAATTAAGGAATGGTGCTGTGGCCTAATGCAGATCCCTGGAGATTCTAACAGGCTTATTTTATATAATCTAGAAGGTTGTGCCAGAACTGAAAATTATTTAATGACACAAATTATTTAGTGACCATTTGATGGAAGTGATAAGAATTTGCTGGGGGAAGTAAGGAGTTCAAACAATGTTGGAGATCTCTATAACTAGTTGCTATCTAAGAGATCTAAAGAAACATGATTTCCAGAGATGCCAAGCAAATAGAAGATGGAGATTGTAAAAGACCTGCTAAAGGAGCTTCTGTTAGCAAAACATTGATGTGGATTCTATTAAGGGAGGTGTTTCAAGAAATAAAGACGAACAAACATTTGTGAGTAGAGATATAAAAGTAAGGATGTATAGACATATGATACCAATACTGAAGGAGAAAAGATCCTTCTCAGGTCAAATGGCTAAGGAAAGACAGGAAAGGGGAAAAAAATTTTTTGCCTAAAATTAGCAACCCAAAGAGAAAAAAGGAATAAGAGACAAACCTAAGTATCCATTCTTCTTTCTGAGACCAGAAAGAAAAGTTACTGATGAGTAAACAAGAGGTAAAAGGGCAAGAAGCTGTTTTCCATGACTGGGGAATTCTGGCAGTTGGAGTCCACATATCTGAAAGCTGCCAAGGTTGAGAAACTGAGAGTTCCACCAGCTGCAGGTAACAGAAATGAATGGCAACTTGGGAGTACAAAGAAATCAAGAGCTTCAGTTGGCAGTGTTCAGTCAGCAGAGGAAAGAGAAATTGGCAACTTTATCCATGCAGAAATTGCCAAATTAATCAACCTGGTAAAGGCTGAGGATTGCCTGAAGATCACAAGGTACCAGGGAAGAGAAATACAGCCTGAATCAGAGAGATGGAAGGGATTCAACCCAGAAGCAGTTGCAGGAGAGTGAAATACAGAATAACAGAGTTGGAAGGAACTGTTGTGATTCAGGGTCAGCCTGTGGGTTCGGCAGTTGGGTCGGATGACTCAGAGGAGGAGGGGGGTGTTGAAGAGCTTGCTGAGGGGGTTGAAGATCTTGCTGATGAGAGCCCTCAGCCAGGCCCCTCCCACCTGGTCACGACGGAGACCCAGCTGTGTGAGCCTGACAGCGTGGATGAAGATGACCCACAGCTGGTCCTGTTCAAGGACGCCCGACGCAGGAGGCAGTCAATCAGGAGTAAACAGAGGAAAGCAATGGGGCACCTTGGAAGGAGGCAGAGAGAAGCCACGCCCTGAACTCTATAAAAGGGGAATGCATGGGAGGGCTGGTTTGCTGAAGACAACCGCTTGATTAGTTCCTGTTTCATAGCTCCTGTTTCATGGTTGGTGTCTTGTTTGCTCTGTTTTATGTTAATAAATGTGGTAGGCTTAATTCCAGCCTCTTGCCGTTTGTAAAGGGGTTGTCCCTGCTTTTTCTGCAGGGCCGGTAGCAGGCTGGTACAGAACAGGAACCTTGGAGATCTTCTAGTCCAGGGGTAGGCAACCTTGGCTCTTTTATGACTCGTGGACTTCAACTCCCAGAATTCCTGAGCCAGCATGGCTGGCTCAGGAATTCTGGGAGTTGAAGTCCACGAGTCATAAAAGAGCCAAGGTTGCCTACCCCTGTTCTAGTCCAACCCCCTACTCAAGCAGGATACCCTATACCATTCTGGATAAATGGCTGCCCAATCACTTCTTTAAAAAAATCCGGTAATGGAAAGCCCACAAATCTGAAGGCAAGCTGTTCCACTGATGATCATTCTCACTGACGAGATTTTTTTTCTTTAATTCTAGGGTGGATTTCTCTTTGTTAAGCTTCCATCCATTACTTATTGTCCTGCTTTAAAGAATAGGTTGACTCTCTTCTCTTTGTGACAACCCTTCAAATATTGGAAGATTGCTATCAGGTCACCCCTAGTCCTTCTTTTCATTAGACTAGACATTCTCAGTTCCTGCAACCATTCATTGAACAGTTTAGCATCCAATCCTCTAATCACCTTTGTTGATCTACTCTGCAGTAGAGTCTTGACATCTTTTTTTGTATCAGGGTTATCAAAACTGGAGGTAGTATTCCCAGTGTTGTCTTACTGGTGTAGTGTAAAGTAGTACTAACATTGACTCAACTGAGTCTTGAGGCTTTTTTTTTTGCAAAATGATTAGGGACAGCTTTTTTGTTTAAATATGATCTGTATCTTTAAGATTGCTTAGCCAGTTCTGCATTACTAAGAGAATAAATTGCTAGTTCAGAGCAAGTCTCTCTAGAGCCTAAAGAAGGAATTTGTCCTATTGATTTCAATAGCTTAGTGTTGTTTAAATTTATTCCCATAGCTCTGTAATATACTGTCTATATGGTAGCTGGGTTTTTTTTTTTTTTGCAAATGGTGAAGCTACTTTTGCTTGTTCATACCTAGAGTCTTGATTTTTTTTTAAAAAAACTGCATATATAGAAGGTTGGAAATTTGATTCCAGGTTTTTGTTTGAAACAAAATGGAAAAATATTGGAAATCTTAAAAGTCTCAGGAAAACCAGCTTCTAGAACTATGACAGCCTCTGCTTTAATACTTTTGTTTCTAACTTCCAACTGTCTCCAAAAGCATACTGTGCCAAATACTTTGCCAATTCCTAGTTTAATGAAGACAGTTTGCTCTAACATATCCGAACTTTTGTCTTCTGTTGCCAGACTGGTGCCCATAGTTCTGCTGCCAGATGCAGCTGTCTCACTTTACCTAAGGGAAAGGAATGTCCCTGAGCAATAGTTAATTTCTCATCATTGCATTGCTTCTATTTGTTTTTTCAGCTCTAATATTAGAATCCAAGGAATGATGGAAGAATTAATATTTTGATGCAGTCAGTTGAATTATCTATTTCTTCAGTGTTACAATTTAGTTTGCAGCTCAAAAACTGAACAAAGCAATATTCTATTTTTGTTTTTTTTAAAAAATGGGCACTTGTAGGACAACGTAGTATGAATTCAGAGAAAAATACAATCAATCAATCAGAATAGAGCTGGAAGGGGACTTGGGGTCTTCTAGTCCAACCCCCTGCTCAAGTAGGAGACCCTATACCATTTCAGACAGGTGGCTGTCCAGTCTTTTTTTTAAAAAAAATCCAGTAATGAAGCACATACAGCTTCTGAAGGCAAGCTGTTCCACTGGTTAATTGCTCTCACTGTTAGGAAGCTTCTCCTTAATTCCAGGTTGCGTCTCTCCTTGATTAATTTCTATCCATTGTTTCTGGTCTTGCCTTCTGTACTTTGGAAAATAAATTGACCCCCTCTTCTTTGTGGCAGCCCCTGAGATACTGGAAGACTGCTATCATGTCACTGTAATCCTTCTTTTCTCTAGACTAGCCATACCCAATTCCTGCAACTGTTCTTCACATGTTTTTGTGTCCCGGTCTTTAATCATCTTAGTTTTTCTTTTTTGCACTTTTTCCAAATTCTCAACACTTTTTTGTAATGTGGTGACCAAAACTGGATGCAGTATTCCAGGTGTGTTCTTACTAAGGCTTTATAAATTGGTACTAACATATCACATGATTTTGATTCTATGCCTCTGTTTATGCAACCAAGGATTGTATTAGTTTTTTTGGCTGCTGCCACACACTGCTGGATCATGTTTAAGTAATTGTCCACTACAACTCCAAGATCCCTCTCATAGTTATACATTTACAATTTAGTAATACATTTGGAAATGTTTAGTGAACAATACCTTCAATATTATTTATCTTATCTAGGTCATTAGTAATATACAATTTCTGCCAGTAATGGCAGAAATTACACACCAAAAACAAAAATCATTGTCAAATATTGGACATTGTTGCATGTCACCTAATAGCTATTTTCCAACTCTGAGTTCAAGTATCCTTAAGGATATTTTTGCAAAATTCTCGAATAGCTCAATATGTCCACAAATAAATTCTTAGCATTTTACAAAGTCATGGAATAGAATTTTGAGAGTCCTCCTCTTTCCAGCATTGTTTGACAGCTGATGACATAACACCCAAGAGGAAAATGTTGAGGCTACTTTCATATAACTTTTTAAAAATGCCTTTGGGTCTCACTTAGCAGTTCTGCGTGACATAGGTGAATTAAATTAATGCAGGAAACAAAATAGAATAGGGCCATTTTAAACTGATTGTTTATTCTACCTCACCTTGGATTTATGTTTGCAATTCATACTCTCAAAGTGCAAAAGCCTGTTATGTGTGAAAAGGAAAAAGTATTCTGCAGTTAGAATGGAGTGACATTTCTTTTCTAGCTGTTTGTTCAAATTTCTCAAAAAGTATTCAAAAAATGCTGTACTTTTGTACAGCTAAATTTCATGGAAATTAATGAGACTTGCTTACAAAAATTTCCAGCTTAGTTTGAGATGGGGGTGGAAGAAAAGAGAATAAATATTGTTCCTCCCCATAGTAGGGAAACAAAAGAACTATCTTTTTATTAGAAAGCATAGAAAAAAGAGAACTTTCTCCTTCAGTAGTTCAGTGATCACTCTCATATATTAGTTATGATATCTCACAGTATGCAAATAGCAGTTTCATCCATCTGTATATTTTTCCTTAATACACTTTTAAATGTTTAACATCAGTATTGTTTGGTTGAACAAGTAAGAGATAAAACTACAATGATCTGATGATAATTCTGCAAAATTGACTTTTAGACAGAGTATTAGTCAGAAAAATACACAAATATGTTCTCATTTTTTAACAGCAGTAGATTGAAAATGAGTTTTTCTTGCTTCCAACATTTCTAATTTAGAATGATACTAGAAGGTGACAGACTGTTCCTGTTATATACTGGGCTTTTGGTACCACACCACATGCGTTGCTGGAGAGCTGATGGCTCTCCAGCAACCCAGACAGGCTGTCTCTGGTCCTACAATTGGTCAGCCCCAGGCGGCAAGCGGGGGTTCAATCTTATTGGCTGCTACCATAGGGCTTGGCTATATATTGTGGCTGGGTGCGGCCCAAGCTCAAGTACAGTTCCAGCTTGAATAAAAGAATGAGTTTCTCTGTACTCAGCCATTCCTGCTCACCACAGCCCACGACATAACAGTGGTGACAAAGGTGGGATCCTGCTTCACCATTTAAAGGCCTGAAGTTCATGAGGGGTCGGCAATACACGCTGGAGGAAAGAGGCATTCCCCCCACTCTAGGCTGGCTAGTAAAGACACACTAGCCACCGCATGCTCAGCGGACGCATTTCCTGAGCCTAAGAAGCAGGATCCAAGAACGCAGGAATCGAGGAAAGATGCCGAAGGTCGGCAAACTCAGAGAGTTCAATGTAAAACATCCAGAAGAATGACCATCTTACCTCTCGCAAGTGGAGAACTATCTACGAGCAAACCAAATTGCAGAGGAAGGCTGCCTAAAAGCCGCCACATTGCTGTGCGTGTATGGACCAACAACTTTCGACCTAGCAGAAAACCTTTTTGCGCCAACGCCTATCGAAGCAGTATCATTCACAGACCTTACGAAGAACCTGACTGGGCATTTTCAGCCCAAGATGTTGGAGATGGCATGGCGTTTTAAATTCAACCAATTATTGGTAAAATTGCAGCTACCCGGAGAGACAGCTTCAGAGTTTATCACGGGCCTAAGGCAGGCCGCACACCTTTGCAAGTTCTGGAAATTAGAGGAACAACTGAGAGACCGGCTCATCTGTGGCCTTCAAGACAGAACCCTCCAGCAGAGACTGTTTGCTATACCCAATCTCACATTCTCCGAGGCACAGGACAAGGTCATGGCTGCCGAAGCCACCGGGGGTGCAGTGCAGACAGTGCAGCCCACCAAACCTTCAAAGGTTGAAGATTCTGTCCATCTTGAGGTCACCAAATGCGTTGGAGAATCGTCAGAAGATGAAGAACCCAAAATCAACAAGCTCCAAAGGCAACCAAACGTGCAAAACCGTGGCAACCACCAACGAGAGAATGATTACAAGGCAGTTCTCTTACCTAGATGTAAGGGGTGTGGAGGCAACCATCTTTGTGCCAATTGCAGATTTCGTTCGGCCACGTGTAGAGCTTGCGGAAGGACTGGCCACATCATGGTGGTTTGCAGAGCCCGCCAGAGAGACAGGCCACCCAAACACCAGTTGGAGGAACCGACTAGGAGAGGCACTGGGGCCCAGGGTCCAGTTAGTGTGGGGTTCATCAGAAGCCAGAGAAGCGTTTGCCGCATCGGGGCTTGTTGTCCCTTCAAGCCTAAACTCAAGCTCTCAGTAGAGCTACAAGGAGTTCCATGTAAGATGGAGTTGGACTCCGGCTTGGCAGTATCGATCATTTCCCAAGACACATTCAACTTTGTGTGTAGGCATAGTAACAATTCAGCTAAACTAAGGTCCTCAGATATTATTTTATCAGATTTTCAGAACACTCACGTTAAAGTTAAGGGTGAAGCCACATTATTGGTAAAATTTAAAGGGTTTTTGGGCACCTGGATGTCATAGAAGTAGAGGGCCAAAGAACAAGTCTTATTGGACTTGATTGGTTTGATGCTTTAGGCATTCAAATTACAGGCATTAATCGGACACAAACAGCAGAACTCATACCTGTTTGCGAGGAATATGCGGATGTTTTTGAGTTGGCCCGCCAATTTCTTTTAAGTTAGATCCTAATGTTGTGCCAATTAGGATTAAGCCTTGCAGGGTCCCCTTTGCCCTAAAGCACAAAATTGATTCTGAAATTGATAAGCTAGTAGAACAGGGCATATTACAGCCTGTGGATGGCGGGGAGTGGGAAACTCCTATTGTCACCCCCCTGAAGTCCAACGGGGAAGTTCGCATTTGCGCAGATTATAAATGCACATTAAATAAGGCCCTTAATCAACATGCTTACCCGGTTCCTGTAGTCAGCTATATTTTAGCCTCTTTGCAAGGGGGAACCATTTTTGCTAAACTTGATTTAGTACAGGCCTATCAGAAATTGCCAGTTGACAAGGCCACAGCCATGGCTCAAACAATAGTAACTCACAGAGGGGCATTCAAAGTCAAACGCTTACAGCTTGGAGTCAGTGTTGCACTGGGTATTTTCCAAGGGATTATGGAACACACACTTAAGGGTATTCAGGGTGTCTGCCCCTATTTTGATGATGTTCTCATTGCTGAGGAATCCCCAGAAGTATTGGCCAATAGGCTCAGGGCTGTTTTGCAGAGGCTCCGCGATGCGGGCCTCAAATTGAAGAAAAACAAATGTAGTATTGGGGTCTCATCAACAGAATTCTTGGGGTTCCATATTGATGCTAATGGAATTCCTGCTGATTCAAAAAGTGAAGGCCATCAAAATGGCTCCAAGGCCAAAATCAAAGGGAGAGCTGCAAGCATTTTTGGGCCTCCTAAATTTTTATCACACATTCCTACCTCATAAGGCTGCGATAGCAGAGCCCCTCCACAGGCTGCTTGATAAAAACGCCCCTTGGAAATGGACTAGCTTACATGAAAAAAGTTTCCAGGATCTGAAAGCCCTTCTATCAGAAAAGTCCACTGTAACTCATTACATAGAGTCTAAACCTGTATGTCTTGAATGTGATGCATCTCCCTATGGGATGGGGGCTGTCTTAAGCCACATAGAGAAAAATGGGAAACAGGTTCCTATTGCATTTTATTCCAAGACTTTATCTTCTGCTGAGCGCAATTATGCACAGATTGATAAAGAAGCCTTGGCCATAGTGACTAGAGATAAGAAATTTCATTTATATGGCAGGGATTTCACTGTCTACACTGATCACAAACCTCTTTTGGGGTTGTTCACAACAGACAAACAAACTCCCCACATACTATCTCCAAGAATGCTGAGATGGTCTATATTTTTGTCTGCATACAATTTTAAGTTAATTCATAAACCAGGGAAGGAAATGGGCCATGCGGATGGCCTCAGCAGATTACCACTACCACTAATGTATCCTGATCCAGCTCCTGCTGCTAAAATATTGTCCAATCAGGACATACCTGAGTTTCTCCTCCATACAGGGGATATTGCTGCTGAAACTGCCACAGATAAAATTCTGAGCAGAATGTTGTCATGGGTATACACGGGCTGGTTGGAAAAAAGTCCAGGCTCTGAATTTCAAAGTTATTTTGTCAGGAGACATGAGTTCTCTGAACACAAGGGCTGCATTTTAGGGACAGAGTCTTACAATCTTTACATGAAGGCCATCCAGGCATTGTAAGAATGAAAGCCTTAGCTAGAAGCTACCTTTGGTGGCCTGGCCTGGATAAGGCTGTAGAGGATCAAGTTCATGGTTGCTATACATGCCAGCAATCTAGGCCTGAAATGCCTCAGGCCCCAGTTCACAGGTGGGAAGAAATGCATACCCCCTGGTCCAGGGTTCACATAGACTACACTGGGCCTTTTCAAGGACAGCTTTTCCTGATAGTAGTGGATAGCCACTCAAAATGGCTGGAAGTAGTTCCAGTCCCTAATATGATTACTGCTAGGACCATCCAGGTGCTGAGAAAACTCTTTGCAACACATGGGTTGCCTGACGTTTTAGTTTCTGATAATGGGGCTCAATTCACTGCTGCTGAGTTTCAGGCTTTTCTTAGAGCTAACCTCATCAGACATGCTACGTCTGCACTGTTTCATCCTTCTTCGAATGGACAAGCCGAACACATGGTGAGGACAACAAAGGAGGCACTCAAGCGTATTATCACAGGTGACTGGCATCACAGGTTGGCAGATTTTTTGCTCTGTCAGCATTCTACGTCCTGCACTGCTACAGGTAAAAGTCCTGCTGAGCTTCATTAGGGAAGGCGTTTAATTACTAAACTGGACAGGTTGCATCCAGACAGAGTGGCATCAGAAGCCTCTACACCAAAACCCCCGAGGGGGATGCAAATGGGTGATTGGGTTTGGGCCAGAAAATTTATGGGTTCCTGATCAAGTGACCAAAGCATCTAGACCCCTATCTTACGAAATGGGGTTGGAGGGAGGGCGACTGGTCAGAAGACACATTGACCAACTCAGAAAGAGGTTTCCAGAACAGTCACTAAGTGGGGACTGTGGCATAAGTCCCTCCCAGGGTCCTCAAACTGGCACCCAAGCCAGCCCATACCAGAACCACCAGGGTTTTCCCTTCTCAGCAGAAGTTGATTCCGAGGAAGAACCAGGAAGCTCAGAAGTGCAACATGGAACCCCTGACCAGGCAAACCAGATGAATCTCAGCAACCGCTGTGCCTACTCTGCAGAACAGACTGACTCTGGGCTGGGCCAACTGGGTGAGGCCAGCCAGAGTGTTTCAATCCCCCTGGACAA
This sequence comes from Vipera ursinii, assembly GCF_947247035.1. NCBI lineage: Eukaryota > Metazoa > Chordata > Lepidosauria > Squamata > Viperidae > Vipera > Vipera ursinii. Next base: position 65,478,743 of record NC_139515.1, on the reverse strand, counting down.
TGGAGCACAAGGGGACATGGGTCTACCCAGCCCACTGGGTAAGCTGGTAGACCACAAAGTGAGAGGAACTCCAAGGCATTCCTCCAGGCCACACAAACCTTCGGCATATCTCACAGACTATATTGTAAAATAAAGTGATGTATAGTTTTGTGACAATTGTACCACTACCTACAGAAATTGGGGCATTTTAGAACTGCCTGTAAGCATGTTCATTGAGTTGTTGTTTAATCTCTTTGTACTCCTTACTGCATTGGCAAGCCGTTTAGCCGTTGTTTAATCTTATTGTAGTCCCTACTGCAATGGCACATCTGTAAAGGTCACTTAATGTCATTCTAGCCACCTTAAATTCTTAAGCATTATTATTTTTATTTTGTTATTATGTATTTTGGTTGTTGGGAGTGATTCATAAGTCTTGAGTGTTGTCAAGTTTATTAAGGGGATTATAGCCTGATCTTAGGATATTAGGTGTTATGTACTGGGCTTTTGGTACCACATCACGTGTGTTGCTGGAGAGCTGTTAGCTCTCCAGCAACCCAAACAGGCCGTCTCCAGTCCTGCAATTGGTCAGCCCCAGGCGGCAAGTGCGGGTTCAATCTTATTGGCTGCTACCATAGGGCTTGGCTATATATTGTGGCTAGGTGCAGCCCAAGCTCAAGTACAGTTCCAGCTTGAATAAAATAATGAGTTTCTCTGTACTCAGCCATGTGTCTTCATTCCTGCTCACCAGAGCCCATGACATAACAGTTCCTGCCTTAAATTTCCATAATAACTCTTCGATGTATGTGTAAGAATGAAGCTGATGAGGCAAGACCATAGGCTAGAGGGCACCTAGAGAATATAGGTGAGGTACCTCCTGAGGTACCACCCAATGATCTGTAGAAGCAGGTGAAAAACCCAGGGGGGCCATAGTCATAGTCTCAATAGTTCAGAAGAAGGGAGAAGGAATAGCACTGGAACTTCCACCCTTGAGAGTAAGGGAGCAAATACTTCCTCTGACTCCAAAGAAAATGGCCAAGGATATGTTCAGTTGGGAAAAAAGTGAAAGGAAGCTAAACCTGAAATGTAAGATTTGAAAGTTTGATTTTTGTGTACTATAATAGTCAAAACTTTTGTGTGGTAGCTTTCCATCTAGTGACCCAATTCCTGTATAAAGGGATAAATGTATACAGAGTCATGATTTTGGCTGAGCTTCTTGGGAAGTCTGATAATTTAAATCAGGGATGTCAAACTGGTGGTCCACGGGCTGGATGTGTCATGTGCAGACAACACCCACCCCAGCTCTGCAAAGGCAAAAAAGTCATGATTCATCATGATACATCACACGACGCGATCATCATGTGACTGTAAAAGTATACAAGGCCTAAGTTATATAGCCATGACCAGCTTCCGCATCAATAATTTCCTATCCTAGATGTTGGATGTACCTATGGTCATGAGGGAAACCATAACTTTTATCTGCATAAAGAATACAATATCAATTTTACCCAAAGGTTCAAATTGTAAACTTGCAACTTGGCAAATAACAAATAAGCTATCCTTGATTTGTTTATTGAAGAAATTGGTGCATGTAACTAGAAGTCAGATACATTTGCATGTGTGTGTTATTTATAGAAAACATTTATAACCTACCTCAATTCTGAAATACCTCATGAAATGAACTGCAAAAGCAAAATTTCAGTAAAACTGACAATATGTCTATTTTATCTAATTTATGACATTTGAAAGCCTTGGTATTATATTCCCATTAAAATAAATTGAATGTTTTTCTAGGTCAGCATGACAGGATATTATGGCAAGGTTGGTCTCAAAAATTTCAGGCCTCCTAGGATCATCACTTCAGAGTCTTATCAAGATCACTGTCCAATATATTGTTTAATGTTTGGGTTCACAATTTCCTTTGTGACCTGGGTAAATGTGTGGTATTTTAGAAGGGGCAAGGAACATTTTTTGTACAATGAATTGTATTTTCTGCTATTGAATTATGTGTCTGTAAAGAGATCACCTGGCAGAATGGTATTTTCCCAGAAGGTAATGGCCAGAAAGCGGGGGAATATGCCAGGTAAGGAAAACTGGAATATAAGGTCGTTGAGAGAATAAAAACTCTAGACTGAAGTCTTGTAGTTCCATTTTTTACTCAGCTTCATTGGCTTGTTTGTATTCCCCACACAATGAGGAACAGTTCTATAGAAAATCTTCATACCAATTAAATATTCTTATGTACACTGGAAGAAATAAAGTATGCAGTTGCAGTATTCAAAAAAAGAATTTATATACTGCATTCCCAGATTGTGATGCTTAAGGCAATATATCATATTTCAAAAGAGTATTTTTGGTGCATGTTTTTCTGTAGAATTAGTCAGACATAGTCCCCAGTATATCAGACTTCTGTAAACTATAAATTCTAATGTATATACATTAAAAGACTTTGAGTGAGGTCATGATGCTCATTTGTGCTGGTATTTGCCCTTTTAAAAAAGATCCAACTATTCATGTAGTCCTATTTTACAGCCATCATTAAAAAGAAGAAATCTAAAAAAGAGAAACACTGCTTAGAAGGGATATTGTCCATTGGTGTTTTCTATTTCATATACACCCATACACCCACACATGTACACGCACACTTTCACTCAATGTCAACATAACACACATAAACTCATTGTCTGTGATCACATCTCAAATTGCATCCAACACTGTGCATGTTTTAGCATTCAATAGAATAAAATTGAAATAGTAATTCATAAATGAAGAAAGGTGGCACATTATGAGTGACATTAGCACATTAGACTTTTACCCTCTCTCAACCCCACTAGTGGTCAAGGTCTACTCTTTCCAATCTCCAATGCAACATCACATGAAATTTTGTAAGTAATGGAGTTTATGCTGCAGTGTCCTAAGCATTTTTTTTCTACTTGTCCTTGCTCTTTGCATATATGTATTCCTTCATTAGATGGTCATATTTACTACTTATACAAGTGTTCCTCCTCTCTTCCTTCAGAGATATATTACTCTTTTTGCTTTACAACACTTTTTACAACATCACCAAACAACAAAGGACATTTTTTGATCAGAGTTGTTAATACCAATAAAGGAGAATATTTGTAACTCAGGGTTGAAATGAGATGCTCATTGAGCTTGATTGTTTTCTTGCAGATGTTTCATTACCCAAATAGGGTAACATCGTTAATGCTAGTGTTGTCAATTTTTAGTCCAAATTAAAGACTTAATTTGCATAGAACAAAAGAGTAAAGTAATAGTAATCATCATCATCAAACATTTGTGGCTGAAAAATAGTCTGCTTTTGGGTTTTCTTGTCTGCTGTACTATTGTTACTTGTCCAAGTTATACTACTTTGAGAATCTATAGAGTTACATGTTAAAACAACTTTAATCATGGCACCTTCATGACTAGAGCAGGGCTTTTCAACCAGTGGTACAGGTACCACCTGTGGTACATTGGCACCTGGCAGGTGGTATGTGACCATCCTAGAAAAGTGGTAGCGGGGGAGGGGAATGAGCTGAACCGATGGCAGCACCGCACAAGCTGTTCTGTACCAGCCTGCTACCGGCCCTGCAGAAAAGGCAACCCTTTTACAAACGGCAAGAGGCTGGAATTACGCCTGCCAAATTTATTACTACAAAAACAAACAAGACACGAACCAAGAAACAGGAGCTTTAAGAAACACGAACTATCCGAGCAGTTGCCTTCAGCAAACCAGCCCTCCCCACACATTCCCCTTATATAGAGTTCAGGGCGTGGCTTCTCTCTGCCTCCTTCTGAGAAGCCCCATTGCCTTCCTCTGTTTACTCCTAATTGACTGCCTCCTGCGTCGGGCGTCCTTGAACAGGGCCAGCTGTGGGTCATCTTCATCCACGCTGTCAGGCTCACACAGCTGGGTCTCCGTGGTGACCAAGTGGGAGGGGCCTGGGTGAGGACTCTCATCAGCAAGATCTTCAACCCCCTCAGCAAGGTCTTCAACACCCCCCTCCTCCTCCTCTGAGTCATCCGACCCAACTGCTGAACCCACAGGCTGACCCTGAATCACAACACAAGCCTGAGTGAAAGACAGCTGGAGCTGCAGGGCTGTCAGGGCTCAACAAAAGCACCAGGATCAGTGCTTCTTTGGGACTGTCAGGGCTCAGTGGAAGCACCAGGATCAGCTGGAGCCTGGTGCTGATCCTGGTGCTTCTGCTGATCCCAGAAGAAGCGCCGATTAGCTGGAATGTTACAGCATCTCCAGGGTCTTGTAATTTACATTCAGATGCTTGGCAACTGATTCATATTTATGACAGTCACAGTGCCCAGGGTCATGTGAAGTGACCAAAACCTGCTGCAACCACCCAGCAGAGGGGGGGAATAAAAACCAAACATCCCCCCACCCCACCCCCACTGCCAATCCTCAACTGAAATGCTCACAACAATGAAAACCTCGGACAGGAGGAAGAGCACCGCCAGGCAGGCAGGCAGATGTCTTGATTGGCTGTGGCTTGGGGGCACTTTTTTCAGTGCCATTGTAACGTCGAACAGTCACTAAGCGAACTGTTGTAAGTTGAGGACTACCTGTACTTCATCACTTTTTTCCTTTTTTTTTTTTTTTGGTCAACAGGTTTTTGACACCTTGCTAGGCGACTGGTGGTACTCGGATGTTGCCGTATCCTAAAAGTGGTACAATGGGTAAAAAGGTTGAAAAGCCCTGGACTAGAGGAATAAGATTACTTCAGCTACCCTAATCACTTTGCCAATACATACATACACACATACACACATAGTCCAGGAACAGGGACCTGCCAGGAAGGTGATGACAAGAGTTGTTTCCTCAGGTCTCAATAACTCCTACTTGATATTCCCTGGGATATTATTTTAGAAACCTCTGGCTACAGAACTTTGGACTTTACTGGGCGATCATGCTGTTTCCAAGAAAAATTAAATATCTTTCCATAATGGAGCCACTGTGAAGTTCCTGGCAAAACGTATAACTAATTCCCCATTTTCATGAGGTAAGGGAATGGCTTTAGAAAATAGCCAGTTTGATGCAGCAGTGAAGGCATCAGACTAGAAACCAGGAGATTGTGAGTTCTAGTCCTGCCTTACATACAAAGCCAGATAGTGATGTTGAGCCAGTCATCTCTTGCATCCATTGGCTCCACGAAGCAACCAATGACAAACCACTTCCAAAAACCCTTACTTTGAAAACTTCAAAGACAATACCAGGTAGTCACCTGGAGTCAAAGATTGATTAGAAGGCACAAAAAAGTTTTTGTGTGGGAGTGGGTGGGCATGGAGGTCTGTAGGTAGTGTATCTCTTCTGTGGTGGTGCAATTTCTCCCTGTAAGATTTCATCAACCCTATTTTATTAGGCTTTAAAAAATTATTAAAGCCAAAATTTGGGAGGGCATTTGACAAAAACATTTCTTTTTTTTTCTTTTTTTTTTGTTAAAATTTATACTTTTGATACTATCTTGTCATGTTTTTACTGGTACTTTGGATTTTTTGAAAACATTTTGGTCATTTTATTGCAAATTATTGAATGTAATCTGTGAAGAATCTAATAATTGTAGCAGTATAAAAATAAACAAATAAGCCTCATCTGAGCATTCAGTTCTATCAGAATTAAAACAATAAATGCGTGTCGCCAAAATAACATACATTTACATTTGATTTGAATTGATTCAGTGAAACCAATTCTTGAAACCCATTATTAATAATATTTAAACTTATTACAGGCTTAATCTTCAGAAAGGTATGTATAAGATCTCCAAGAAAGTATGCATAGGAAGAAGTCTTAAAATCTTTGAAAAAGTGTACTCTTTCTTTGACTGAAACAACAACTTCTAAATCCTTTTAAACCATCCTTCTTTTGAATACATTCCAAAGTAACAAATGCCAACCTAGAAATGCACAACATTGTTATCAAGCTCCCTTCATCCTGTGCGCTCCCACAGGGAGGGTCTCCTCAGGGTACCGCCGGTAAAAGATTGCCGGCGGACAATACCCAGGAGGAAGGCCTTCTCTGTGGGTGCGCCTGCCCTTTGGAACCAGCTGCCTGTAGAGCTTAGGACTGCCCCTGACCTTCGCTCGTTCCGTCGGGACCTGAAGACCTGGCTCTTCGAGCTTTCTGGCCTAGACTGAGGGTATTAACTGGGGTTTTAATTGTATTTTTAATTGTAATTGGGTTATATTTCAAGGTTAGTTTAATTATTTTAATTGTTTTTTAATTTTTGTAACTTGTTGCATTGTTTTAAAAAACCTTGTGAACCACCCTGAGTCCTACGGGAGAAGGGCGGTATATAAGTTTAATAAAATAAATAAATAAAATAAAATAATAAATTAATAAAAATAATGTAAAACATTTTCTAAATAAATGCAGTAATTTAAAATATTTAAGCTGTCTATGTTTAGAACAGGTTTTGGAGCTTGCATCAAAAAATATATCAATCACATCAAGATTACCTTCATGCTGTGTTTTAATCAATTCAGATAGGTGGTGTGTGTCCCTATTCTATTAAAAAAGGGATGCAAAAGGAAAAGTGCATGCACACCATTTCTGTAATTTCTACAAGTTAAATCAGAAGGCATCTGTATGGAACATAGGAAAGAATAAAACCATAGAAAATGAGTGGAGCAAAATGAGAAAAATGAATTTATTGCTATAAAAACAGTGCTCTCAATCAAATGTATTTATATTAATTAATTGTATTGAATTGGGCTGTAATATTTAATATTTCTTAATTTTTGTATGTTGTATTTTATTGTATTGCCCTGTACACTGCCCTGAGTCCTTTGGGAGAAGGGCGGTATAGAAATCAAATTATTATTATTATTATTATTATTATTATTATTATTATTATTATTATTATTATTATTATTATTATTATTATACACAAGCTCTTAAATCTTTTATGAAGGTAGCTATGCATGAACCGTTTTCTAAGGTGAGACACAGAAATGTTTAAATATTTGAAAATATGCATAGTATCCCAAGCAATGATCTTAGTGTTGATTAGCATCAGTCACTGTTAATTATGACGGTAAAGAAAAAAAAAGAGTCCAAGCACTGACTATTGATTCAGAAAACACTAAGTGAAGAAGCAACAATATTAGTAGTAGGAAAAAAACAAGGGAGTTAAAGAGCATTTCTGAGTAAGAATTAACTTTAAAAAAAACCTATTTCACAGAAGTGGGGAATAGGAGGAATCTGGCAAGTTAAAGAACAAGGAAAGGAAGAGAAAGATAAATAAATAAATAAATAAATAAATAAATAAATAAATAAATAAATAAATAAATAAATAAATAAATAAATAAATACAAGTATGAGATAAAGAGCTGTATCTATTAAATAATTCTATTGGATTCTAATGTAAGTCAGCCTCACATAGCCTTCATTGGAAACTTAATCCACCATGAGAGATATACAACTTAACATGAAGAAAAGAGTAAGGAAATGGAAAGATAAAAAAAAGATTCTTGTCATCTATTTCTCTTTTGTGCATATAAAAAAACTAAAAAAACTCAAACTGTTCAATGATTTTTTTTGTCAGAAATAGAAAGAAAGATCAAGGACTGACTGGTTCTGTATTACATGTGTATACAGATACACTCAAATCATTATTTATTTACCTTTCTGTATATTTACCTTTCTGGCCCTAACATCTGGTTTTTAAAGAAGAGGAGAGTTCTGAAAATAGATAACTCTTATATATGCATAGATAGATGTGTTTTTGAGTATCTGCAGACGTGCTATTCTATCCAGATGTGTCCATTCACTGATGGGGTGGCCTCTACCAATGGAGTGGTCTCTCACCTACATTTCCACATACCACTAAATCTTCTGGAGCAGAATAGGGGATGATTCAAGAAATACAAGGGAAGAAAATAACAGAATATAAATTGCAGAAAGAGAAATATTTGTCCTAAATAAGCAACTATAGTTCAATGGTGCAACCAAAATACATGCTGCATATAAAGACCTAGCTTCATTAACTGGCAGCCTCTGTCTGAATTATATAGCTCTTTTAACATATTTTGAGAAAACCTTGTCCAAGTCTTCAAGAACTTCTGCTATTTTGATTAGGTAATACTGGATTAGATTGAGATGGACAGTATTTGACTGGGTGATACACTGAGTATTAAAGATTTAAACTAGTTGTTAGGTTTGCTTTAACTTACGAAAATGTTTTATGTATTAGATCCCCATCTTTCCTCTAGAAGCTCAAGGCAATTTGCACAATTCCTTCCTTCAAAGTTTCATCATATTAGTAATCCTAGGGGATTGACTGGGTTGAAAAGAACAACTGTCACAAAGTCATCTAGTGAACTTTAGTAGCTGAGGCTAGACTTGAATTTGGGTGCTTTTGACCCACACTTGAAATATACTACATTAATGGCAGCACTGAGATGGTCTTTTGATATCTGTGCACTAAGAAGAATTTATCCCATTCTTTCATTTCCATTTTCTTCATCCGTTTACTTTGTTCCCTTTTGTTCTAAAAGCAAATAAAGGCAAAGGCCACACATCTGGCAGCACAGATATCTTTACCAAAATAATGCATCTGCTATATGGGCTGACAGGGAAAATCATTAAGAAAAAAAAAAGAAAGTTTAGACATGATGGAGGTAAATAAAGAGACAAATAAGAATCAACCATTCTACTAAGTCATATAATGACACTGGTGACTACAGTTTGAAGGGTAATAATTCCCGCACAGTTAGGTATAAATGAAGGTATAAAACTGCTATTCCTTTAGAGAAATGCCCTTTTCTCTTATAGCAAGATAGACATAATGCTGCTTTCCAACACTATTCTTTAATTGCATTAGATTACAATGTAGTACAAGTGAAGAAAAGGAAGCCAGGAAGGCTCTATTGTCATACAACCAACACAAAGAGTAAATCTCCCAATGACAATTGTATTACCCTGCCTCCCACCTTCAATATGGTGACTGTGAGAAGTTTTATATAAAAATATATTTTATTCCGTATACTGTTTCCATCTTCCCTTAAAACATGATCAGAATCCAGAATGGACTGAGAATCAGGCTGAATGGACTGACAAACTATGTTAGACTAAGTTAATCAAGTAAAAATAGCAAACGGAGGAAAATCTTTTACTCAAACTTCCTTAAATGCCCAAATAAGCAACCTAGACCTTATCCGCATATCAAAGGATAAGGTTTGTAAACACAAATTGGAATTAATTAAATTAGGTCTCCCAGAGAAACTGCATGTTCACAAGACTAAACATCATAGATGACATATTCAACCTCACACACATGCCCCTCAAGTGCCACTCTAGAATTAGCACACATAGACACTTCCACACCAAGACAAGCTCCCCTATAAAAGTATGTTGCTGTATCCCATTTTTCTGCAGCTACCCCTAAAGGCAAACTCTTTACTTTTAGCATAAATATTTCTTCTTTCCTCATAGCTGTCTGGATCTCATTTTTATTTATTCTTGCACAACCCAAACTAGAGTTGGAATCCCAAATTATTCTTCTGATAGTATCATGATTTCCTTCTCTCTCTCTCTCTTTTCCTGATTTAATAAAATGGAGGCTGTGGCTGGACTTGGAATAATCTGCTGAGTACTGCCTTGCAGGGGCATCTAAAAAAGGTACATGTGTATATTTCAAAAAAGTGAAGTTGGTGGCTACAGTAGAGTAAGCAAGGTCTCACTCCTTAAGGCCCAGGAAAAAGAGGTTAGTATGGCCAAAACATACTCTTAATTTGAATTGTTTTGAATGCAATTGCATTATATTAAATATGGGTTTATTTAATACACTCTATGTATGCAATAATTTTCTTTTTTGACTATATTTTCAGTGCAAATTTAATGAAATTTTTTGGAGTATTTGGGAATAGCAGAAAAGAGCATATAACTCTCACTATTTTGATGATTAGAGGGGAATGTTGTTTATAGACATCTCAATTCCTACTCAAGATCTGTAGGGAAAAAAGAAGACAATTCAATGAATTCTAGAACAAGAGCAGTCTAGAATGCAACATTTTGTTGCATATTCTGTTGTAAATAATGTCTGCATTTCTTTGTCAGAGCAATCCAAAGCTTGTTATTTATCTGCAAATCAAAAGCCATAGCACATACTTTCCATGAAGCACACTGAGGTTTGGAACACAGCATGTAAAGTTCTTGATAATTATGACATTCTTCAAATCTGTTCATCAGACAATAATGAAAGTGCTCATTTCCATAAACCAGGGCTGTGAAAGGTTGGCAGTCCCTACTTATACCGTGAACTAATGGTAAAACTCAGGAATTCCAACTCTTTCACCCAAGAGTTATCCCACAGCATGGCAGAGTCAGTGGCTGAATCAGTTCCTGAACAGGATTCTTTGGATTCCAAGGATCTTGAAGGATCCATAAGACCAGTGTGGTGGGCAGGTTGGGTTATGGAGTATTATGGGCCCTAGACAACTGAATCCTCTGGAACCCATTCAAGATACAAAAGGCCATATGGATTTTTTTAATTAAAAAAATCACTTAATTCCATCCCTGAAGATGCAATGAAACTACGGATAAATATATTGCAATGTAGTCAATGTGGTTAATTTTTAATGCAACCGAGATGGAAAATAGTATGTTATATTAACATTACATCATCTATATGTGAGTATGAGTTACAAACAAATAAACATGCTATTATCTCCACATGTCATGCTCTTAAACAGAAACTTAAGAAAAATATTTTTAAAAATACATTGTGTAATACCTGGTAAGTAATATCCTTGTTTGCCAATAAATCTTTCTAATACTTAAAGAAATAAACATGTAAATCAATGGGGATGGTTATTAAATATCATATAGTAGCTTTTAGTAGTACCGTATTAATCCATTAAAGTAACTCACAATTAGGCATGGGCAGGTTGTTTTTGTTTGTTGTACATTCACAATCACTTGGGGGCTTTTTTGTGTACTTGGAGACTCAAAGGATGCATTAATGGTTGCTTCTTAATTTTAAAACTTTATCCATTGGACATTGTCACTGACAACACAGTAAACAAACCCTGAAAATAATAAGTCATTAGCATAAATGCTTACTTGAGCTTCTTTCCATTCCTGCTGCTAAATTGGCACCTTGCTGAATTATTCAATGCACAGAAAAGGCCAGCATGAACTAAGAGACTCTTGGATTTATGTTCCCGTCAAAAGATCTACCTCATAGGCAGACACACTACTCTTTGTCAATCAAATGAAAAGTCCGAGTGTCAGGAAAAACTCTGGAAAATTAGATGAAATAATTGCAATATGATCAGCGATGTCAATTGTAAACTGCAACGACTGCAAAAAAGACGGTACTCCCAAATCCCACCATTACCTACTTGCATTCTGACCTCCGATATAAGTAGTTCAGTCACAGCAGTTGTGGGATAACATCATCACACAGTTTTGTCATTTGCACCTTCTGTAGTCTCCCCTAATTGTCATATAAAGAGAGAGGAACATAAACCAGTAAAGCTATTTACTGGTGATGACCTATAAAGCCCTAAATGGCCTGGGTCCGGGATACTTGAGGGAACACCTCCTGCCAGCATCAAACTCCCTTCGTCCAGTGCGCTCGCACAGGGAGGGTCTTCTCAGGGTGCCGCCGGTAAAAGATTGCCGGCGGATAACACCCAGGGGGAGGGCCTTCTCTGTGGGTGCGCCTGCCCTCTGGAACCAGCTGCCCGTGGAACTTAGGACTGCCCCTGACCTTCGTTCATTCCGTCGGGACCTGAAGACCTGGCTCTTTGAGCTCTCCAGCCCAGGCTGAGAATTTTTAACTGAGGTTTTTAGTTAAGGGATAATTTAATCTTTTTTAATTGTTTTTTAACTTTTGTATTTTGTACTGTTTGATTTTAAATACCCTGTAAACTGCCCTGAGTCCTTCGGGAAAGGGCGGTATATAAATTTAATAAAATTAAATTAAATTAAATATTTCTGCCCTGCCCAAAACCAAGAATGACATGGTAATTCTTCCAAGCAGAATTCTTTATTGTTTCACACCAACAGACACAGCCCCTTTAGAAATCTACTTCCTCACTACATTCCATCACGACCCAACCCAGTTTTCCTTCCCCAACTTTTAGAATGGATATGGGCTGGATTAGATTTCATTTTATTAAAAAATCAAACTTTATACTTCTCTTATAAGTACTTTTTTACAAAAAAATAGCTAAGGATAGATGATACTTGAAAAATTATCTTATTAATACTCATGATTGCCTGATGAAAATGTATGAGACAAAATACTCAAGCAACAGATGCTTCATGTATAACTATAGTTAAGAAGTTTTCTCTTTATTTTCAGAAATGAAAAGAAACCTTTTTAAATAAAGAATATCTGTTCTCAACCTGATACTTTATGTTTTCCAATGATATTGCAGTTGAGTGCATCCACTTTGCTGTTCTAGCTACATAAATTGCCAAGATTCAATTTAATTCTGTGGCTGAAGTTTTAGTCTGTGAATGCTAATGGTGAGAATTAATGACTGCTTGAAAAGAACTAGGAAAAAATACATAATAATATTGATTGGCCCAATAGATTTGTTCTTCTGAAAGTCTCTTTTCTGAGTACTTTTGCTGCAAAGGAGAATGGAGTTTTTTCATTAGCATCTCTGACTGCAGACAATACAAATTTTCCTTCTAGTATCCTGGGACAGTCTATAACATGGATATCAAACTTGTCAAGTCATGTGATGTGTCGCGATGTATCGCAACTTTTTTTTTGCATTGCTGGAGCTGTGGTGGGTGTGGCCTTCATATGATGCAATCTGCCCACAGGCTGGCAGTTTTACACTCCTGATCTATAACAATGTTTCTCAACCTTGGAAATTTTAAGATAGGTGGACTTGAACTCCCAGAATACCTCAGTCAGCAAAGCTGGATTGCGAATTCTGGGAACTGAAGTCCATACATCTTTAAATTCCCAAGGTTGAGAAACACTGGTCTATAGCTTATGGATGTCATGCAGTACACTGCCCTTTCATTCTGTCCCATGGAGGTGTTGGCTTTTCATTGGGAGCATTGACGAGAACACTACTTGTGCTCCTAGCTGCTTAACTTTGTTGCCATGGAGACATGATAGCAGTATTCCTGACAGTAAGGACAATTAATCAGTGGAATGGCTTGCCTCCAGAAGTCATGGGTGTTCCATCACTGGAGATTTTTAAGAAGAGACTAGACAGTCACTTGTCTGAAAAGGTATACAGTAGGTTTTGCTGCTTGAGCAGGTGGCTGGACTAGAAGACCTTCAAGATCCTTTCCAAGTTCTATTCATTTACTTCAATGATACAAATGTTTCCTCTCCCCCACCCCAGAGTTTGTGTTTTCTTGCGAAGAGCCATCAGGTCACCTTTTGATGAATGGTTGGAGATACCTTATAGCAACTCTTTTTGTGAATAAGCACATTTCTGATGTGGAGAAGAGAAAGTATGTTCTAGATGGTTAATAATCCTCACCAAACAGTGTGTCCAAAGAAGGAACTGTTTTCTTCCTACTCCAGCAATTTATCTGTAATCTTGTTCAGCTCAATTGATATACTTTATCCCTCCCTGTCTTTCATTGTGTTGGATGAAATTACTGTGGATAATTTCCAATTTGATTTGCATCCGGCACACTCTCTGTCAATCCTTATATCGAGAACTTGAGCAGCCATACATGACTTTCAGTTCAGATAACAAAAACAAAGCTTGATGTTTATTTATTAAACTTCAACAGACATCAGGATCAGTTAACTGACAAAATGTGATTGAGAGAAACAAAAAGAGGGGGAGAAACATGAACAAATGTAAGAATTTACATTGTGTATATCAGTGCTCATCATCTATGGCAAATTTAGGATTCTGGGAATTGAAGTCCATACATCTTAAAATTTACAGTCTAGCAGTACACAGACTTCTGTAGCATAATTCTGAACTGAATTTTGTTTCATAAACTTTTTCCCAAATAACTCTGGAAAAAAAATATCTCCTGAAAAAGAAATTCTTCTAGTCTGTAATATATTTTCACGCATATTCCTACTAGTATGCATTTCTCTTTTCCCAGTAGGCTGACTTTTCACACCAAATATTTACTATTCTAATGCGTTTTGGTTATATATATATATATATATATATAAAATTTTTGGCTTGCTAACAAAGAATAAAGAGAGACTGATATGATCATTTCAAACTTATTTGTTCTCATCAGTCAGCCATACCCTTCTGAGATTTGAACCTGCATCTTAAGCAGTTATTTTAACCCCTAGGCCACAGGCTCTCTCTCTCTCTCTCTGTTAGCTGAGAAGCAAGGAAGATATGTGTTAAATGTTTGTTAAGCATTTTACATTTGTCCCAGACACGGGACAAATCTTATTTCCTGTTTCAGCCTAGCCCAAGGCCATCTACAGGCAGTAGCCACAGCAGTGGCAGCTCATATTTCTGTAAATTTTTTGGCTTGCTAACAAAGAATAAAGGGAGACTGATATGATCATTTCAAACTTATTTGTTCTCATCGGTCAGCCATACCCTTGTGAGATTCGAACCTGGGCAGACTGCGTCTTAAGCAGTTGTTTTAACCCCTGTGGCCTAGGGGCCAACACTGTAAAAAGTGCAAATATTGGTACACGCATGCTTCCTGGTTCACAAATAAGTACTGTAGAGGAGGTGTAAATTGCAAATAACTGGATAAAATTCAGGGCAAACACATTTCCCCTTATCACTTCCTACAGGACTGTCACATCTTTATGGTTATAGTATTCCTATATTTCTATCCATATGCTGAAATAAAAACAGAGTTGTTTTCCCCAACTCAGTATCCCACAAATATCCCAGGATTTCAATTTTTAGGATTCCCCATCTGCCTATACAATAACCAACTTCCCCAACCTGTTCAGTTGTTTGAAAGGGAGATGCACAAATGGATCAAGTCTGCAGAGATTACTGTTTTTTGGAATAAGTGTGATGATGCTCAGTGTAAAGTCAGATAAATAATATACTTGTGATATACAACAGTGATACATCACAAGGTTTTCAAGTTAGAATTAATAGAATTCTGAATACAAAATGCTAGCACATGGGTAAATTGAAATAATGGCAATTTACAATTTCCATGTGATATCCTACCTCAAAATGGTAATAATCTATACTTCCAACTTTTTGCAAAAGGGTTATATTGGAAAATGATGGGTGCAGATGCATTGAGGCTGCAGATTGTTCTTTTATCAAGCCCCTACTTTCCCTCCTTTCTAGCAAGCACAGGAAGAGTTGCATCAATTTTAATGTAATATCATGTCTCTACTTTATGCTGCAGAAAGAGTGTTCAGCAGAGAGGAATTTTGCCAACATAGTCCAGATGGCTCAATTTAAGCATTTTTATTATGCTGTGTTCCCACTGGAGGAGCAATTCTGCAGAGCTTTCTGATATTATCAGACCCCCAAGATCATGAGCCACATGTTTCTGCTGGTATAACTTTGTTCTGATAACCCTGGGAAAAGCCAGTTGTTCGCATATAGTAAATGAAGCTATTAACAGATAGCTATTATGGGATCAGAAAGAACCAGTTCAGAAGTTCAGTTGTCCTAAGGGGGTGGATAGCAAATGGCCCCAGCAGGAATGTGTCAATTGAGTTTTAATTTTCATGCTTGTTCCTTCCCAGTCTTCTCATAAACTGAAGCTTCAGCAGATTTACATGGCTCAGTGTGAATCTGCAAGAACAGTAAGTTCGCAACAGCATAAAGCCATAACTCCAAAGGATTAGGAATGTGTGGAACACTACTGGACCTTGAGAGCGAGATATAATCACAGTTCAAAATAAAAAATTTATGCGCGTGCACACACATGTGTGTGTGTGTGTATGCATAATTTTTTTATTTTTATTTTTTGGGGGGTTTTGGCCCATATTTGGCAATTTCAATAATTTACACAAATAATGAACTGTCGTAAGTTGTGACTATAGCCTGCGGATAGCCTTGGGCTAGGCTGAAACAGGAAAGAAGATTTAACTAGCAAGGTATTCAAAAGACTTGACAAATACTTAACACAAACACACATACACACACACACACATGTGTGTGTGTGTGTAAAGAACTCTGTGTGTGTTTGTGTGTGTGTGCGTGTGTTTGTGTGTGTATGTAAATTATTCAAATTGCTAATTAGGGAGGCTCATATGGCCATTTCGAACTTATTTTGTTCTCATCAGTCAGTCATACCCTTTATCTGAGATTCGAACCTGGGCTGATTATATGTTAGGCAGTGTTTTAACTTCCTGAGCCACAGGTTCTTTCTCTCTTTTTATTAGCTAGAAGGCAAGGCAAATATATGTTAAGTATTTGTCAAGGCTTTTTTGAAAGCACCTTGCTACTTAACTCTTTCATTCCTGTTTTGGCCTGTCTCAAGGCTTATCTACAGGATATAGTCAACTTATGACAGCTCATTATTTGTGCAAATTATTCAAATTGCTAATAAAGAATTTGGGAGGCTGAGATGGCCATTTCGAACTCTTTATGTTCTCATCAGTCAGTCATACCCTTTATCTGAGATTCGAACCTGGGCTGATTATATGTTAGGCAGTGTTTTAACTTCCTGAGCCACAGGTTCTTTCTCTCTTTTTATTAGCTAGAAGGCAAGGCAAATATATGTTAAGTATTTGTCAAGGCTTTTTTGAAAGCACCTTGATACTTAACTCTATATATTTGTTTTCGTAGATTGTGTGTGTGTGTGTGTGAATGTGTATGTATATACACATACATACATACATACATACATACATACATACATACATACATACATATACTGTATATATACCCTAAAGCATCTTCTTCCAATCAGGTGTCCTCTAGATCTCTGACTAAAACTCTATTTCCTGCTGTAATGCTCAAAAATTGGGTTGGAAATTCTAACATTAGTGTCAGAGGTATGCCTAAGAGATCTATGAAATGAATTCTTTGGGAAGGAATTTCTTCCTGAGGAAGACTGCCTAAAGACTTTCTTGATTAATAGAAAACAACACCAACTATTTAATGAGTTCAAAAACATTACTAACATAAATTTGCAAATTTGCAGATTTTAGCACAGTATTATTTTAATTTTTCCAACATAATCTCAACAGCAAATGTTAAATCTAGCAGAAGGAAAGTTTCCATTGATACAGGCAGAAGTTTCTTTTTCATTCCAACCTGAGGATGTGAAGATTGACTAAAATTATTGGAAGAAAGAAAAAAAAACATAAAGATAAACCAACTTCCCCAGCCTGGCTTTGCCCTTCTCTGAAACATATAGTGAATGCTGTACACAGTTGGTCAAACTGCATAAAACCTTAAGGTTCTTACTTTTATTTTTGGCTCCTCCGTCAGAGAGTCTTTTTACATGAAAATGTCCCCTGAAGCTTTCTAGATCTCTATTGCTTCAACCATGACTTTTAGAAATCAGTGAGATGTATAGTAAAAGCAAGGTCATTGATCAAGTGTCTACAGTATGTTGGACATGGAATATTTCTCTTAACAGAATGCAGGAAGAAAGATCTTTGGAGGGTATATAATTATGTAATCCTAAAAATGTGTCTCTGCTCAGTAGCATCTGAACCACCTCAGAGGCTTTAGAGTAAAAATGTGGTGAACTGAACATAAGTATCTCACATCCTTATACAGCTACTGTGTTTTCCCAAAAATAAGACATATATATATATATATATATATATATATATATATATATATATATATATATATATATATATATATATGGATTCCAAAGAAACATGATTACCAACTTAATCCGAAGAGAGACACCCACAAAAACCCAAGACAGAGAACAAGAAAATGGCAAAGCCCTCCTCCCATACTTAAAAGGGACCACAGACAGAATCAGCAAGATCCTCCAAAAACACAACATCAAACAGCATTCTACACAGACAGAAAAATATCCACCATCCTAAGAAACCCCAAAGACATAATTGGGTTAGAAAACCAAGGAGTATACGAAATCCCATGCACCACCTGCCCCACCACATACATCGGACAGACCAACAGAAGAATAAGTGCACGCATTGAAGAGCACAAAACTCACTCAGAAAGGGAGAACAAACTTCATCCCTGGTCCAACACTTTGAAGCCACGGGACATGAAATTGATTTTTAAAAAACCAAAACTATCGCCAAAATCGAACATTTTAACAACAAAATAATCAGAGAAGCCATTGAGATAGAAAAACGCCCCCACAGCATGAACAAACGAGATGATACCTCTCGCCTACCAACCATTTGGAAACCTGCCTTGATTGACAGACGAGTCCCAACCACCAAGAATGATACCAGACCCAAACTCATGATAACATCACATGACATCACCACCACACAACCATTCAAAAAGCAAATCCGTACCCACAATGATAATGACGCACAACCACAAAACAGAAACCTAACTACAGCTGCAACATCAGCCACTTTAAACCCCTCCAAACCACACAATAAGCAAACTGACACCCACTATAAAAACATGGCACCACCACAAACACGAAGCCGAACAAAAGCAGCACAACTCACCAGCTCAGGTCTAAGGCTGGCAGCTGAGACCAGCCCATCCACTCAAAACACACCCCCACCCAATCAGAACACCCCCACCATTCAAAACACACTCCCACCCAATCAGAACACACCTAATCCCCCACCCAATCAGAGCACACCTCCACCCACAGAACACACCCCCTCTGGCAGTTTAAAAAAGAGGAACAAACAGCCACTACCACATGCTTCTCCCAGAAGAAGGAAGCTGAAGCCACTAGCCTGATGATGACGGATGGGATTCCGTCGAAACGTTGCTCTTACACCTTCAATTCTACGTGGGAAAAAACCCGAATGACCAAAGATCCATATATATATCTTTTCCACTTACCTCTAGCACTGACAGGCCTGCTCAGCTGCCCCACTTCTTCTGGGATCGAACGAGCAGCTTCATTCTGCTGAGAATGGAGCTCAGCCTGTATTTTGTAGTCAAAAGCCTTTCTGGAAGGCCACTGCAGCTGAGAACCATAGCTCGGTTCTTGGCTGCAGAGGTCTTCCAGAAAGGCCTCTGACCGTGAAATGCAGGCCTGGGGCCACCATAGAAGAAGTGGACTGGCAAGGAGAGACCTGGCTGCCAGGTAAGTGAGTGTGGGGCATGTGGGGAAGCTCCACACCCTCACACACCCCAGCTTGATTTTTAGGTATGTGCCTTGCTTTAAAACTAGGGCTTATTTTGGGGGCAGGGCTTATATTAGGTCCACCTCCAAAATCAAGCTAGGACTTATTCTCAGGGTAGGCCTTACTTTCAGGGAAACACCAGACTAGGCTGGTTATATACTGGGATCGGTGAGGCATTGAAGAGACGAGAGTGAAAAGTAACAGTTTGTTTATTTAGTCAAAACAGAAGCAGCTCTAGCAGCCACTTGACATCTATTTATATGGACCGCCGATAGGTGGCAGCCAATGAGTTTAAAGCAAACATTCCCGCCCAAAACACAAGCTTGCAAAGTAATGGACAGATAGTTAAGGATTTGAATGAATACAACAGTTAACCATTTATAACTGCCCTTATGAATTTACATTAATACACAACAAGGCTATCAATCACGGGTTGGCAACCCACGGCTCCGGAGCCACATGCGGCTCTTTGAGCTGTCTCCTGCGGCTTCCAGCCGCCCGGTGCGCGCGCACCTCTTCGAACGGGCAGTGGTGCGCGCGCACCTCTCCCTATGGAGAGTGGCACCGCCCGTTTGGAGAGGTGCGCGCGCACCTCTCCGAACGGGCGGAGGTGCGCGCGAACGGGCAGCGGCGCCGCTCTTTGGGAAAGCTGCCACGGCACGTTTGCAGGCTGCCAAAAGTGGCAGCTCTGCAAACGGGCTGCGGCAGCTTTCCCAACAAGCGGCGCCGCTGCCCATTCCGAGAGGTGCGTGTGCACCTCTCCGAACGAGCGGAGGTGCGCGTGCACCTCCCCAAACCTTTGGAGAGGTGCGCGCGCACCTCCGCGTGAATGGGCAGCGGCGCTGCTCTTTGGGAAGGCGGTAGCTCTGCAAACGGGCCGTCGCTGTCGCGCAACCGGGAACTGGTTCCATCACACATTTAAAAAATGGCAACCGTGCACATCCGTGCATGCGCGGCTCCCACTTTTTTTTATGTGTGATGGAACCGGTTCCCAGTGGCTCTTTTCCTTTTTCAGGTTGCCGACCCCTGCTCTCGATATTAACCAAGATCAACAATGTTGATATCTGATCTGCATCTATTTCACTTCCTCTGCTATTTTACTAAGCCACAGCAGTGGATTATTGAAGCCCCTGTTCTAAAAGATATGCTCTGAGTTGGATACTTGGGCATTATAGACATAATTATAGATTATAGCAACTTACTTACTATACTCCTACTTACTGATTACCAATTGTAACAGCATTGTTCCTGTGTACTAGCAGCAACAAAGGGCAAGGAATTACAAAGTTGTAGGACTCCTACAAAAGCATTTTTATACTAACTTAGTGTTAAACCTTACAGAATTGGAGATTTGTCTCTCCATCACAAAGTATTGCAACTTCAGTTGTTATTTGCTAGAAGCCAGCCCGGCAAAGAATGAAAAAAAAAACTTGATTAGGCTTCCTTTTTCTCTAACTTTGTCTCTCCAAGTATCACAGTAGATTGAGTTTGATTCAGGAGTGCTGCCATTATTTTCATCTGTTCTGCATATATAGGGGGACATTCTTCTGTTGTAAATATTGCAATTGTGTTTATTATTTATTTTAATGAGTTCCTTTCACTGGAAACCATAGATACTTTGGGACCCAAAGGAACAGAGATTTAGAAGATACAATGCTAAATGCAGTAGATATGAAAAAATATAGTCTTTTTAGATATAATTCCATACCAATCGTGGAGAACAGCCTTTTAAAAAAAATCCACATGAAGATTTTTCTTTTTCTTTTTGGGAAAAAAGCAGATGAAGTGGGAGCTTTTGTTAAGGCCATTTCTACAACACTTTTGGAAAAAGAGTTATTCTTTGTTTCAAGAAACATAAGAATCTGTCTTCTCCCAGGACAGTATAACAAATACATATAAAGATTAGCAAGTTTGATTCCACTGTGGTTCCATCTTCTGCCCAAGACTGTCCTTAAGCTTAGAAGGCATCCACATATGCATTTTTTATGAAAACATAATATTCACAAGATCATATTTAAAGTGTTCAAAGCAACTCTGTGAAGCAGCAGTCCCATTCTGGTGGTCTCCAGCCTACGTATTTGGATAAGAATAATGAAAGAGAATTATGTATCCTAAGGCCATCAGGTTCAAAAGGGTTTTGATATCAAAGAACTAATTGATATCAAAATACCATCATTCCATTCTTTCTCTTCATCAGCTTCCTTTCATGTATACCAAGCTTGTTTAAATGCCAGACTATCTGTAATAAGAGTGACACCACTCAATCACTTTTTGGTTCTCTTTCATGTATCTTTATCAACAATAAAGAATCAGAAGTCAAAAGAAAAATAGATGTCCTTTGGGGGAATAGATCACACAAAGCAGTGTTGACCTTAATAAAAATTGTTTGTGTCAGCATAATGCAAATCACTTGTGGAGTGAGGACACATTTTCTAAAGTGTTTTTAAAATAAAAATTGTAATCTCTCATAGCAAAGGACACCTGGATGAGAAATACAAATTGTCTCCAAAATGCAAAAAATTATCTAAGGTAACTTTGCAATAAATGCAGATTTCATATGGCACGTATAGTTCTTCACAGTGGCTTTTGAATTATTGAGAAAGACATTCAAAGGTTATATCACCAATCAACAAGTTCATATATCACCGATCAACTATTCCACTCTGTACTTCTATATAGAAATCTGTGAATAGATAAGCTGCTACATTGAAAGCCATAATTAACTTGTGTTGACAAGGCAAATCAGAAAGAAAAGCAGCATTTTCATCCATTTTCCTGCTGCATTTTTTTTAGAATGACATTTAATAATCATTTTAATTTAGTTGAAGCACTCTCTTTCAATAATGGGCATTGGATTCTTTCCTTACTACGGTATTTCCCCCACTCCTCTTTTTGTACTTTGATATAGGTGAGAACAAAGCAGGATTCAGAATACACACAATAAGTTTTATTTCTCCAAGGACCTTGTATTTGATGGGTCTTTGTTTCCTTGACAACCATACATTCCACAGTTACAGGAAGCCACTTTGTACAGAGAGATTTGACCTCTCTTATTCAGCTTTTAAACCCTCATTAAAAGTTGATTCTTTTAATATATCAAACTAAATACCAGAAATAAGAAAATGATTTGCATAGATATGAGTTTACTAATAATGAAATATTCTATTGACATTAAACAAAAAATGGAAAAACTAATTCTTTATCCAAACAAAATAATTTCAAAAAGTTTGACCTAATTGTTTGAAAGTTTTTTTATCTCTTTGCCAGAAAAAAATACTTAAATGTTGACCACATACATATCAACAATCCATTGCTACAGATAAGGTGTACACATAGCCCTTCCAGTTTTGTATAATATTATTTTCCTCATGATGAAAAGACACAATTCTTGATGCCTCAATATATTCCAAATAATGCAAATATAGTTTGGACAAATATAAATATCTTAAGACATGCGAATTTTAACCTAAAATTGTGAGATAAGTCCAGAATGTAGAAATTACCATTGCAATTGTTGGGCAGCATTTCCAACAGCAAGACAAAGGCAACTAACCCTTATTTTGAGGTGCCCACTGTACACAAAACAAAATTTTCTGCTGTATTAACCTTAAGATCAAAGTCAACTTTCCATTGGATGACAAAGACAGAACATTCAAGCTTTTTATTCCAAAGGTCAAGTACATACATATTATCTGGTTCATCCAGTTCTTTCAATATCTTATGAAAATGGCTTATTGGCTTTGGGGCATCAATTGATCCATCCAGAATCTCTATTAGATGTATACTTTAGAAGCAGCCAGAGCATCAAGACCAAACAGTTCAAATAATAAATGCTTAAGTTAAATAAACTGCCAAAAAGCACTCAGAGATAAATCAATTTTGATTTTAAGGTCTATTAAAAAAAACCAACAACAACAACAACCTGCTTCATCAAAATTGGTTCAAAGTAATAATGCTATTTTATCTTTTCCTACACCAAATAGATCTTATGAATGTGATGAATTCTGTTAAGCAGTGGATATCTACAGATTGGCTCTCCTTTTTTCATAGGTTTTGGTGATTTGTCTCCACAGAATTATTTATCTTGAGAAAGGTCAAGTAAGGTCTGAGCTGTCTTGATAAGGCACTTTGCTTTGATGTTATGGACTTCTGTCCATTCACTATACAAATTCAGAACATAGTGTTATCCAGCAAAGGGAAGCACTATTTAGAAGTAGGGCACTATTTTGCAAGTTTATTTCAATGATGCACTTATCATAAAGCAAAGTGCCCCTCTCAAGATCTGCATAGCTATACTAATAGAGCACAACCCATTCAAGTTAATGAAGTTCAGAATGAACAATTACTGCAGAAGCAGCCCTAAAATTTGTCACCAGACAAATTCATTGTCTAGTTCTGATTTACACTGAAATTGGAGTTAATACAAAGAGAGAGAGAGAGATGAAATTGATAGCTTACTATTAAGATGAATTGACAATTTTTCTGATTTGTGAGCTATGGTATCATGGTGAACCACTGAAGGTCAGAACTGACATTTTTCAGCCAATTTTTTACTTTCCTTGAAGGGTGTGTAAGGCTCAGAGAGATCTTGCATTCCACAAAGACCATCCCACCCTTAAAATTGCTGTCAACTCCCCATATCAAACAAAAATAAGTCCTACCAATAACTGACCATTTCCCCCATCAAAATTCACCAGTATAATATTAGGATGTTTTGTGAACTGCAAATGAGGGTCCAGGACCTTTCACCATGAATTTTAATCAGTCGTTCCTATAAATGTAAGATTGAATTTCTTCTTTCTACAGAGTCACAGAATGCTCTTTTGAGGATAACCACAATGAAAACTGGGTTAGTTTTCTCCTATTGTTGCAGTAATACAAAAACATGCTATTATTTTACTTAGAGTTTAGGATGAGCCCTGGTGGTGCAGTGGTTAGAATGCAGTACTGCACGCTACTTCTGCAGACTGCCAGCTGCCTGCAGTTTGGCAGTTCAATTCTCACCGGCTCAAGGTTGACTCAGTCTTCCATCTTTCTGAGGTCAGTAAAATGAGGACACAGATTCTTGAGGGTAATATGCTGACTCTGTAAACTGGTTAGAAAAGGCTATAAAGCACTGTGAAGTGGTATATAAGTCTAACTGTTATTGCTAAGTGCTATGATGGTCATACCTGAAGATAATTTTTTAGTTTATCTTTTCATTAGGGTGACCTGAAATCTCAGGATGTTTTGGACTAAAATGTTCCCATAATTGCCAATCATGATAGTTGGAGTCAATGAGAAATAGAATCCAAACATATGAAAGATAACTCCCTGAAATAGGTGTTTATCTTATTTTCGATATTAGAAAATAGGATAGGTTGACATCTTGTTATTTAGTAGTATTCAAATCAAGATGTTTGATTGTGTCTGATAAGGCTTGAATAGAAAAGGCATGTCCTGACTTACATACATTCAAGCAGAAAAATTATACTGATAGTAATATAATTAACAATATACTACTATATATGTGTGCATGTTTACAATACTATATTCTGTATATTAATTATGTAACTATAACTTTGTTTTCTGTGGTTGCAGTTGGTGAATATACTTTTTTCACTTTTTTCTTTGCATGCACTTCAGTTTTAACTGAATTTTTACAGACTACCGTATATTGTATTTCACTATTTCCTTATTTCACAGTTTATCATCAAGAGTATAATATATGGCTGCCTGCCAACTCTAGGAATAACACTGAATATATCTCATGAAGTAAGTGTAGTCCTCAAAAGCTTAGTTAATTATAAATGCACTAGTATTTATGATGCCAGAAGATGCTTCAATATGTTTCCAGAGCATTTCTTGAAATTGGCATGAATATAGAAGCAATGCTTATGCACCACTTGCAAAAATTAACAAATTTTATACATAAGGCTGTGCATATGTCATATATTGAAATAATAAAGGTTTGAGGGCCTCTTACAGAAAAACTAATTTCCTTTACTGATTTGCTCTGGTTGTGAGAATTGTATCTGCCATACATTTCTCAGAAATAAACAAGGAATAAAAGTGGAATAGACAATGCTTTTAAGAGACATCCTCTGGCAAATAGGAAACATATAAGCTCTCAAGGTACCAAAAAACCAGCTGCAAAGGTTCTTCAAATTTATTCCAATATTCTCAGTTTCTTTGGCTCTAGGGATATGAATGCCCCTACAGTCTTGGATATTTATTTTTCAAGATACAAAAATGTAGCAAGCTAAACTTGCAAGACTGAACTTCACATGTATGATTGTACATGTAGTCGTTTTTGTGTGATAACAATCTGCACTTTACATAGAAGCCAATGGATTGCATCTGCAACTAAAGTATTTTCTCCCTGTGTATGGGTGGTCTAATAGAACTGACCTCATTTGATTGATGCTACAGAAGACAAACTTAACTAGGACTGCTTGTATGGTAACACTGTTGCCTGGTAATTTGCTTAAGAAGGTTGCTGATGTACATGTGAATGTCCTTATCTCCATCCCTTTTCCTTGGTCCCAATTCTATATTGGCAACATCTAAGTCTATATATAGAAGAAAGTATAGATTTATAAATTCAGAATTCTATTTAAATAAAGAACGAAAATCCAAAGTGGATAAAAACTAAAGGGGATAAATTTCTGGTTTCAATAAAACAATCACATGTCACTATAAATATGTATTTTAAGCATCAAAAGCTTAACTAATCCAAGTCACTGTTTTTGAAGAGTTATAATGACATTAAAGTAACCCAAGCCTCCTGTCTCACTGTAGACCTGCCTTTGAGTGTTTTGGTTCTAAGTAAGTGTTGTGGAAATGAAGCCATTGTGGTTTATATTAGAGAATGAAAACATTTGAGTCTAATAGTTTCAGTTTCCTTTTTGCCTCAGTCTCAAGAACAGTTGAAGAGCCAAAATTGTTGTTGTTTTGGAGAAGCTGGAACACACTTATTTTATCACTTACTTGTAATACTTGAGGGGAAAACATGCCTCCAGATATCTATGGAAAGGAAAGGATAAAGGTAAAGGTAAAGGTTCCCCCGCACATGTGTGCTAGTCGTTTCTGACTCTAGGGGCCGGTGATCATCTCTGTTTCAAAGCCGAAGAGCCACTGCTTGTCCGAGGATGTCTCTGTGGTCATATGGCCGGCATGACTAGATGCCAAAGGCGCACGGAACGCTATTACCTTCCCACCGTAGTGGTTCCTATTTTTCTACTTGCATTTTTACATGCTTTCTGTTATGTATTAATGTTGTGTACTAATGTTATGGTTATGTATTACACGAAAAGAGTTATGAGGTAAACCGGCCTGGAACACGCAGCAGCTTTTGACAGCTGTCAAAAGCTGCCAAGGGCTAATGCACAGTCGCAACGGCTTGACAGCTCTCAGCTGTCAAGGTGCTGGTAAACAGCGCAGGCGCGGCTAACAGTGACAACTCCGGCTGTCAAAGCCAGCCATCGCTGATTGGTCCTTGCCAACCGCGGGAAACCGGCACAGTTCGGATTGGTTGCCAGCGTGCCAGCTGGAGTATAAATGTTGGCGCTGTCAGTCTGTCTGCGCCTGGTTCCTCACCATTAAAGGTTGTTAACTTTGAGCCAGCTGTCTCGTGTGTTCCTTACTGAAGACGCTTCACTTTTGAACTGCTAGGTTGGCAGAAGCTGGGATGAGTAACAGGTGCTCACTCTGTTACGCGGCACTCAGGATTCGACTCGCCAAACTGCCGACCTTCTGATCGACAAGCTCAGCGTCCTAACCCACTGAGCCACCGCGTCCCTTTTAGGGAAAGGATATACACCACCAAAAAGTAGTGACATTTATTTCAAGAAAAATTTTGAAAATATCTTTTTACCCAGTATGGTAAAAGACATAGAAAACTCTCAGCAGTTTCCACAAGAACATGTCTCTTGACAAAACCTCAGCTCAATTTTGTTTTCAGAGGCTAGATAACAAGTATAATTTGAAGCTCTCTCAAGGAGTAGTAACAACTGGCAAGTTCTAATACCTCACAAATCTTGGCAGCCTTGAAGGATTTTGAAAGATTCCTTAATCCATTTCAGCTGCTTTCTTTTACGTACTGTCAAAAACCAAACACCACCCAGGTACATTTTTTTAAAGAAAGAATGAAAACAGATTGAATATTTTGTATAAAAATAGTATGCTTGCATTCCAAAGATTAAATGCTATAAACATATAGATGCTTCCCAATTTTTCTTTCTCTTGCTTAAACTGATGATTTTTATTCTAAAGCAGTATTACTTCACCTCAGCATCTTTAAGGCATGTGGACAACAACTCCCAAAATTCCCCAACCAGCAAGCAGAGTTTGGGAGTTGAAGTCTACACATCTTAAAGTTGTTGGGGTTGGGAAACACTAGAACAGGGATGTCAAACTGCCGGCCCATGGGCTGGTTTCATATACCAAAGCGGCACCAAAGCGGGGATTTCATCATCCAAGATGGTGGACGTGCAGGCGGACGTGTTAGGCTGAGCTCTGCAAGTCCCAGAAATTAGGCGTCCTAGGAGCCCCCCAGGGGTGTTTCATACCCTCTGTGTTGGGGTGATAGTGATGGCAATGAGTCAGGCAGTTGGACAATGCTGTCTGCTGCCTGCTAACCTTGTTGGTGTTCCGCTGGGCTGCTGGTTTGCTGCTTTGCTGGGCTGGATGTTCGCGGCGTCTTCCCGCTGTTTTGAGCGTCCTTCAGGCCGTTTCTGGCGGTATCTGGCGTTTTCGGCGGCCGGCGGCGGCGTTTTCGGCAGCAACAGAGCCGGCGTTTTCGGATGGTTCCTGGTTGTTGACTGTCTCGGCAGAGGTGTTTGCGGACCGTTTCGGGCCATTTTTGTGGTCGGCTCAGTCTGCCTTCAGCTGTGTCGGCGACGGCGCTCTCGGCCCACTTCGATGGCGATGGCGACGGCGGCGGCGTTGCTCCCGGGCCGTTCTAGGCCGCTTTTGTTATCGACTGCTGCTTTTTGGCCCACTCTTCTTAGACCGTTTGCCCGCTCGACTGTTTGCCTGACCGTTTGCCCGCTCCCGCCTGGGCCTTTTCGGCCCGTTTTCCATCGGCGGCGGCGATGGCGTTTGCTGGATCGTTCTCGGCTCCGGCGGCATTCCAGTGGCAACAGTGATGGCGGCGGCATCCGCAGCGGCGTTCCGGCAATGGGAGCGGCCTCGGTGGCTCAGCGGTGGTGTTGCGGTCGACCTGTCTTCTCTTCGGCTTGCTCTGCTTGCTCCAGATGGCCTCGTACCCACACTGTTGCTGGTGGCCCCGAAGGTTCCTGGGTTAGCCGGTTAACCCCGGTGGAGCCCAGTGGAGCCCAGCGGACCCTGGTTATCCCGGAGGAGCCTGAAAGACCTATGCTCTCCGCGGCACCTGTTGTGATCCGGTCAGTGCCATTGGATTCTGACGGGGCTTGGGGGAAATCAGTAGACCTAGGGGAGTTAGACTCTGTAGATCACACTCTGGAAGGCCCCAATGACTGCAGAACTGAGGGCCCATGGAGCTGTGGCCATGAACAATCCCCTGGAATGGCGGAGCAGCAGAGGACTTGGCTATTAGCAGTGCAGATTATGATGGCTTCTACGATGGCTTACCACACTATTATACTCCTGCCTTACGAACTATCGCTTATTGTCTTTCACACATCATCCCCAAAGGACTCAGAGGACCCTGGGTATTAGCCACCATGAGAGGGTGGCTTGAACTTACATCTGCTGCCCCTAGAGGTGAGAGCTCTAGGGGGCATGCTATACCCAGAGTGGGTGTTCCAGACCACCCCCCAGGGAATAGGCTCTGCGACCGTCATGAGAGGACGGTGGTCGGCCTGCCCTGGGGGTTCACCCAGCTGAGTGGCAGTAGCTGGGTGGAGGATCAGGACACCCATTTATCCTCTGGCTAGATCCTCCTTATTGACTATGGACTGCCTTTTATCTGGACTGCTCCTTATGCCTTATTTTAGGTATTCTTTTACGGACTTGTTCGCCCTCAGGGGTGCTCCCACTTCCTGGGTGCGACCCGCCTTTCTAGCCACTTATAATCTCGATGAAGGGCCCACTTACTGGGACCCTGAGAGATGGCTGGGCACGGGTAGGGGCCTCCGACGTAAACTCAATAAGAGGCCCCTGGTTAGTTTTTTGTCTAAATTTTTTGGGGGGTTAGGGAGGGGGAGGGTACTTCTTCTGGTTGTTTGGACAAGTGGGGCAGTCCAGCAACCTCTGTTCAGGCCAGTTCCAAGGTGGATCGCGGGGGGGAGGAGCGGGGGTCGGTTGCCTCTAGGGCTCCAGGGCTGGTCGTGGGATTACCCATTCCCACGACGTTAGGGAATGGCAGCAGGTGTAGGAACAGAGGGCTGTATCGATCTCAGGGAAGGCCTCTCCGCTGCTTACAAGCGGTGAGGCACTCCGACCCTCTGGTTCCGCCCCGAGGTCCCGGGAGTGAGGATGTGCAGCCTCCTGAGCTCCGGCTGGTGTACTTGAATGCCAGGTCTGTTGCTAACAAAGCTCCTCTCGTCCGTGACTTGGTCGAGGGTGAGCAGGCGGACCTGGCTTGCATCACGGAGACTTGGTTGGGCCCAGAGGGCGGTATTCCTCTGGTTGATCTTTGCCCACCAGGTTTCCGGGTGCTACACTGGCCTCGGGCTCAGGGTAGGGGTGGGGGAGTGGCTGTTGTTATGAGGGAGACCTTGTGTCCGCGGGAGGCCACCGTTCCTCAGATAGTTGGGTGTGAGTCTCTCTTCCTGAGATGCGGCACTGGTGCGCAGTTGGGCTTGCTGCTGGTGTACCTTTCGCCTAGTCACGCAGCAGCAGCCCTGCCTGAGCTTCTCGATGTCCTCTCTGGGTTGGTGATTGAGTTCCCGAAACTTATAGTTTTGGGGGACTTCAATCAAGCATCTCTGGGAGGATCATCTGAGTTAGCTCGGGAGTTCATGGCTTCCATGATGGCCATGGACCTGACGCAAGTAATTTCGGGACCGACTCATGAGGGAGGCCACACCCTTGACCTGGTTTTCTTATCTGGACGGTGGTTAGATGATCTTGGTGGGGGCTCCCCAATTGTTATGTCCCTGTCATGGACCGATCATCATCTCCTGCGGCTGGTCTTCTGTTTTGCCACTCCCCGCCGTGGGTGCGTGGAACCAATTAGATGGTACCGCCCCATACGCTTAATGGATCCCGAGAGGTTCCAGGCAGCGCTGGGGTCCCCACCTGCCTCCTTCACTCACAGCTCGGCAGATGCCTTAGTGGAAGCCTGGGAAAGGGCAGCCACTGAGGCTCTTGACCAAGTTGTACCCTTGCGGCCCCTGACCCGGTGCAGATCCCGTCGAGCTCCATGGTTTTCCGCGGAGCTCCGGGAGATGAAGCGTCGGAGACGGGGCCTAGAGAGCGGTTGGAGATCCAGCTGATCCGAATCCGACCGATTGCGACTAAGAGCCTATATTAGGTCTTATCTCGCTGCAATAAGGGTGGCGAGGTCTAATCACTTTGCTACCCTTATCGCGTCCGCAGATAATCGCCTGGCCGCCCTGTTTAGGGTGACTCGCTCCCTCCTTAATCAAGAGGTGAGGGAGGAACCCTTGCAGGGTCGTGCCGAGGAGTTTAACCAACATCTGTCGGACAAAATTGCTCGGATTCAGACCGGTCTGGACTCTGACTGGGCAGAGTCTGACGATCAGGACATGGGCAGTCTTGTCGATATTACCTGGGAGGAGTTTGACTCTGTGACTCCAGAGGAAGTGGACAGGATTATGGGGAGGCTGAGCTCCACCACATGTTTATTGGACCCGTGCCCTTCCTGGCTGGTCTATGCAGCCCGGGAGAGGACATGAAGCTGGTTCCAGGCAGTCATATCGGCTTCCTTGAGTGAGGGTAGCTTCCCCGCTGTCTTGAAAGAGGCGGTGGTGAGGCCTCTCCTCAAGAAGCCTGCCTTGGACCCAGCTGTATTGAACAACTTTCATCCGGTCTCCAACCTTTGCTTTCTTGCGAAGGTTGTTGAGAGTGTGGTGGCGCATCAGCTCCCTCTTGTCCTGGATGAAGCGTATTATCTAGACCCGTACCAATAGGGTTTCAGGCCCGGGTACAGCACAGAGACGGCATTGGTCGCGCTGGTGAATGATCTCTGGAGGGCTCGGGACAGGGGACATTCCTCTGTTCTAGTCCTATTAGACCGCTCAGCAGCTTTCGATACCATCGACCATGGTATCTTGCTGCGGCGTCTCAGGGGATTGGGAGTGGGAGGCACGGTTTTACAGTGGTTCTCCTCCTATCTCCAGGGACGTTCGCAGTCGGTGTTGACAGAAGGGCAGAGGTCGACTGCGAGGTCTCTCGTTTGTGGAGTTCCTCAGGGGTCGGTCCTCTCGCCTCTCCTGTTCAACATCTATATGAAACTGCTGGGTGAGATCATTCATGGTTTTGGAGTTGGGTATCATCAGTACGCTGATGATACCCAGCTTTTTCTTTCGACCCCAAACCACCCCAGTGATGCCCTCAACGTGATGTCCCGTTGCCTGGAGGCGGTTCGGGTCTGGATGGGGAGGAACAGACTTCAACTCAACCCCGACAAGACTGAGTGGCTTTGCAAACCTTCATCCCAGGTCAATTTGGATATTCCACCTCTTTCTATGGGGGGGGTGAACTATTACCCCCCATAGATAGGGCTTGCAACTTGGGAGTCCTCCTAGATTCACCTTGGAAGATCACATAGTGGCTGTGACTAGGGGGGCTTTCGCCCAGGTTCACCTGGTGCGCCAGTTGCGGCCCTATCTAGACCGGGATGCCCTACGTACGGTCACTCACGCGCTCGTGACCTCTCGTCTAGACTACTGCAACGCTCTCTACATGGGGCTGCCCTTGAGGACCACCCGGAGGCTCCAACTGGTACAGAATGCAGCCGCGAGAGTTGTGTTGGGAGTCTCCCGATACTCCCATGTTACACCTCTGCTCCGTGAGCTGCATTGGTTACCAGTTGTCTTCCGGGTGAGATTCAAGGTACTAGTAATGGTGTTTAAAGCCCTACATGGCAGGGGTCCGGAGTACCTTAGGGAACACCTGCTGCTGGCATCAACTTCCCTTCGCCCTGTGCATTCCCACAGAGAGGGCCTCCTCAGGGTGCCACCGATCAGAGAATGTTGATTGGTGGCCCCCAGGGGGAGATCCTTCTCTGTGGGCGCTCCGGAGCTATGGAATCAGCTACCGGTTGAGCTCCAGATTGCGCCCGATCTTTGCTCCTTTCACCACGATCTCAAAACATACTTGTTCGAACAAGCCAGCCTGGCCTGATGGGGGATTGGTGGGGGTTTTTACTGTCATTTTATTGGGGTTTTAATATGTATTGATTGTTTTTTAGTGTGCATGTATTTAATTATTTTTTAACTTTTGTAATTCTGTATTTTTATTCTTGCCCTGTTCACCGCCCTGAGTCCTTCGGGAGAAGGGCGGTATAGAAATATTATTAAATTAAATTAAATTAAAATTAAATCCACCCCTTTGCCAGCAATGCAAAGTCATAATACGTTGTAACGCATCACGTGACGTGGCAAGTTTGACACCCATGCACTAGAAAGTCAAAGCTTCGTAGAGATATAATAGCTCTGCTCTTCAGCCTCTCTCCCTCTTTCCAGCTGTTCCAATGATCTTTTGCTGGAACATGATATGGTGTCAAGTCACATTAAATGTGAGTAGATATGAAAAGACAAACTCTAATGCTCCTTTACTTCCTTGAATCATTATTAGCTTTGGCAATTAAATCAGCATTTCGTAGGCTATTTATACAGGGCTTTTTAGGGCCCTTCTGAAATATGGTTTAGATGAGTTTTTATAAAGAAGAAAACCTTTTGGCCTGCATAAGTGGTCACCACTTGAACTTCAGAAACCATTAAAAGAAAAAAAAGATGCATCTGCATGTTTCTTCAAGTGCAACTTTTCATTGGTGTATTCGATATTTGCCCTACAAAGCATGCAAACCTGCAATCTTAACAGCCTATTTACACAAAAAGATTTGTAGTGTTATCCAGTTAGCCTGCCAACATTAATACTATATCCCCCATAGTGATTTTTGAACATCACTATACATCAATGGTCTGGAGAGACTCATTAACAAATTTAGACCCTTCAAGTGATAAATCTTATTAATACATGTTTTGATTCTCAAATCTTGCAATTAACATTGCAAATCTCGCAATCTGGGTGTCCTCTTAGATTCACAGCTCTCCTTAGAAGATCATATAGGAGCTGTGACTAGAGGGGCCTTCGCTCAGGTTCGTCTGGTGCGCCAGCTGCGACCTTATCTGGACCTGGATGCCTTACGTACAGTCACCCATGCACTTGTGACCTCTCGTCTTGACTACTGCAATGCTCTTTACATGGGGCTGCCCTTGAGAACCACTCGGAAGCTTCAGCTGGTGCAAAGTGCAGCTGCACGAATGCTTTTGGGGGTTTCCCGATACTCCCAAATTACACCTCTGCTCCGTGAGCTGCACTGGCTTCCAGTTGCCTTCCGGGTGAAATTCAAGGTGCTAGTGATGACATACAAAGCCCTACATGGCGTGGGTCCGGATTACCTACGGGAGCACCTACTGCCAGCTTCAACATCCCTCCGTCCTGTGCGCTCCCACAGAGAGGGCCTCCTCAGGGTGCCACCGGTCAGAGAATGTCGGCTGGTGACCCCCAGGGGGAGAGCATTCTCGGTGGGTGCGCCAATCCTTTGGAACCGCTTACCAGCTGAAATCCGGATGGCCCCCAACCTTCGCTCCTTCCGGCATGATCTAAAAACTTATCTATTCCAACAAGCCGGCCTGGCCTGATGGATTTGGGTTTTACAATTTTCTTACTCTGTTGCTTTATTGTATTTTTCTTACTTTATTGCTCTGTACACCGCCCTGAGTCCTCCGGGAGAAGGGCGGTATATAAAACAAACAAACAAACAAACAAATAAATAAATAAATAAATAAATAAACATTCTAGAATAAAAAAAGTGTTCTGTGGAGATGATTTTATCTTGGACAAACATAAGCACATGTGAATGTTGCAGCTGTGGAAAGCTGTTGGCCAAATGGGGTAAAAAAAAGGCTTTCCCTCCATGCAATTAATAAATGAAGAGAGTTGCCATTTAAACCATCAGCATCTTTCTTTGGGTACAGTTATAACTCAAGAGTATTTTTTTAAAAAAAATAATTTTATGGAAGTTTTTAGTTAACATAGTAAAAACTAATACAAACTAAACTAAAAGGAAAAAGACAAATAAAAAAGTTCAGAAGATGCAGAGAAGTAGAAAAGAGAAGTAGAAAAGAAACAAAGACAATAATAAAGGTGTCTCCCAACCTTTCTCACCCCAAATATCAGCTAATATAATAGCTTTTCACTTACTTTTAAAATGATAGATATTAAAAATCTTTTCTTCAGAACTCAATTTTTATCTATATACAACCACAAATATTTTCAGACTTGGTTCAGCAAAAAATCCATCGTCCAATTTCAAACAAATAGTTTAATCCTGGCTAAATAGTCCAATTTTATATTCCTTCTTTTTGCTCTGCATGATCTTCGCCTTTAAATCATACTTATGGCATCAGAGGATTTGATTTTTATCACTCTTTGGCATTTTAAAGGAATCATTTAAAAGTTTTCACCAGCCTATTTTGTAAATTCCTTAAACAGTTTTATCATTCAGGATTTCTTGTTGCAACTTCTTTTCTTGATTTGTCTTTTGTGTTTCCATTGGTAACCTCAATTTTGTTGCCTACCATGCCTTCAAATTCTATTTATTATGTCTGTCTCTGGTAAAGAGCTGTTTCCTCATTTCCTGAAAGTTTAACCATTGAAACCTGTGTCCTTTCTCAGATATTAGTTATGAAAATGTCATTCTATGTTTTGAATTAGACTTTGAAATAAGTAAAAGTTAAAGGTGGCTTAGCCATTTTAACTCTTTTTTGTCTAGTCCTATAGTTCCCTCTAATGTCAATTTGCAATCTTTATCAAGCTTTAGTTCCTAATATAGATTTAGTTTCAGTTGTTCTCCCACAGGTATATTATTTAAGGATATTTCCCTTGTTTTTCAAATCATACAACAAAAGATAACCAATATTCCAAACTTCTTTGGTCTCCTAGCCACTTAAAACTTTTAAAATCAAAATCTTCTTTGTTGTGCTTTTAGTCATTTGTATATGTTTAAATCCAAAGAAGAAGTAGCTTCTCTAAAACTCACCAAACTCACTGTCAAATTTAGTTTACTTTGTTTTGCAGGTATCTAATATCCATAAAGTAGTTAAACCGAACATTTATGAAAGCGATTAGAAAGTGAGTTCAGCTGTCTTAGTATTCTTATGAATACTTTTTTTTACAGTCCCCTTGTAAAGGACTTGAAGGGTTCTGCAACTGGAACGAAAAGAAATTGTTTAGCCTAACTATTGCTATCTCGCTTCTGTAATCAGCATTTGCATCAGGGACAAATTTCATGCAAGGGTGGGAAACATGTATATGGATAGGATGTACTGAAGGAGGGAATAAGGGAGTGTACACGAATGATTGATGTCTTTCTTATAATGTAATAGCTCTGTTGTTTGATTTTGATTAGCTAACAAAGCAATGCTACTAACTTTCTAAGGCATGGCACTTCTGAATGCAACACTGCCAGTGTTCAGATTGTGTCCCCACCCAGAACTTATTTTAACTGAAAATAAAGTGCTGTATATTTAAGAAGACTCTCCTTGGGTTTTCATGATTGGATTTTTATGATTTCTCAAGTTTTGCTAAGGGCTAGGGACCTTACGAACTACTATTCAGAATACTAGTAGGCAATATTCTGTTCTCTCCCTTCCCTTGAGAAATTCCAAAGGACCAGTCTACTAACTGGTCCCTTGTTCTTCACACTGATTCTCATCTCCACTGTTCAGAGATTTCTTCAGTCAGCCATGACTCACATGGAATTCTCATTATTAAATAGTAATTGATGAAGTTTCTCTATGAAAAAGTCATTGCTTAGGTCAGTATATTCAAAATCAGTACCAGATATCATGGAACAAACATTGCAGGATTCTATCCATGTCCTTTGTTGACTTCTCCAAACTAGGATCATTTTGGAAACAGAATCAGAAGTGTCTATAACAAGGTTTCTCAACCTTGACAACTTGAAGATGTGTGGACTTCAACTACCAGGAATTCTAGGTGTTGAAGTCCTCACATCTTCAAGTGGTCTAGGTTGAGAAACACTGGTATATAAGATTTCAAACTTCTGTAAAAATAATGAAAGCACAATCTCACTCTTAGAATAAAAGCTTTGCTTTTTTTGCCTACTTTTGTGATATCATGATGCATATACAATATGGGCAGATTTTGCAGCATCATGCTGCTTTCATTATTTGCTTCTCGTTGCCCATCCATCCCATAGACATTCTCAACAGAATGTTAGACTAGGCAGAAATCTACTTTTTTTTAAAAAAAAAAGGTTTCCATCCATATAAAATGTCATGATAGGGTTGTTGTTGTTTTTTTGTTCTTCATTGAGTTCTCAATACAGTTAAAAAATGTTGGTCTTGCAGACCTCTGGAATATATCATGGAAACATAACACTGCATGTTAAGACCATCTTTTGTAGACCTATGATCATCATATGATGCACCAACACATCTTGATGAGCCTAGCAAACAAGTTATTTCCATTTCCATGATGGAACAGAGAGTACAAAATCCAACATTAAAATTTAATATATTTGGTCATGCAGATAGGGTAGGCTTAGAAACTGTAAATTAATTTTTAATCACCTTTAGTTTGAATTACAAAAATATTAATTAAAGTTCACTGGACCAGGTTCTGTCCTTCTTACGCACCTGAGAATTTCCAAGTTAAAAGCTATGCCTGTGAATCAATCAGTTACAAAATAGGGTGCCATTCCTATTAATATGTAAAACCCAGATTTGGCTTCTCTTCTGTTTGTCCTTACCTCTAAGTCTCTTTAAGAAATATTATCAGTACATTCAAATAATGGAAAATTACAATTAATTTTAGCTAAAAAGATTTGCTGGCTATTTTAGTGCTAGCAAAATTCAAGCAGATCACAACACCGTAGATTGGAAATGTTTAAAAGGTAATAAAGGAAGGCAAACTTCTGTCATTTAAAACTTTTTGCATGTCTTTGCAGTCCACAAACCTTTGAAAAATAATCTCCTTTTCTGCAACTTTTTAGAAAAGGCTGCAAAAGATGATAGAGTGCATCCTTTATTCAATCATTTCCTTGAACTAACATGTGCCATGGCAGAAAGAATGCAAATTTAATACTAGGGATGCTCACCTATTTTTAACTGAAGATTGCAGTGCCTTTAGTTTGTGATCCTTAAAGAAGTCACTTGATCAAATCTTCTCTCTCTATGACAATGTTGGGCAATATTTGTCACCAACAGCACAATTCACCCTTTTAAGTCTCTGGATGTCCCAAAGAGGGCATTTGATGGTGTGGTGACATGCCTAAAATGGGAGAGAAGGAGCAGGAAAGAGGAAACTGCTTTTATTTTCTCCCAAACATGAACAAAATTGCTATATTTTCTTTTGAGAGCACATTTTGAGCTGTTTGAGTCAAAAGCTTTCAGTTTGGGGAGCACCCTACCCATTCATTCAAAACTTCTTCAATAGCCCATTAATATTTCTGTAGGAAAGTACAAGCAAAATGTCAATAAACATATGACAATAATCCCACTGGACATGCAGATAGAGTAAATATAGCTTGGGTGTTATATAGGGTAGAAAAACTTAGATGACCACATGGAAAAATAAAGAATTAAAGTTTTCTATATCCTTTTTGTATCTACTGGGCATTTGAATTTTTACAGCCCAAATATAGCCAGTATTTGACACCATGGAAAGTATGCCTTGAAAGCAAGTCCTGCTGTTTATATTACATTTTCAGCTGCCATATTACTACAAATGAATGAATGGAAAAGAGGGCAAACTAGGAAAAGAAGGGAGCATGTCCCAAATTCTAGTGAGAATAAATATTGCAATAAAGGTAAAGGTAAAGGTTCCCCCACACATGTGTGCTAGTCATTTCCAACTCTAGGGGCCGGTGCTCATCTCCGTTTCAAAGCCAAAGAGCCAGCGCTTGTCCGAGGACGTCTCCGTGGTCATGTGGCCGGCATGACTAGACGCCAAAGGCGCACGGAACGCTGTTACCTTCCCACCGTAGTGGTCCCTATTTTTCTACTTGCATTTTTATGTGCTTTTGAACTGCTAGGTTGGCAGAAGCTGGGACAAGTAACAGGCGCTCACTCTGTTACGCGGCACTCAGGATTCGACCCGCCAAACTGCCAACCATCTGATCGACAAGCTCAGCGTCCTAACCCACTGAGCAACACAATCAGATCTGAGCTGCAAAATTCCAAACAACCACTAAATGGCAACAGGTGGACACAATGGTTTTTAGCCCTTTGCTGCCAGTAGTAGTCCTCTACATTTTTGAAAGTCAGATCTGTATTTAAACACATATATTTTCACCTTCAGATTAATCTATCCCAACTCAATCACATTTTCTGAAATCATATCACATTCTGTATCATAAACTAAACACATAGGCTGGGCTTGTACAACATTCTAATCCAGGGGTCTTGAAACTTTGCCCTTTTATGACTTGTGGACTTCAACTCCTAGAATTCCTCAGCCAGGCATGCTGGGTGAGGAATTCTGGGAGTTGAAGTCCACAAGTCATAAAATGGCCAAGTTTGAAGACCCCTGTTCTAATCTATAATGTAATTGGGTAGTTTATGGTTTAATGTGTCAGGTGAACTCAGTCTCTCTCTTTTTCTTAAAGGACCAATTACATGGGGTTTGGACATTGTCCAATGATTGATTGGGTTTGAGGATTTGTACAACATGGTGGGAAGAGGAAGGCAGTTTGACTCACAGTTTTTCACTACAACTTAGAGTTAAAATCTTTCCAGCCTGTTCCATTCTTGGCTGGGTTAACATCTCCACATAGCATATCACTCCCTTCATTGATTTGGTTAATTTTATTAATCCTGCCTGCAAATCTATGCTCCCATTCTTACAATCTACATGTTACATCACAGAAGGAACTTGGGTTGTTGATGAAGAACAATAACAACAACAAAAAACTGATACACTTTCCTAGAACTAGAGAATATATAACAAGACTAATTGAATCTGTTACTTTGGGAGATGCAGAATCAAAAGGGCTAGTACTTCTACTGTATAAAGCCAGTGGATGAGCCTGCTTTATTTCTCTTTCTGAAAAGAATATTTTCCTCTAGAAGAATGCATGAAGAGAAATTACAATTGTAGATCAACTTGTTCCAATATTCTGTTTCTACAATGCTTAATGGAAGCTCAAAGCAGAAAGTGAATCTTCAGCTATTCAGAGATGATGTTTTGTTACTGGGTAACATAATTCTCATTAACCAGCACAACTCTTTCAGCAATTGACTAATAAGAAATCCACTACAAACAAAAACAAAATGTATGAATCAACCCATATTTTATCAAAATCACATATACTTATTAGTTAATATATTCAAAGTTCCATATCATTCTGTAGTTTTCCAAATAAATACATACAAGGAAGTCTGACACTTTTACTGACACAGCTGAATGTATCTTAAATGCAACTTTTCCTAATTTACTTTCATTTGTATTATGATTGCATGTAATGCTTCAAAGAAGGATTCTGATTCAATGAAACTTCAATCAAAATACCCTTTTAGGCAGGGGTGTCAAACTGCCAGCCCACAGGCCGGTTTCATCATACTAAGCCACGCCCATCCCATTGCCGGCAATGCACAAAGTTGCAAAACATTGTGACACGTGACGTGGCAGCTTTTGACATCCGTGTTTTAGGCCAAACTTTAGCAATGCTTCTCTTTGTAGTGCCACATTTCAATCCAAATGCCACCAAAGGGCACTCCTCTCTCTTTTTGTCTCTCTGTGTGTTTCTGTGTTACTCTCCTTGAATACACAGGAGTCCTTTCCACTAAAGCAAGCTGATTACCAAATTAAGCTGACCTACCCCAAACTGGAAAACTGAATTGATCTATGCCTTGAATCAATGCCTGTGACCATCTGAATCAAGATAAGATTTTAGAATGGTCACAGTTGCTTTGCATAGGTCTGATTTCCTACATCTTTTCTCATACCTCTAGTTGCATTCTGAATGCATCTTTTACTAACACAGGAAATTTTCCATCTCAAAATATTTCAAGATGGTTACCAGTGGATTCTCTATTTATTTGTGGCACAATAGAGCATCAGAACATTTTGCTGGAAGAGAAATGCACAGATTTCTCCAATATTCCTAGTTCAAAATGTTTTTTACTGAATAGGATATATTTCAAATGCAATTAAGAGCGATCACTTAGCACATCAGTGATAAAAGAGACCTTTGGATTACAAATGACTTTGTAAGAACAATTGGGCTTTGGTAGGATGTTGATTAAGGAGGCTGTTGTGTAATTAAGGTTTTATGCAGGTCCCCTTTATTTTGAACTCTCATCTTAAAAGTTTCAATTATCACATTAATTAATAAACTATTTCAATGATTCCCATCATCAAGGGTAGAAAGAACCTAAAATAGTCAATTTCAAACTCTAATCTAGCAAGGAAGGAGAAAATAAAAGCTATTTATTTTGGCCAAGTCTGAAAAAAGACCCTGGAAGACAGAGTTTGAAATTAGAGGCATATTTGAAAAATTTCTGTACTATGTGTTTTTGTCATACCATACCTCATAATGGTTTGCCCTAGAAATCTCAAGAGTTTCTTTCTCTCTTTCTCTCTCTTCCTTAGTAAATGCTTAGTAAATAGAATTTCTTGCTTTTTTATAGTTATTAGCTGCTATGCTAAAGAAAAAGAAGTATAATTCATCACCTGTTGAGATTCAGCATGCTTTATTAATGTGGCCATGTTTGCATAGGCTGTAAATAGAGAACTGCTGCAGAGATTCTCTGTGTGTGCTTTTTTTTTTAGAAAAAGGCCACAATTTTTTCCCCTGGCAGGACTACTGATGCCTGTCAAGCAGATATTAATCAGACTAAACTTTTAGATGTGTGTATGCTACAAGCACATAAATATTCACCACTGCATTCCCTAGAGGACAGATGGGCAATTCTTCGGCACTAATTTAAAAAGAAAATCTTCCAAGGACAGTAGAGTTACAATACTGATATCACCAGAAGGGGGAAAATCTTTTTTTTTAGAATTCATTTTAAAGCAATAACACATTTGGGTTTAGCCTACTAGAAACAAACATAATTTTGCTTCTTATTGCAGTAAAAAGAAAAATCCTCAAGAAATTAGGTCAATGAAAGTTGGCATGTTGCTGCTAAATTTCAGTGCATGATTGAAAAGTGGGGCTGTGGACATTATGCAGTTTTATGGGCTGCTCAACCTTTTGTGGGGAAGGGCTGCTTGCACTGGTCACCATATAGCAACTAAAAAGCATGAGATTTTCTTCTGAATAGGGGTTTGGGGTTCATGTCACTTCCAGATATTTTCCAACTGGCTAGCATGAATTATAATACAATAATGCATCCCATTAGTCAACATTGCAATGATACTTGTACAAGTGTGTCTGCAAGGAAGAGCAAAAGTATGAAGATGGGGGCCACAATTGTGGAAACAAAACCTCACACTTTGTTTCATGTGCCACACAAGAAAAAAAAGGGCAGGGGTTAATCATGGAAATCCCACTACAGATAGCCATGGTCAGTCAAAGATACTCAAGTTCTATTAAATAATCACATGGCTTGCTGACACTAAACATTTGTACTAATGTGTACAATTTATACTAGTTGCAGTGAGACTGCAATTCCTCAGAATCTGTAATAGCAAGTGATGGATGAGGAGATGTTGACTGCAAAACAAGTTATCTCCCCCCCCTTTTTTTTAAA
This sequence comes from Vipera ursinii, assembly GCF_947247035.1. Lineage (NCBI taxonomy): Eukaryota > Metazoa > Chordata > Lepidosauria > Squamata > Viperidae > Vipera > Vipera ursinii. The sequence goes on along the minus strand of NC_139515.1, from coordinate 65,436,721 downwards.
CTGCCCATCTGTCAAGAGTTACTTTTTTATTTTGCTGTTCTCAGAGTTCTCTAAGCATTCTGGCTGCCTTCCTCTGAAGGAAGTTGTGACCTAACCTTTTACTTACACACTAACAGAACAACAAGCTGTCATCTCTTTATGGAACCATCCTCAATTCTTCATTGGGTGTCATCTTAAACGCAGGATCTCAGCATTTAAGATCTCTCTGCTGCAGTTATAGAAACTGATAGTCCATTATAAGTTTCATTTGTCAGTTTGAATGGAGCTGGGAATTGTTTTATGGGGCAGATTTCAAGTTCTTTCAACTACTTCAGAGGACAAGAGTAAATAATTTATTTTATTCTGTCTACAGCAGCGGTTCTTCATCTTTGTATCCCAGGCCCTACCAAAGTAGAACAAAAAGCCCATATTTCCAAGAAAAAAATGTTTGCAGGTAACAGCACAACAAATTGCAGGATACATACACACATATACCTATATATGCACACTGCTGTAAATATAAAGTAATGAGAATAAACTATTGCTGAAATAGTGCTTGCTTCTGTGGAAATTGTCCAAATAAAATATTCATTCAAATAATGAAACAAAGTACAACAAAACATATTTTATGTTGACTCCTAAATTCAAATGCTGCTGCTCCAACATTGGATTGGGAGAAATGCTGCCCCTATTTTCCAAATGGAAAGAGTTCCTTAATCATGTCTTTCCTAGGGAATTAATTAAGGTATAGGAAATCAGAATGTTTCAGAGATGAAATATGATTACACCATGTGCCTGTTGACAAAGCATGCTTAAACCAGTCAGCCACTAACCTAGTCAAATTTCTTCATTAGTGTTTCTGGAAATGCAGAATCATATTAAGTCAAACATCATCAAATGTTATCTACAGTATTTCCCCAGAAAGTGTTTAATATCCATATGCCCTTCTATTCAGTATGGCTTCATATTAATAGGCCATTTAGGGAGGAGAGATGTCTATTAAATCTGAATGTTCATTACATCCAAAAGTTATTTTCCTTCTTCTATTATTTTCTGCCCCAAGGCAGTGGAGAGAGGGAAAACTATTTCTTCTTTTTGAAGAAAAGGGTACTATGACAGCCTATTAAAGATATCACTCTAACATCACCCTTAGGAACTACTGAAGCAGGGCCCTTTTTTATTTCAGCTGTATTGCCAGCAAGGTTGGTTAGGCCAGGACCCAGGGAAGGAAAGGCGATCACCACTGATCTTCCTGGTCAAAATTTTCCCCTCTTCCCAATGCCTTTCCTCCCTTTCTCTCTCCAACCTCCCACCACTCCTTCATACTACCTGCCTACAAGCCTGATCCTACCAGCACCTTTCCAGAGTCACTCTTTTTTTATTGAAAAGTTTTACAGTACATTTTATCTTTAACAATCCCCCCTCCCTCCACCCACCCCTACCTAACCCTCCATATCCCTCCCCCCCATTCCCCCCTCCCCCCCCACTTCCCAGAGCTAAGTACAAGGTGTAAAAACAAAGAACAATCATAAACATCCATATGCTAACAACAATAAACTATTAAGTCTATTGCATTCTAGCTCATATAAAATGACTACAAGCAATACTGATATTACATAAAAAAGAGAAGAGAGAGAAAAAAAAAGAAAAGAAAAGAAAACTTATTCAAATGCTAAATGAAACTTGTTAGTCCCATATTTATTCTGGATATAATCAATCCACTTTTTCCACTCCATAATATAACGTTCTTGCGAATGATCCTTCAAATGAGCCGAAATCTTTGCCATTTCCACCAGGTCCGAAACTTTAAGAGTCCATTCCTCTATAGTCGGCAGTTCCTCCTTCTTCCAATATTGACCTATTAAGAGTCTTGCTGCTGTAATTAAATTCAACATCAACTTAATGTCCACAACAGTAGCATCTGTAATTATACCTAATAAAAACAATTGCGGACAAAACTTTATCCTTTGCTTGAAGATCTTCTGCATATTCCACCAAATTTTTATCCAAAAAGCCTTAACCTTTTTGCAGGTCCACCATATATGAAAATACGTTGCATCTTCGCCACCACATCTCCAACATTTAGGTTGATAGTTCGGATACATGCTTGCAAGCTTTTTAGGATCTAAATGCCATCTATAAAACATTTTATAAAAGTTCTCTCTTAGATTTTGGGCTTGCGTAAATTTTACGTTCCTCACCCAGATCTTTTCCCACGTGTCCATTGTAATAACTTCTTGAATATTCTGAGCCCATTTTATCATACAGTCTTTAACAAGTTCTGTTTCTGGGTCAATATCTATCAATGCAAGATAAATCCGTTTGATATGTGCTGGACCCTGGTTTCTAATTTGCTTTATCAAATTTTCATCAGTCATTGAGAAACCAACTTTCTGATCTTCTTTCCACCTGGCACGTAATTGAGTATATTGAAACTAATTTTGAACGATCTTCTCATCTCGCAAGAGATTGTAAGGCTTCAAACACCAGACGTTCCTTTCCAAGCTTAAGATCTCCTTATACGTAGTCACATCATGTTTGAAGCCAACATTTATGTTTTCTATTGCATGTTTCGGGATTGCCCACAACGGCATCTTGTAGTCTAACTTATGTCTATACTTCTTCCAGACTCTCAACAATGCCTGTCTTAAAATATGCACTTTAAACACATTATCTACCTTCTTATCATACAACAAATATGCATGCCAGCCAAATAACAAGTCGTGGCCCTCAAGATTTAATAATCTCCCTTGTGTCAAATTAATCCAGTCGCTTATTCCTGACAACGCAGCATTTTCCAGAGTCACTCTTATAATTCCACTGCTTCTGCACCAGCAACCCTCCCTCGCACCCACCCTTCCTGTAGCTTTCCTTGTCTTAATTTCATTGACATCACCACCCATCACATTGCCAACCTGCCCACCCAATTCCAGCCTTTTCGTATCCTCTATCTCCCCCTTAGCAGGAACCCAAACATTTGATTCCATTATTGACTCTTAGCAACACATAGATTTTCTCCATGATGATCTATTCCTAACATGGTCTTCAGATCTACTAATGGTACTTGCATTGCTACACTGGGTCTGTCTGCCTTGCTCGTGGTCATCCTCTTTTTATCTTCCCACATTTCCTAACATTACAATCTTCTCCAGGGAGCTACAATTTTGCATAGTGCACCTGACGTAAGATAATTTGAACCTGGTTGTTTGTGCCTCAAGTGAAAACTCTGGTTTGTTCAATGATCCCTTTGTTTACTTATCTGTCCATTGTATTCTCAAAAGTCTTCTCAACCACCAGAGTTAAAAAAACATCAATACTTAAATTCCCACATGTTCCCACTGATCTATCTGATTTTCTAGCACATTTCTACTCTTATGAAGCAGTCACAGAAACACACTCACTAAGATTCCTTTCTCAACTAAGGGAAAAATCTGTTAGTTCAGAGTCCTGATGAGAGGAAATTTGTCACCTCCCCATTTCTTCATTTTGATTGCATGAATTTATATGATTTTTTTTATTTAATGTCTGTGTTAATGAAGGAAAGTTTCACCTATCTAAAAAGTGCTACAGGAATTTATTTACTTTTAAACATCTATAATCCTATTGAAACCACACTGAGAAGGGTTTGAAAAACCTGCTGCCAATTAGATGCAAAGCTATATAGATTCCCAAAAAGGCATGGCAGAGCAGAACAATGTAATGGATTGGCACTATAGCTAATGGAACACATGCATTCCTTGGCATAGATTATTTGTAAAAATACTTGGTAGTAGATTAATAGTAACAATAATCAATAATAAAGAAATGTCAGCAACAGACAGCAAACAAGGTGAAGAGGTAGTGAATACTTCTGCAAAGAAACTGAAGAAATACCATATACCTAGTTAACTGCTGCAAGAAGATTACACAGGCTGACTACAAATAACAGTATGACAAATAGCAACAATGATGCATTGGAAAAGCTGCAAGAAATACCATTTTCCTGCAAGTAAGAACTGGTGAAACCACAAAATAGACAAAGTAATTGAAAATAAAGAAGCTAAATTTCTCTAGAACTTAAGAATTCAAACAGAAAAGAGCCTGCCACAGACTTAACAATTGTCAATAAGAAAAACAAAAACTCTAGACACTGGACATGGCTGTAACTGGAAATAACAAACAGAAGAGAGAGAAAATGAGGGAAAATCACAAAATACAAAGCTCTGCAAATAGAAATAAAATGACTGTGACAAAAGAAAGCAAGGATAGTAATAATAACAGATGTCTTGAGTGCAATTGCAAAACAACTGGATTATCAGCATGGACAAAAATCACCATCAGTCAAATGCAAAAGGCAGATTTATTTGGAACAGCTTAAATAATTTTAACACCACCAACCCACAACATTTGCTTATCGCAAGCCCACAGGAAGGACTTAATAGATGGATAAAAATGACAAATTTGATCTAAACATTTGGCTGATTATGCAACCAACAGCAATAATAGCATTGAGACATGCATGCCCCTTCTTCAGTGCCAATTGCCTTCTCAATTTATTATAGTTTTCTGAGACTACATCCCCCTTTATGGATTACTGCCTTGTTGTGGTGAAGGGGCTTGCGTAATTCAGTGAAGCTATGAGCTATGCCATTCAGGGCCACCCAAGATGGACAGGTCATAGTAGAGAGTTCTGACAAAACGTGATCCACTGGAGAAGGAAATGGCAACCCACTCCAGTATCTTTGCCATGAAAACCCTATGGACAGTACCAAAAAGCAAAAAGATATGATGCTGGAAGATGAGCCCCTCAGGTTGGAAGGTGTCCAATATGCTACTGGGGAAGAGCAGAGGGCTAGTACTAGTAGCGCCAGAAAGAATGAAGCGACTGGGCCAAAGCCAAAAGGATGCTCAGCTGTGGATGTATCTGGTGGTGAAAGGAAAGTCTGATGCTGTAAAGATCTTTTCTTCATAGGAATCTGGAATGTAAGATCCATGAATCAAGGCAAGCTGGACATGGTCAAACAAGAAATGACAAGACTAAACATCGACATCTTAGGAATCAGCAAACTAAAATGGACAGGAATGGGTGAATTTAATTCAGATGACCATCAGGTATATTACTGCAGGCAAGAATCCCTCAGAGGAAATAGAGTAGTCTTCATAGTCAATAAAAGAGTAGGAAAAGCAATACTGGGATACAATCCCCAAAATGACAGAATGATCTCAGTTCGAATCCAAGGCAAACCATTCAATATCACAGTAGTCCAAGTCTATGCCCCAACCACCAGTGCTGAAGAGGATGAAATTGACCAGTTCTATGAAGCCCTATAGCACCTTATAGAACCAAAAAATGATGTCCTTATCATCATGGGGGATTGGAATGCTAAAGTAGGAAGCCAAAAGATAACTGGAATAACAGGCAAGTTTCACCTTGGAGTACAAAATGAAGCAGGGCACAGGCTGATAGAATTTTGTCAAGAGAATATGATGGTCATAGCAAACACTTTTTTCCAACAACCGAAGATACGGCTCTACACGTGGACATCACCAGACGGTCAACACAGAAATCAAATTGACTATGTGCTCTGCAGCCAAAGATGCAGAAGCTCTATACAGTCAGTCAAAACAAGACCAGGAGCTGACTGTGGCTCAGACCACGAGCTTCTTGTTGCAAAGTTTAGGCTTACACTGAGGAAAGTAGGGAAAAGCACTAGGCCACTCAGGTATGAATTAAATCATATCCCTGTCAAATATACAGTAGAGGTGACAAATAGATTTAAGGAATTAGATCTGATAGACAGAGTGCCTGAAGAACTATGGACAGAGGTTTGCAACATTGTAGAACAGGTAGCAACTAAAACCATCCCAAAGAAAAAGAAATGCAAGAAAGCAAAATGGCTGTCTGAGGAAGCTTTGCAAATAGCTGAGGACAGGAGGGAAGTGAAAGGCAAGGGAGAAAAAGAAAGATACGCCCAATTGAATGCAGAATTCCAGAGAATAGCTAGAAGAGATAAAATGCCTTCTTAAATGAACAGTGCAAAGAAATAGAAGAAAACAATAGAATAGGGAGGACCAGAGATCTTTTCAAGAAAATTGGAGAGATGAAGGGAACGTTTCATGCAAAAATGGGCATGATAAAGGACCAAAATGGCAGGAACCTAACAGAGGCAGAAGAGATTAAGAAGAGGTGGCAAAATTACACAGAAGAATTATACAAGAATGAGCTTAATGTCACTGATAACCACAATGTGGTAGTCACTGACCTCAAGCCAGACATCCTCGAATTTGAAGTGAAGTGGGCCTTAGGAAAGCTGAGCAACAACAAAGCTAGTGGAGGTGACAGTATTCCAGCTGAGCTATTCAAAATCTTAAAAGACGATGCAGTAAAAGTGCTACACTCAATTTGCTAGCAAATTTGGAAAACTCAACAGTGGCCACAGGATTGGAAAAGATCAGTTTACATTCTAATTCCAAAGAAAGGCAGTGCCCAAGAATGTTCAAACTATCGCACCATTGCACTGATTTCACATGCTAGTAAAGTTATACTTAAAATCCTACAAGATAGACTCCAGAAGCATGTGGATCGAGAACTACCAGAAGTACAGGCAGGATTTCAAAGAGGCAGAGGAAGTAGAGATCAAATTGCCAACATACACTGGATCATGAAAAAAGCTAGGGAGTTCCAGAAAAACATCTACTTCTACTTCATTTACTATATTAAAGCCTTTGATTGTGTGGATCGCAACAAACTGTGGCAAGTTCTTAAAGAGATGGGAGTACCAGACCATCTTATTTGTCTCTTGAGAAACCTATATGCGGGTCAAGAAGCAACAGTGAGAACTGGACACGGAATCACTGATTGGTTCAAAATTGGGAAAGGAGTCCAGCAAGGCTGTATACTGTCACCCTGCCTGTTTAACTTATAAGCAGAGCACATCATGAGAAAGGCAGGGTTAGATGAATCAAAAGTTGGAACTAAGATCACTAGGAGAAATATCAACAACCTAAAATATGCAGATGATACCACTCTAATGGCAGAAAATGAAGAGGAACTAAAGAGCCCCTTGTTGCGGGTGAAGAAGGAGAGTGCAAAACTTGGGTTGAAACTTAACATTAAGAAAACCAAGATCGTGGCATCTGGCCCTCTCAATTCCTGGCAAATAGATGGGGAAGAAATTGAGGTAGTGACAGATTTTATTTTCCTGGGCTCCAAGATCACCGCAGATGTGGACTGTAGCCAAGAAATTAAAAGACGCTTGCTCCTGGGGAGGAAAGCCATGGCAAATCTAGACAGCACACTAAAAAGAAGAGACATCACCCTGTCAACAAAAGTGCATATAGTCAAGGCTATGGTCTTCCCAGTTGCAATGTATGACAGTGAAAGCTGGACCATAAGAAAGGCTGAGCGCCAAAGAATTGAGGCCTTTGAATTATGGTGCTGGAGAAGACTCCTGTGAGTCCCTTGGACTGCAAGGCAATCAAACCAGTCAGTCCTAGAGGAGATCAACCCTGACTGCTCTTTAGAAGGCCAGATCCTGAAGTTGAAACTCAAATACTTTGGCCACCTAATGAGAAGGAAGGACTCACTGGAAAAGAGCCTAGTGCTGGGAAAGATTGAGGGCAATAGAAGAATGGGACGACAGAATAAGGTGGCTGGATGGAGTCACTGAAGCAGTAGGCATGAGCTTAAATGGACTCCAGAAGATGGTAGAGGACAGGAATGTCTGGAGGAATGTTGTCCATGGGGTCGCAATGGGTCAGACACGACTTCGCAGCTAACAACAACAAGAGACTACATCCCACTGTGCATCTTTCACCCCAAACCCCAATATTCTTCCAAGAATTGCTTATAAAAGCATACATTTATATGGAGCTGAATGAAGCTGACACCACTCTGTTGGCCACATGTCTTTATTGTGTAAGGAAGCTGTCAGTAAGCTCTTTAATGTCAGAGGAACTTTAGAGATAAAACAATCACATATGTCAGGAGTAATCTGCATGCACAAATTATAGTAGGTATCAAGGGCTGCAAGATTCATTATTATTTATATAAACACATCTTTTAGATTTCATTAAGATACAAGCCAACCTTTCTGAGTTATCACACTTCAGTTTGTTTACATTTGTGTTAATCTTCATTTGCAAATGTTGATTAGAGCCTTAAAACTCTCCTTCTTTCACATTGTTTAGTATAAAATGTATTCCTCCTCTGTTCTTTCATGTCAATGGCATTCAGGGAGAAAGAATTTTCAAAGTTAGAAAATTTGAAAGCAGACCCACTTAAATGGGAGAATTGTCAACTTATGGGAACATATTTTGGAACCTGGATGCATAACAGAACTTTGAAGTCTAGGATACTATTTTAAAAGAAGGGAAGCCAAAAAGAATGGAGTTCTTAATATTTTGATAGGTTATCCTCTTCTTTTTTCTTTCTCTCCCTACTCTTATTTAAATTTCCTTCGGCAACATTAACTAACTTTGAATATTCAGCTTAGAAATCTGGCAAAAGAGCTGCATTTGACCTTTTTATGACAAACCTGATATAAAATGCCAAGATTTTACCTCTTTCAGGCAAATGGAAGGATACACATGGGACTTCAGAAAATTTGCTCAAAGAATTTAGATGCATGAAATAACTAAAGAAATGCAATGATGGGAGCGCTTCTTTCTCTTCATCTACTGTTTCAGCATTGTTTTTGGATGATTTTCTCATAATATTGATAATATGCTATCCTCCAAATAATATCTATTTATATTAGATTTAAAAAAAAGCTTTTGCTGATTCAGAGACAAACAAGCTGTCTCCTCTAGCAGTTCTTATTATATAAAAAGAGGGCCTGTAATCTATGAAATTGTTATGGGAATCCATTTAACATCTTCATTGCTGTCTATGTGACCAACAGTAAGGGAAGACAATAATCATAATTCAGTAATATTGGAAGAGCAACAGGTTTAAAACAATTAACAACAATCTGGACTTCCGGAGAAGCAATGATAATCTGAAGAAGGCTCCAGTATGAACAGAGGTAACAACCTCAGAAGAACAACAGACAATGAATGTATTGGCTTCTTAGAATTCCTCTCTGGACATAGTTCTTGATTTTGCCTTTAATATTGCAAATCAAAATATCACATTCAGTATGACAGTGTTTGATAATAAATTCTAATTCTGCAGTATTTTCTCTTTTCTGCTCTCTAAATATTTTGCAAGCATAATTGCATTACATGTAGAGAAAGCATCTCAAAAAAATAAATTTCATTTTTATTTGGGTTAATCGATTTTGCTTAGAAAATAGTACACTGAGAGTTAACTTGCATATGCAGTTGATGAAAATAAGGATCCTCATTGAAATGTACTAATTATATAAATCAAATGTATGCATGATATGCTGATATACATTAATTGGTCTGCTGAACTAGGGTATAATGCTCATGTATGAATTAACTGCAAAGCAGAAATCAGTAGGCAACAACTTTAATATTCCTAGAATTTTCTATATATATTTGAATCTATAATATTTAAGATCTACAAAACATAAAAGAGATTCAGTTTGGTCTAGTAGTTAAGACACCAGGCTAGAAACTAGGAGACTATGAGTTCTAGCCCCACCTCAGACATGAAAGCCAGCTGGGTGACATGGGCCCTTCACTCTCTTTCAGCCCAATCTAGCTCACTGATTGTTGATAAGGAAAAATAGCAGAGGGAGGAATATTACTTATGTCTACCCTCTTGAGTTATTTGAAAATAATCAAGGCAATGTTCAAAAAGTAAATCTTATATTTGTAATTTACAAAATTATTTGTAGACCAGTGACAGTGAGATACTGCAGAATTAGTCAGTTAACAAACATGATACCGTATCTTATTTAAACTGGGATTTTAATAGTTATCTAACTATAAAAAGTCATTTCTTCTGGTATAGCTATTGTTCAGAATTTATGATTCAATGATCCAGCAAAATCTCCCTCTTGTTCACATATGGAATCATTGTTGGTCTTTCTGGTGTTTGTATTCATGTCTCATTTTGTTAATCTGCATGTTCCCTAACACTTTTGGTGAGACAAATGGGCTGTCAGAAGTAGCACTTAAGGACATAATTGCCCAGGAAACATTTACTTTGGAACTTTAAGTGACTCAGGAGCATATATGTACTATAAAATTCAAGGTTCTAATTAAGTTAGAATCCAGAAGCAGTAGAAGACAAGAGCAGGGCAAAATAAACCCAAAGAATAGTAATGGGTATGATATTGACTATAAACTTAATCCCAACAATACCATCTAACATAACTGACTTGTGAAGAGTTAATATACAATAGATATATTTTGAACCATTCTGTGGGAAAAAGAAACATCAAATATTTAAACAATTACATTTGGAAATAATGGCTGTTAGTGTAACTAATTTGATGAGAATGATCTTTCTTTTTCCTTTGTTAAGTGAAGCCTTTGATTTCCTTCTAGGTTAATCAGACTGTGCTAGAAAGCCATAACATCACCAGATTAATGGAATGACTAAACCTTTAATCTGATATGTTGAGGATTTAACTTCCATCTTTTGCTGTAATCTGATCTAACCTATAGTTAATTTAGGTATTTGTAGCACACAGAATAGCAGTGAACTATTCTCCAGCTATATTCCTCCAGCTTTTCTGGAGGAACATTTAAACTAAACAATGGGGACAGTGAGTTAATTGATAAAGAATATCACTGTCCCCAGCAATCTAAGAAAATAGGGGAAGCCAGGCACCACACAAGTTATGCAGCAAGTAAACACAGAGTCAGTCATAAAGGACTCAAATGTCTATACATTAGTCTATACACTAATGCACAGAGTATGAACAGTAAGCAGAGTGAACTAGAAATTCAGGTAAATGAGGGCAGATATGATATTGTTGCCATTACGGAAACATGGTGGGACGAAACCTACAAATGGAACACACAGCTAGAGGGATTTAAACTATTTAAAAGAAACAGACTAAACAAAAGAGGAGATGGAGTTGCTCTTTATATAAGAAATAATTTTATCTCTACAGAAATAGAGCACAACAATGATGAAAACTGTAAACTTGAATGCATTTGGGTCAATATAAAAGGGGGGAAATGACATTGCCATAAGTGTATACTATAGGCCGCCCAACCAAACAGAGGAAATATTTCTAATATTGAAGGACTAGTTTTTTAGCAACAAAAAGAAAACACAGAATCCATTTCCGTTGTTTAGCTATCATTTTTCGTGTAAAAGTGTATAGTTCAAGCTTCAAAGTTTTCCTTACCCAATCACATGTTGTTTCCAAATGAAGTCTCCTTCATCAGCTTTTTCAATCCAGAAACACAATTAGATTTTTGCACATCTTGCCTTTGCTTGTTGACCAATCATTTTTCCCTTCAATTTCTCCATGAGGCATCAGTTTTACCCCACTGCATTTGCTACTTTCTTATTTTTGGGTGCTTGGGCTGCACAGTTATTGCACTCTACAGCAATTGTATTTTCTTCTCAAGTATTGCCATTTATCAAAGTCAATAAAAAGTCAACTCTTTCTGACCTAAATGGCTCTTGGGGTTGTGCTGAGATTTCATCTGGATCAGGGGCACTGCCTGTTTTTGGTTTATCTAATGACTCTTCTTACGGTCTACCTTGTGATTTCTTTTGCTCTGGAGAAATGTCTTCGAGTTCCACTTCATCATTTTCAACATTCAGTGGCTGATAAAATTATCTTCCCAATAGTTTATATCTCTTATACATCCCCTTTCCCTACATTCACTCACTCATGCATGCACACACACACACATACACACACACAGATCTTAATTGTTCTGACTTTCAAAAACCTTTACTCTGAGATTACTTCATTGTATCACTTCTACTTTAACTTCATTCTTATATATCAGGTGCTTTGGAAACCAGGTTAAAAACTAGTAACATCGTAACATTCTCCACATGCTATTCTTTTTATATCATTCATACTAGGCAAGATGGGCAGCATACAAGTCAAATAAATAAACAAATAAAACCATATAGAAACACAGTGTACAACTCCAGCCCACCCTTATTCCTGGAATAACACAACTACACTTAAAGTAACAAAAAAGTCTGCAGTTCAAAACATTAAAAGGTCACCACAATCACACAATGTCTTCCCACTTGCAATGTAAATTTGATTCTTCTCAACTCTCAAAATCAACTCCAAGAATACATTTTGTAATGCACAATATCTCCAAGGCTAATACAAACCCAACCTGTCCTTATTGCTTTTGGTAGCTGATTAAGCATGCTTATCATCTTGTATTATTGCTCAGTTGCCTTGGGCTGCTTGTGCATGCAACAGTTTACACAGACTTGCGTTATTACTTCTAGAAAATTCAGAAAAAGCAAGCATCAGAAAAACTTGTTTTTGAGTGTTGTTTGTATGCCCTGTAGAAAAGACATGACATAATCATATCTGAAATTCTTTTTTTCTTTTTTCTTTTGTAAAATGTAGAATGGTGTTTTTTGGGAGTCCTTGGTGATCTCTGAGTTTGGTTGTTTGTCTGCAGACATTTTATTATCAAACTAGGTAACATTAGCAGTGTTAGTGAATGTGGGGCTTGCCCCCTATAACTTGCCCTGGCAGTGTTGGTGGTAGTGTGGTTTTCTGTTTGGTAGTTCTTGAGTTAAGATAGTGATGTCTGCTTGATTATTTGTTGGTGTCAGCCCCTACTTATCTGGTTATTGTTTGCTGGAAAGGATATATTGTGATAATTTAGTTTCATTTTTAGTTTTTTATTGTCTTTTGAATAATGTGTAAATATGGTTTATCTTCATGTGTCTATTGATGGATGATTTGTCTGAATGCCATGCTTCCAGGAATTATCTAATGTCTTTGGCTTTAAATTGATCTAGGATGCTCACAGCTTCCCAATTGAATCTATGGTTGAGTTTGTCCCTGTGTTGTGAGATTAAGTAACTTTCATTGTGCCTTCTGATTATTAGTTGGCATTCATGGATGTGCTCTGCTAGTTTTCTACCTATATTGTTGTACATAGTGGTTGTTACAGTCTTTACATTGTATAGATAGACTATTTATAGTTCAAGGTTGAATTGTGGGGTCCTTGGTGTACTCTGAGCTTGGTTGCTTTTTTACAGATATTTCACTACTAGGTAACATCATCGTGATTCATTACCAACCAAGCTGAGAGAGGATCAAGGGCCCTGCATTACATGGCATGTTGTAGATCTGTTTCTTTTTTTCTTTTAAGGATTTACTTCAGATATTTTTGAGGGCTTTAATTGGCTTATGTGCTACACTGATCCATGTAATTGTAATTGTCTGTTGATTGTTTCTTAGATTTTTCATGTATGGCAGTGTTATCTTTTTCATAGTTTCTGTTGGTTGTGCTATAGTGGGTTGAGTGGTCAGGTAGCTTTTGCTAAAGTTGTATGGGTATCCATTTTGTTGGAAGATGTATTTGGGGGTCTGTTTCTTTTTTCTGGGTTCTTGGCGTGTGTATATACTTGCCTGAAAAATGTTCTTCTATAGCAACTCTTGTGGAAAACAACTCTTGGGTTGTTATTTTAGTAATGAAACAGCTATTGTTATTATTATTTAATCCCATTTATATCCTGCCCTTCTCCGAAGACTCAGGGCGGCTTACAATCTAAGAAGCACAAATCAATGTGCTTAGCAATAGCCTTCATTATATGTATATGCCTGCTTATTAGGGCTTTCAGGGCCCCCCCCCAGCAGCATTTTTTACAAAGTCAGCTTATTTCCCCCAACAATCTGGGTCCTCATTTTACCTACCTTGGAAGGATGGAAGGCTGAGTCAACCTTGAGACTGGTGGGACTCGAACCTGCACTAATTGCAGGCAGCTGGTGTTACTTAAGGAGGCATTAGCCCACTGCTCCACCAAGGCTCTTTTTTTTTGAGAGAGATACTTACATTTCTAATTTGCCATTCTTTCCTCTGCTGGTGAGTGGCAGAGCATCACTGGCAGGGCCAACTATTGTATATAAACAGGAATTAAACTCCACTCCCTTCTAGCACTCATGATGTTACCTAGTCAGGTAATGAAACATCATCAAGCAAACAACCAACTCAGAAAGCACCAAGGACTCCACAATTCAACCCTAAGCTACAAATATTCTCTTTGAATTTTTATTTTAATTGGCTATTGTGAGCCACCTAGGATCAGTTTATATAAGATAGGTGCCTATGTAAGTTGCATAAATTAAATAAAATGAAGCTACCATACATATTCAATCTAAAATACATAACCTTTTGCAAAAGAGATTCAGAGTTAAGCTGCTCACAAAGAGACTGTTGTAATCAGCCATTCTTATGTTGATCCCTAAAACAGACTGTAGGTAGCTAACTGAATGCTTCTTCAGAATCAAGGAGTGCAGAAAAAGAAAACACATAGTAAGACTTAGTTTTTTGAGTAAAATCATTAGCTACTGCTAATAAGCCTTTTCTCAATCACCAATAAATTTAAGATGAGCAGCACTAATCAGCACACAGGGCTCATATCTAATGACACCACACCGAATACAGAAGCTAGAAAGTTGTTTGGCTAAAAAAAAATGTGTAAATTATATATTTACCTATTTAGTGCCTAGCAGACTTTAACTGATCTGGAAATATAAGCAGGGTCAGATGGACCATTTGTAAATTCCAGAGCAAATACCAGTGTTTCTCAGCCTCAGCAACTTTAAGATGTAAAACAGGGAAAATAGAATACTATGGGTGGAAGGGAACTTAGATATTTTGTGGACTTAAATTCCCAGAGTTTTCCATATATCTCAATTTTTATGAGGTTGAGAAACACTGGTCTATCAATCAATCAATCAATCAGAATAGATCTGGAAGGAACCTTGGAGGACTTTTAGTCCAACCCCCTGCTCAAACAGGAGATCCTAGACCATTTCAGACAAATGGATGTCCAATCTTTTTCCAGTGATGAAGCACTTACAACCTCTGAAGGCAAGCTGTTCCAATGGTTAATTGTCTAGCCTGGGATAAGGGGAGAATAATCAGAAAACAAAGCAGAAAATCTTCCATATTATTGCCAAGATGCTGCTACGTGTAATCACATAGAGTTAAGGCTAAATAAAAGTATATGTTAGATTTCCAGGTGAGATGACTATTAGAAAACCATCTTCTTAGGCTAAAGACAAGAATAATGCATTCCTTTCCTGTGACATCTTAATCCCAGTCATATGCCCTCTATCTATCACATACCAGCTTTTGGCATTTCTTCTCTAACTGATATAGAACCCAAGTTTCTTATTTTGTCCAAACTGGGAAATCTGGCTTAATTTTGCTTACTTAGAATAATAACATAGGATCCCAGAATAATCACCTTCATTAAAAGAAGTTTCCACTATGAAGAATTCTTCTCTAACATGAAGAATTGAAATCCCCAAGCTGGCACTCAAAGGATAAATAGAAAAATGATTACATTCCTTCTCTGTTATTGAAAAGGTGATCAAAAAGATATGACTAACATCACAAGGATTTGCCCATTTTGTCCATTCTTCTATTCCCTTGGCCAAACGTGTACAAAAATTTTTTCATTAGTTTACAAAACGTTTGGCAACACAATATAATGCTTTTGACTTTCAGACTATCCATCATTCCTTTAGTATTTGACAAATTCTAAAGATCTTGTAACGGATGCGGTGGCTCACTGGGTTAGGACACTGAGCTTGTCGATCAGAAGGTTGGCAGTTTGGCGGGTCGAATCCCGAGTGCCGCGTAACAGAGTGAGCACCTGTTACTCGTCCCAGCTTCTGTCAACCTAGCAGTTCGAAAGCACATAAAAATGCAAGTAGAAAAATAGGGACCACTGCGGTGGGAAGGTAACAGCGCTCCGTGCGCCTCTGGCGTCCAGTCATGCCAGCCACGTGACCATGGAGACGTCCTCGGACAAGCACTCACTCTTCGGCTTTGAAACGGAGATGAGCACCGGCCCCTAGAGTCGGAAACAACTAGCACGCATGTGCGGGGGAACCTTTACCTTTACCTTTACCTTTAAAGATCTTGTTAGATGATGACCAGATTTGTTTGTTTGTTTGTTCATTTCCATTTTAATTTTGTTAAAAAAATTATCAGTTTCATTTTTCAGAGTACTACTGAGGCCCACTTCAGTTTCAAGAATAGTGTGTGTGTGTGTGTGTGTGTGTGTGTGTGTGTGTGTGTAAATAGTGGAATACATTTAATGATGTTTTCACTATTTAATACTTTATTCCAAAGTCTTGTTTCTTGTTTGGTCTGTTCTTCACCAATATCATTTTAGCATTCCCTGCAAAACAAAAATTTCTCAACAACAGCATCTGATAAAGCAGTTAAATATTTGGCCTCTAATTGTAATAAACAATTGGGACACTGGGGAATTTTGGAATACATAGCAAGGAAGAGAATTTGCATTATCAGCTATCTGATTCCCTAAAATAATTCACCTGGCTTAGCCTAACTCTAACTGAGATGTTACCTGCTGAAGACCTAATAAAGGGAAATAAAACTGCCTTGAAAAGTTCCCCAGAGTAGGTTAATGGGAACCATTTGTATTTTTTTTCCCTGAAAGAAATTATTAGCAGTAGGGTCATCTTCCCTGCTTCTCAACTCTCCTTATGAGCAATAACTTAGAAGAACTTCTCAGTAACAGCCTGAAATTAAACTTAGAGAAAAGATAATCTTTAGAGAAAATCTTATCTCCATTGAATATATAAACACATTGTCTTTGTTTGCCTGATGTCAATTACTGTACTACATCTATTCAATTTGCTTTGGTACATATAATATTAGCTTCCACAAGGACGGGTAAGGTGCAATACATATTTCAATAAACAACATTTTGAATTAACAGGAATTACTTTTGTGCACTCTACACATAATGGCAAAATTTCAATCATTTTGGGAGATTGGCTAAGTGTGGCAAAGATTGCATTCTGTTCAATTTCATGTTTTGTCTTTGTTTTGTTTATTTTAATCCTATTTAATAGGCATCTTTTTTATTATGGATACATGCTGTTTGAAGTGGCTTGAATATGCAGTGAATTCAGAATTCATGCCTTGTGAAAGATTTCCTTCTTTGAGGAAGATTTAAATGATTAAGAATATTTAGTATACTCATATGGGCTTGGTCAGCCTGGTTTTTCCATGTGTAGACTTTAACTCCTAGAATTCCCAGCTGTGGTATGCTTGCTAGGAATTTCAAAAACTGGTGACTACATTTCAAGAGTGGCAAGGGGAGTAATGCAGGTTAAAATGTTCTGAAAATATATTCTTCATATTCTGAAAATTTCAACTGGTTCAGAATGAAGAAGCCTACTTGCTGAATGATGTTTAAGGCCATATTCATAGAGCTGTGTTGGTGCAAAGGTTAGAATGCAGGGTTGCAGGCTAACTCTGCCCACAGCCAGGAGTTTGATCTTGAGTGACTGAAGGTTGACTTAGCCTTACATCCTTCTGAGGGTGGTAAAATGAGGACCCATTTTAGGGGCAATATGCTGTAAATTTTTCAGAGAGTGCTGTAAACCACTATGGAGCATTATATTAATCTAAGTGCTATTGTTATTGCTATTCATATTGTGGGCTCTGCTTTGGCTGCCATTAGGTTTTGGGTTACAATTCCAAGGGCTAGTTTTAACCTATAAGTCATTTGTGGGGGACTTATTATTACAGGAAGTATTATTTCTTAGGTATAGAACCGACTCTATGGAAAGATCTTCAAATTTCCTAGAAATTAAATTAGATTGCCTGTGAACATCTTCTGGAATCAAGTTAAAATGGAACTTTTCTAGAAAATCTTTAGGCTTTAATGGGATATTGCCATCTGTAAGATTTGATGGGATATTGCCATTTATGTTTATGTTTATAAAGAATATTCAAAATAATGTTAATTATTGTTCCGTATCATTTTCTATATTCTTCTGGTAGTTGTTTTAATTTTTGTACCATGTAGCTACTTTTACTATTATCTACTGACAGTCTAGTTAGATTAAACGCCAAACAGCTTTAATAAACAATTACAAAATAATGTTATTTTCAATCAGTTCAATAAACTAAATGAAAATAGTTATTTTTTTCAACATTTGGAGTATAATTCCCAGGGAGAACAAGTGGGAGGAAGGATGTGTGAGTTTTTACATATACCTTACGAACAAGGTAATTATGAATATGTGTGACTAACCTTTTATAGTTATCATACAAGAAATCCAAGTGTCTCTTAGAAATCTCCTCTTATGAGGAAATACAGGTAGCTAAGGAGTCAGCAGAAAGGTGGGGAGTTATGAGAGAGGGAAATCAGCTGAACATATATTCCTTCATCAATTTATAACAAAATATAAGCACAAATACATTACTAACATCAACCCTAAAGAGATTCAAAACCCTAAAAATGAAGTAGTGAAATCAAAAGACTGATTTTGGCAAAGTAATACTCATTTGAATAAAACTAACAGCAACTTAATGTAATACATTATTATTGTAACTACTACATCTTATAAAGAGTGAGATTAATGCCAATCTGAAAATGAATGGTTTACCTCAAGTGTGTTTCCAAACAAAAAGACTCATTAAGTCCTCCAAGAAGCCAAATGAGATGTAGCATTCCACTTACTATATTCTATTTCACAACTCAAAATGCACACAATATGATCCCCTTCCTGCAGCATCAGAAGCCAGGGATGCTGTAGATTACTGTTTTCCAAGTTTGAAAATTTCTAGGATTGTAGATTTCAAATCCCAAAACTCCACAGCCAACATGGCCATTGATAAAAATTCTGTAAGTTGCAGTCCACGCACCTAGAAATAGGGAGATTGGAAAACACTGTAGACCATTCCTTAATTCTAGCACCAAGATTCAGGCCTTCCATCTTGCCACTGTTATGGTTGGATCTTATCCACTCAAGAAATACTGAACTAAAATTATATATTACAAAACTATTAAACATAGTTTAATGCTTAAGGCCCTGCACCAGGAGCAGATTTTACAGATTCAAGTCCACACTGAGTGATTGAGTGATTTACATGAAGAAGTCTACTCACCAACAAGCAAATATAGGTAGGACTTCCATTCTCATGACCAGGCACTGCAGAAAGATCAGATTGTACCATTTTATTGTTCTTACCTTTGAATAATTCCACTATTCAGGGTAAATAGCTTAAGACAGTAAAGTCAAGGAAGCTTGATATCCTTTCTGTATCTATTTAACTGGGAGTAGTTGCTTTGCTATAGTGTGCATGTTATGCTTATGGGGTTCTAATAGGAATATTACCTACCACTGTAAGAATAAAACCTGAAAATGGATAGGTCATACTCAGAATACCTCCTTTAAGATTCTTGTGTTCTTAAAGGTAAACAGTACTATAATTTTAGACAACAGATATTATTATTCAATAGTGTTATGATTATTCCAGAATCTTGTATGGTTGAATTTTTTGCTGTCAATAAAATTAAACAAGCCACAGCAAATGGTATAATTAGTTAGACATTATGAAATTATTGTGGCCATTTAGAAATAACTAATTAAGAAACAAAAACTGTGTGCATTGTTTTTTTTAAGTGGGGCATATCAAATCATACTAGTTATTTGCATATTAGAAAATGTATTGTTAACATTATACAAGCAATATGCTTCATTATGCTTACATCTATATATCTAAGTTGCCACATATGATTAACTGCTTATTGCCAAAACTGTAATTACATTTATTTAACAAAATCTTAAAAGTCTTCCATGGAATCCCAATAATCTATTTTAAAAGGGTTTGAAATTTTGGATGCCCATTTTGGCACACATTTTGTCTGTACAATTGATTTCTGATATTTCTTTTATCAAAACTCATCTCATGATAAAATTGCTTTTATCAAAGCTTATATTCTTTTCCTTCCTAAGTTAAAAACAACAAGGTGGATTTTCAAGGCTACATGCTGTAGTAGACCATCTACCACTGTCGCTCACAATAACCATTGTCAGCCTAATATGCACACGTGTCTGCCCATAACTAAAATGACATTAAAAGAGCAAACATGCATTGTGATTTCACTGTACCAGGACTGCCCTTCATGTTTGCATCCTATTGTAACTGGCAGATATATAAGAGCCAGCCTCTGTCCCTTTTCTTGTGGGTTCCTAGGCCAAAATGGAAAATATTCCATGCCATACTTTTTGACAGGATGGGGAAAAGTTTTGTACAAAACTGGGTGCAAATGCCTATAGCTCTTCTAAGGAAGAAATAGCCCTGTCTGGTCTGGAGTCCTTTATTTAGTTATTTATTTATTAATCAAATTTATATAGTTGCCATCTCACAAGTCCTGTCTTATGTAGACAAGCTATAGAGTTTTGGACAACTGCCTTAATGCATGGGTATGGAGAGCACCATTCTAATGAAGTAGTTTACTGGTACCACTAACCAATCTTCTAAGCCAAGGGTGTCAAACTGCCGGCCCATGGGCTGGTTGCATCATAGCGAAACCACGCCCACCCCATTGCCGGCAATGGCAAAAAAGTTGTGATACATCGTGACACGTCATGTGACATTGCAAGTTTGACACCCCTGTTCTAGGTCCATAAAAAACTAGAGAGTAAAATAGGTGACAGTAGGAGAAATTAAGGATGGGAAAAAGCTAGGGGAAAAGCTTGCCTGGTAGAATTATTTAGCATCGTCATTATCATAAGTAGTTTTATTTATTTATTTATTTATTTTAACATGTGGTATATTGCATTCCATTTCTTCCATTAAGAAATTGAAATGACAACAACAATATAGAGATTGATCCTAATGACTCAAATTCCTCTCAGTATTGACCATGACTTATATCAAAGCCTGTCTTTATGGCTCCAAAAAGATTCACTTCTTCAAATCAATATTAGTTCATTAGATGGGCCAGAATAAGACAACTGTCTACTACTCAGCCTTTCTTCAAATTAGCTTATTCATTTCCTGCTAGATTTAGACTATGAGCCTCTTCTCCAGGATACAACAACGTAATTGTAAAAGTACAGTATATATTATACTCAATATTAAGAGTTGATAATTTGCTGTTTCTTTTATTTTAAAAGCTTTCATTTCTTCATTACTAGAATAAAATATAAGAACTTCCTTTAATGGCTATTGATTTCTATGGTGGCCATTTTTTCTGCTCAATTTCTAAAATGATAGCATGTCTTCTGATGAAGATGAGAAACAGTGCCAGGTTCCTAACAGAAGGCTGTTTTTGCTTTCATTCTCATTTGCAGTGAAAGTTACATGTTATAATTACAAGTTACACAGTCAGTTGTGGCAATGTGCTTCTTTCATATGTTCCCTGGTGATCACTTCCATCCTTTTATTTTCAGATAAGGACTCCTCATATAAAATACTTTTTCTATACACTTAGTACTGTTAAGGCTGGCTGTACTTTCAAGTTCTTCTCAGTGATTACTGTATTAGCCTATAATTCTCCTTATGCTGGAATTATATTTTCTGTCCTAACTCTGGTACTAGAGTGTAGTATTTGACCACTACTAATAAATGTAAAATGCATAATCTTATTGTATTTAGATGGAGTTAGTGCTATTACATAGTAGTTTGACAGAAAAGAAGTTGTGTTGCAAGTAAATATTGCTTTATGTTCCTGGATCCTCCTTATATTGGTTGCAGCCCTAACATAAAATGTGTTGGAACAGTCTATCTTGAAAAGTAAGGGCTAATAAGATGTAAGGAACCTGACCTTGTGTCAACAGAGGGCTAGTAGGCTGAGCAAAAAAAATAGGACATGCTTGGATCAATGTATTGCTTTGAATACCAGAAATTTAAAACTGCAGTGTCTTCTGTATCGATCATAAAGATACAAAGTTAGAACATTGCCTGAAGAAATCAATCTCAATGTGAGTAGAGTTATAGAGGTCCAGGAAAAGTGTTCTTTGTGTTTTGCTATCTAAACCTACACTGAGGTTTTTTATAGGGGAAAGATTCTAGCTACTGCTTTCTGAATATGTTGTATGCAAGGTTAGGTTTGGAGACTCACACCCTACAGAGGGGCTAATCAACTTAAAACACCTGTATGAGCTCTGAACCTTAGAGTAAAGGTTTTAGATTACAACGTGACAAGTTGTTTTAGGCTGTATTGGTAGGAAATGTTATACGTAAGGATTCACTGCTTGTTTACCCTAATGCTTTAAGGAATGACCCAATGGCCAAAGGGACATCTAAGACTTGGTTTTATATTGGGAAATTACACATTGTATAAGAACTGTGTCAGAAAGCAAGAGGGATTATCAGAGGAGATGGTTTTTATCTGTATGCTAAACTGGCAGTAAACTGAAGGCCTTTCTAGACTTTAACTATACCACCTTTAAATATGTAAAGACAGCTCTTAGGCCAATTCTCAACTTTCAATTTCAAAGTTATTTTTATTCCATTCTCCATGTCAGCCAGGCGATCCAGATAATGATGCCAAAAATAGGATAATTCTTAAAGGTAAAATTATTTTCTTGCTGAAGGATAATTATTTTAGAGAATGACTATACCCCAAATTTTGTTTGTGTGGAACTAGAGAATAGGTTCCCCCCAAATACAAAGGGAATGGACCCTGTTCATTTCATTTCCCCCTTCCCTATTTTCTGTCTCTCAATGAATAATCTATGTTCTATGAAAATAATCTATGAAAAAGCTTAGTCCCAGTGGATTGTTTCTGTATTTCCTTCTCTTAGATTCTTCTCTCTCCCTCTCTTTCTCCCTCTCCCTTACCCCTCTCTCACTCCATCCTTCCCTCCATCCCTCCCTCCAAAACTGGAAACTATTGAAAAGTCACTGAGCCTTCCTTATTATCCATAGATATCATTTTAACTATATATCAGTAAAGTGATAACCATAGCGTCAACTCTGGAGACAAATTATGTTGAATGTATGAATGTCCATTTACCGTTGTTACACATTTATACTTTGTGCCAAAGAATGTAGGGTTTAGGGATTGCTATTTGATTGGAGGCACATTGCATCATGGGATTAATGATGGTGAACAGATGTAGCAATATTATGATGTATGCATTTTAAAATATTGTGAGGCTGCAGATGCTTCAGCAATGCCTAATGACAGCTGCTTCTACATGAAAACATTGAGAGCACCTCAGAAGAAACATACAACAGATTGCCTTTGATTGAAATAATCGGTAATTTGGATAAATCTGCCAGAGGTTTAGGTGATATATTGCATTTACAGAGAATGATAATACAGTATGCAGGTGTGGATAGCTGATATGATGGAATGATTGGAACAGAATATTTAAAAATCAGAGTTCAGTCCTTCTCTAGGTTACTTCTCTATCCATAGCTAACATCCTTCCCAGAACAGCTGAAAGAAAAAAAAAATAGCAGGGGAAAAAACCAAGTTGGGTTTCATGTATTGTTTGCTTGCATATATTATAGTGATGGTGATTTCACTAGAAGATTATGGATAGTCATTTATACCTTTCTGAAAATGAAATCACCACTTTCAGGACTAACAGAGATTGTAATTAAACACCTGGAATCAATAGCATTCACATACATACAATCTAAAGAGTGAGCATGGTACATAGATGACACTAATAAAAAAGACCAATTAGAGAACACACATGAAGCCATCAGCAACATCTTCAAAGGAATAAATTTCACCAGGAAAGAAGAAAACATCATGTTATGCTTCTTGGATATCCTCATCAGCAGAGGCAAGGTGGCAAATTAGAAACGTGTCTATCATAAAATCACACACAACAACCAAGTGCTCCAGTACCAAAGTAACAATTCAGCCTCCCACAGGAGAGGCTGTGTAAAAACACTATTTAGATGAATACAAACACATTGCATCAACCCAGAACATTGTTGTTTGCAAAATTAAGTGGCCATATAAATAATTATGGTTGAGAGCCCATGCAAACTAGTTAAATATCCCCCCCATAACATGAAATTTTAATGCAAACTTAATTGGTTGGATGCTGCATATTTGCTAATTATGAACTAGTCTGTTACTGTCATTTCTTTGGAATCCTCTGGCAAAAGAAACACAAGAATTTTCATACTTTTTTGTATTCTTGAATATTCTTTGATTGCTGCAGTGTTATGTTGTTTTGTCATGCTGTTTTGGAATAAACCTTTAAGTACTCATATTGACATGGTTACCACTTCTGAATCTCAACATATTTAGCTCTGTGAGGATATAAACAGAGTAACCTAGGTATATTTTCCCTTTTCTCTTGGACTGCAAAGTAAAGTACAAGAGTATTTTCTATAATTTTAACCAGTGGTGGGATTCAAATATGTGAACAACTGGTTCTCTGTGCGGATGTGGATTCTAGAAATCCATTCTGGGCCTGGGCAACAGAAAATTAGCTACCAGTTCTGCCGAAATGGTGCGAACTGGCTGAATCTTACCACTGATTTTAATCCCACAACAGTTGAAGGAGAGTGCAAGACTAAAGTCAACACAGAGGTCTGTGTTCAAGTGAAGATTTGGATTTGGATTTTCTCTGGTTCATTTCCAGCTTCGGAATCACTATATTCCATTGGATCTTCCCTCGGATATAGGTAATTGGCCTGCCCATAATACCAAATCTGGGAGTGTCTGGGTATGTTCCCTTCAGCTGACTTTTCTTCCTTGTCTGGAACTTCTATCTATTTGCTTCTTATCTTTTTCTTGGTTCAGGTCTACGAGAGAGAAAGACCAACATTGCTGCTTTACCTGGCTCTTGCTCCTGAGTCAGAAAAATAGAGCTTAGAATGAAAAAAGGAAAAACAGTAGAATCAAGGACTCGAAGGATCAGTGGAGATGCTTGGTTAAGATGGATCCATGGAGATAAAATGCCAGATAAAAAAGCTCTTCTATAGCATAGTAATGAGTAAGAACCAAAGCAATCCTAATGACAATTAGAATTGGCATTATAATTCTAATTCTAATTAAATAGTCATTCCAAGTAGCTTAACAAAATGAACAACTCATGCAGGATTCTGCTGGAGTCACACTCTGAGCACCAGTAGCTTTTCACATATATAACATCTTTGTGCCAATCCTTTTCGAAATTCATGTTATGAACCTGCTATAATTCTATAATTCCCCTTTTTGGACTGAGATGCCCTATGCACGGTTACCCATGCCCTCGTCACTTCTCGTTTGGATTACTGCAATGCTCTTTATATGGGGCTGCCCTTGGAGAGCACCCGGAGGCTTCAACTGGTGCAGAATGAGGCCGCACGGGTGCTTATGGGAGTATCTCGGTACTCCCATATTCCACCACTCCTGTGCAAGCTGCATTGGCTTCCGGTTGCCCTCCAGGTGCAATTCAAGGTGCTGGTTATAACCTTTAAAGCCCTACATGGCTTAGGCCCGGGGTACTTGCTAGACCACTTGCTGCCATTGTCAACCTCCCATCACCTGGTTCGCTCCCACATAGTCGGCCTCCTCAGGGTGCTGTCGGCCAGGCAATGCCGGCTGGCAACCCCCAGGGGGAGAGCCTTCTCTGTGGGCACGCCGACCCTCTGGAATGAATTGCCCCCAGAGCTGCGGACGGCCCCTGACCTTTGGTCCTTCCGCCGTGACCTGAAGACGTGGTTGTTCCAACAAGTGGCCCTGGACTGACTATGGTTTTAATTAGCTTTTTACTGGTTTTTAAATTGTCATATAATTATTGTATTTATTGCTTAATTCTTTTTTAAATTTTCTATTTTATGATTTTAATTTTTATTGTTGTGCGCCGCCCTGAGTCCTTAGGGAGAATGGCAGCATATAAATTCAAATAAATAAATAAATAAATAAATAAATAAATAAGGAAGAAACAGTTTCCTCATCTAATTTTATCCTAGCTGTCATGTCATCCGAAATAATTTCTTTGCACTTATAGAAATATACTTGCTGACTTCTGGGGAAGAAATGAAGAATTGAAGACATTCTGCTAAAAGTGATTTGATGACTGTTGTGATATGAAGAAATGGCAAGTAGGATGGCTCTTTCACTCTGAACATGGAGAAGATCTGAGATCTCCCACAAAGTTCTGCAAACTGTTGTTTCTTGGAGGAAAGAATAAAACAGCAGTCTCCAGTGAGTTTCAAGCTCTGGGAAATAAGGGAAAGCTATCTTTTCTTAAACCACAGTTGGTGCCTTTATGGACAGTGAGTTCACATACTTTTTAAATCACTTTTCAATATTGCTTATAACTGTTTTTCAGCTATTAGGAACTTTGGGTAGACAGGTTTTACAGCAACAGGCAAATTTCTTTTAATTCTTAGCAAAATAAGCTTTAAGTACAAGTTTAAGGACTTTAAAAAAACAATAAACAGCAAAGAACATCGATTTTTGAAAGCTACAAACAGATGAATGGTCCTTATGGATTTGAAATCAGAGTTTGGAATTTAAAACAATCTTTCCTGTGGGAAAATACTTTTAGCTTGAATTCTTTAAAAATAATGATAGGACACGATTTTGAAGGTGGGAATAGAGGGAACCAGAAAGAACGAAAGTTTACATTTAAAGAATATTTAAATTTGACTTGCTAATAGAGAATGGAGCAAAATACTGTAACACTGATGCATTGAAGGATATCTGTGAACAGTGGTCCCAGAAATCAGTTTTAAGTGTGTCTACCTTTGTAAATAGGCTGTTTTTAAAAGATGCTATGGAAGAGGAAAAAGTTATATTAGACAAGACAGAGACTGATGTAAAAGTGGATTTAAAAATAACAGACTACATGAATGATATGGGGAAAGATATGGGGAAAATAATGGATAGACAAATGAAATTGGATAATTTTAATAATGGTATATACAAATAAGAGTGACCTGGATAACACGTTAACAAAAGAGATTTGCTAAAGTTTTGAAGAATTTTGTGAGAAGGGACAAAGTAAAAATTAAAAGAAATAAAAACCTAGGGCATTATTTGAAGGAATTAAAGATCAAAATTGTTAAGAGGAATAAATCTAAAGTTGTTTGTTTGATCAAAGTTAAAATAAATGTTGTTATCTCTGTTAACCCTTAATCAGATTTTGTGATTAGGGATGAAAATGAAGCTTTAAGAGATTGTATATAATAAGAAGAGATCACATTTCTTGTATTTCAAGAGAAGGGATAAGTTACTAAAATTGTTTGTAGCTGTTCTGATGAAGGGGGAAATAATTTCTTTAGATATTTGTTTTCTTTTTCTTTCTTATTTTTTCCTTTCTTTTTCTTTAATAAAATGATTATATATATAAAAAAAGAAATGTGCCTGCTACCTCATTAAAGGTTTTGAATCTACTATATCTTTTAATAAAGTATTGGATTGAAATTCATTTATATACAACTAAAACCCAGCTTAATAAGTTAAAACTATTACTTTTTTCTACAAAATCATGAGTTGTTTTTCAAATTCTGAAAGATAAGATATTGCAAATACAAGCAGCCTGCTCCATTCTAATCTCATTCTCTCTATCCCTACTTCTGGTGTTCTATTACTAGTAGAAAACTAGTGCCATTGTACAGATGCAGAAATCATTGATTTACTTAATGGCCTTACTTTTTACAAGGATGTGGCAGCATACAGGTACTATGTGACTGAAACCAGTGGACTACTCAATGCCTTCTCTCTTACTGTATGTTACGTGAAAACCTCCATTGACCAAGACAAAGGTTGCTATCTCTGGGCCCATCTGGTAAAAAGAATGATCTACAGAATTTGTTGTTTGGAATAAGACAAAATACATGTTAAAGTGTATAGACTGACAAAATCCTGTGTCACTGTGAAAGAAAGAAATGAAGAAAAAGCAGAAGGATGTAAAACAACTGAATAATGAAAGCTTGACTCTGTGGGATAGAGTTAAAAGGAAGTGAAGATACTGGTTTAATTATGAACGAAAGGACTATATTTACTACTGTATTATTACATATTGTTGTAATAAATATACACATGCAATAAATTTCATGTCAAATACAATGAAATCACACCAGCTAGGATGCTGCCTGTGTGCATAAAGGTAGGGATTGATTGGTTGGCAATGTCACATTCCAGAGAACCAAAGATGATGATGGAAAATTGTACAGCATTCTGAATGTATATGAGTCAGGGGAAAAACATCCCTCGATTGATTGATAGGAAGGGATGGATGAGAATGAGATCAGAGGCCATGAAAAAAAATGATTAGGTTATTTGGATAAGCAAGAATGATTTAGAATGATGACAGTTTTGAATATGAAAGTTTCAAATTCAGTTCAAATTTATTTAATAGTATCAAGGGTTGAATCTTGGAAAAATGGACATTCTGGAAACAAAGAAGAAAAACCGGACTGAAAATAGAATGCAGGAAGATAGTCTAGACGAGTATTTCTCAACCTTGTTAACTTTTAAGCTGCATGGTTTCTGGGGAATTCTCGAACTTGAAGTTCATACAACTTAAAATTGCCGAAGTTGAGAAACACTGGTCTAGAGATAGACTTCTTCTTCTTTACTTCCTTTTTTACTGCTTTGGGTGTTGAGGGAAGAGATAGAATAATTGCCCAAAAAAATAAAAAGAAAGTAGATGGAAGGAAAGGAAATATGGAAGATGTTTGAAAACAGAGAAAAGACGTGTGTTGCAGAATATCGTAGAAGCAAGCGAAATTACGTTAATAACAAATATGAAAAAGGAGAGTTGGTAGAATGGCAAAATAAAACAGGCTGGGGATGAGGGGATATGCCTATAACAAAATGATTGGTGCAAAAATGAAGGCAAAAATGGTATTATGTAATGTTTATATAAAGAAAAGATCAATTGCAAATAATGTAGCGAATTGCCCAATAAAACTACCTCCAATAGTTCACTGGTATTTTTCCCCAAAGCTCCTTCCAGTCTCTGCAACTGTTGTCTGCAACTGTTGTCTGTAAACTGTCTTCCTGATAAGAATACATAGAATATAACCAAATAAGGAACAATGTACAACCAGGAAATAAGGGGTATAAATATGTCTGTTCATGAGCCCCTCGGGGTTCAGACCCTTTTGCTTTATTTTGCTCTCTGAACCTGCGCAATAAACGTTTCCTTCTCTGAAGAGCTGACGTGAGTCTCTTCTTTCCACAACAAAAGAAAATAAGTAGAGAAAATGTGTGTGAAACAAAAACTTGCTCCTGTGCAGAGACTGAACAATCCAAGAAGGCTGAATGCTAAAATCTATCTTTGAGGACAAGGAGTGGAACTGTTAGGGGCAGTAAATTCTTC
Source organism: Vipera ursinii (assembly GCF_947247035.1). NCBI lineage: Eukaryota > Metazoa > Chordata > Lepidosauria > Squamata > Viperidae > Vipera > Vipera ursinii. The sequence continues at coordinate 65,407,598 of NC_139515.1, read as the reverse complement.
TGTACAATGGTTTGATCTTCAAATGTTCCATGGATGCAGAATCTTTTTGTAACTGTAGTTGTAATTGTGAATAATTACCTACCAAAAAGTAAAACTGAACTTGGCAAAAAAGAACTATTGAAAGAAAGCAAAGAAGATGAAAGTAAAAGGTCACCTCTACCAATGAACTTATCTCTTTTGAAGGCATTGTTCTCTATTTTTGCACAGAGTAAGTGGAAAATTTTAGATTCAGTCTTGATATTCCTTAGATAGTTTTGTCTGAAACCTGGAGCTTCCAATAATCAGAATAGAGCAGGAAACCCAAGCAGATTACTCTGATCCATGTGTGATTCCAAGATGCCTCTCCTAGAATCCATCCACTGATATAATTTTAATTAGGTGAAAGAACAAAATTATTAACTACATATAGAACAGTTGTTTTATTTGCATTCATTTACCTATATGATTTAATAACTGCATATGACTATAAATTAAATTAATTGTTTGACTTAATCCAACTTCTTTTGGGGGGGAGTGCCAACTAGGTGCCAATCTTTGACCCAAAACACAAAACTGTTCTCATTGCTGCCATGTTGGAAACTCAAACTCTTTCAAACTTTATCACTTTTGATCTTGTGCTTATTTATTGCACCTTGTACTGTATGTTTTGAATCTGCTATTAATTAGTTACTTTTAGTTTTCTGCCCCAAGATCTTGCTTGATAAGCACAGTAGTTCATAAACCTTTTTAAAGATACAAATGTTCTCCTTTTAGAGTTCACCTTGCTACTCTTGCTATTCAGTATTATACTTTTATTCCTTCTATAGTAATACAATAGTACGACATAGTTACTTGGGACATAGGATCTGAAAAGCAAAATTCAAGGCCAATTCTAAAGAATCATCTCATGGCAATTGAATATAGAGATTGCAAAGAAAGTTTTTTAAAAAGTTAAGAGTCTATGTCACTGTAAAGTATGTGAAAAATAAAGATGAATTTTCCCATATAATAAAAACACACACACACACACACAATGTGTTAAAAAGTGGAATAGGATAACACCACTGTTTGTATCTGCTTATTGTTTTTAAAGGAAGAATAGTTCTCAGACATGGCCCTTTAAATTTTCCTTCTGACTAACACACTCTTACAATAATTCAAAGAAGTGTTTGTCTTTCACTCATCAACCAAAAGTAGCCCTTATGCAAAAGAAAGCATTAGCTGGGTCATCCGCCAGAAGGCAAGAGTTTACCCCTCTTTCTTTGCAGCAAAGCAACAAAGCAAGCAAAGAATATTTAGCATGTCTCTTTTTGCTCATTATTCATGAGTTTAGCATCCAGTAGGGAGGTCTGCAGGGGGGCAAAAAATTAAGATGGTGGCCACACCATCTTTTTTTAAAGCTGCTTTAAAGTTTAAAGCAAAAACAGTTGTCTAGTGGTAACTTAGAAGCTCTCACATATATTATATAATACATTTGATTAAGCATGTTATGGGTGGAATATGTTCTTTAAATAAGAGCTGAGTGAGTGGTCTCCATGTGGTTGGGTGGAAGGAATGTAGACAGGATGTCCAGAAGGACATGATGAAATGTAAAAGGCAGAGACACTGATAATGAAGTTCTGACAGTAGATATTTACCAAACAGTCATTTACAATGACACAAACATTCAGAGATTGATAAACTGATTAGCTATGTAGAGCAATAAGTAGCCTAGTTCTCCGGAAATTGAACTGAATGTCTTGCTGGATCCTAATGCAGTTTGACAAATAGCTCATTTTCCTGAAATTAACATTTGTAACCTCTCTGGGAAATTTTACATTTTTAGACATTTATTAGCTTCTTTTGTGACTGATGGTGGATATGATCTTAGGCCATCATGAGCCATTATCTCCTCTGTTTGGAAAATTTATTCAAATAAAGAGTAAATGTCCTCCTCAATCATCACACATAGACACATACACACACACACACACATACATACACAAAGCCCATGTCCTTACACAAACTTATCTGTTAACTATTGGTGAACAAATGTGCTTTACCAATGGTTAACCCAGGTTGAAAGACACATTTCATTATCATCTTGTATATTTTCATGAAAACATACAGACGCCCATGGGAAAAAATGAGTGGGTTGGTTTTGTGAATACAGGTTATTAAACTCTGCATAGAGCTTTTCTCTCTATTTAAATAGCATTTTCATCACTCTTTAATGAATGAATTTAACAGCCAGCATTGTGCAGATGACATTTTTATATGCTGTGTGTCTGCTTCAATCTTATTTATTGTGCTTATCTTGTCTTCTCTGCTGTGGTCATTATTCACAGTTGGGTAACCCTCCACTGTTGGCAACACTAGAGTCAATCATTGCACACAGACTATTCCTTTCAGCTGTTTCTCTTTCTTTTAGTACATTTGGCTATTTTCATAACATGGAGGTAGGGATGTGGTTTTGCCTGCAAAGGTTGGAAGGAGGGCAAACTATCAGCAAGACTTGAAAAACTGAAGTGAGAATGCTAGGATAAAAGAGGTCTATTTTAATAATAAAAATAATATGATAGGTTTGGAAATAATAAATGAGGCAATATATAAAATATATGCCTCTCATCATTTAAGAATATAGAAAGTAATCGACTTATTTTGCAGAGATGTAAGTTAAGGCTGTTTTCTTCTTAGGGAAACTCACTTGGCCAAAATCCAATATACCAGGATGGAGGGAAAGGGAACCTCAGGCAAAGGATGCTGGGAATATCATCATCACTCATTATTATTATGGTCATATACCAGCATAAGGCAGAAGTAGTTCAGCAACACCAACACGGCCACAAGGTCAGTACCTCTGCTGTAGAATAACTGGCAATTGCTTTTATATTTACAGAATCCTGCTTTTACAAGTATATGTGAATTAGACATTTTTTAATGTGTCTGTTCTTTTTACAATTTATCTCCATGAGCCCTCTAGATTGTAAATAAAATAGGTAATGCTCTGAGTAAGTTTATAATTTTACTCCAAAAACACTTACTGTAGGGAAATGATTCATCCACATTCCATAGATTTATTACAGTTATAATCATGAAAGGTAGAGTGTGTGTTTCCCAGCCCACCATAGCCTCTGAAGAAAACAGGAAATATTCTCCATTAGTCCTTATCTTACTCTTGAGTCACTTGTTAAAAGGTGCCCCTTCAAGTGATGACACTCTATGGGAATACCAGCCATATGAACAATGAGAGCCACAGTTTCTGTTGATGATTAAATCCAATGTACCGTACCTTCTGACTGGTGTGACAGGGAATTTTTTTTTTATTTTAATTCCATTTATATCCCGCCCTTCTCCGAAGACTCAGGGTGGCTTACAAGCTTAGCAATAGCCTTCATTCTATGTATATGCCTGCTTATTAGGGCTTTCACACACACCCCAAGCGGCATTATTACAAAGTCAGCTTAATTGCCCCCAACAATCTGGGTACTCATTTTACCTACCTCGGAAGGATGGAAGGCTGAGTCAACCTTGAGCCTGGTGGGATGTGAACCTGCACTAATTGCAGGCAGCTGGTGTTACTTAAGGAGGCATTAGCCCACTGCTCCACCAAGGAGAAACAAAGTTTCTGTTTACGAATGTGTGCCATAATGCTCTCTGAAACAATTGAATGCAAAATAGAAGTTCTGTTGCTAGGCTGAAAGCTAACAAACATTTTCTTCTGCTAGTCTCAAATTTTCCTTTGATTAATAAAATCTCCCTCCACAGTGCCACTCATTTATTGTCTGCTCATCTTGGTAGTAGGTGCAGCATTCTGTGACCTTCCAGAAGGTTAAAACTTCAACTTCCATCAGCCTTAGCATGATTGGTGGTAGTCCAATAACAAGTTAAAGACTTTAGAGTACCTTACACCAAGTCTTTTTGCCATGACAAGATTGGGATCAGCTTTATCTATCTGGCCATGGGAATACCCATCTTGGCCTTGGCTTGGCTAGGCTATCATAGAGTTTCTTCTGTCTTTGTTTGAAACTACAACCAAACTCTTTAACATTTCTATTAAGCACTTGTACAAAGGAACAGATAGATGCAATAGATAAAATGCTTTCAGATTTGCAGAAGTCAAAACATTGGATAGAATGGCAATTACCCCAGAGAACAGAAACAAAATCCAAATGGAAAAATGGATCAAAATAACAATATAATATTTAATCAGAGACTTAAAATATTAAAAGAAGACGTTTATGACGGGGGTCCTAAATTGGTTATTGTACTTGTGCAAAACATCTTGGGAAATATAGTTGATTATAAATTCAATTATTGTGCAATGTGGCTTATCTGTAAAAAAGGGGGGAAACACCATTTTAGGATGCATCAATACAAATATAGTTTCCACCTCACAGAAAGTACTAGTTTTGCTCTATTTTGTATTGGTCAGAGGCACCACATGAAGCATTGTGTCTATTTCTGGGCATTACATGCTAATATGGATTAAAAACCCTAGAATGGGCTGTCAGAAAATTATTATATCAGGTGACTCATAACTATATTCCAAAGGACAGCCAGAGGAGAGGAGAGGAGAGGAAAGGAGAGTCTTTCATTATTAGAAGATCAACAGTAGTTAATTCTCTATCTTTTGGCACTGTAGGACTTGAACCAATAGTTTTAAGTAACGAATTGACAGATTTTACTTAAATGCTGGAACAGTTTCATGACTTAGCATGGTAATGGACTATCCTTTGTGCATAAGCAAAGCTATCTACTTATCAAAATACTTGAACCTTTGCCTTGGCTCAAGAGGGTTGTTCTGCTGGTCTAAATGGCCTTCCCCAATTCAACAAATCTTTTACTCTCTGATGCTTTAGAGGAGAACAAGAGAAATATCAGTGACGTGTCACATCAAGTTTTACGTTTGCAAAGCTGGTTTTTTCACCCCTTACAGCACGGAGACGGCATTGGTCGCTCTGGTGAATGATCTCTGGAGGGCCCGGGACAGGGGATATTCCTCTGTCCTAGTCCTATTAGACCTCTCAGCGGCTTTCAATACCATCGACCATGGTATCCTGCTGCGGCGTCTCAGGGGATTGGGAGTGGGAGGCACAGTTCTTCAGTGGTTCTCCTCCTATCTCCTGGGACGTTCACAGTCAGTGTTGGCAGGGGGGCAGAGGTCGACCTCGAGGCCTCTCGCTTGTGGAGTTCCTCAGGGGTTGGTCCTCTCGCCTCTCCTGTTCAACATCTACATGAAACCACTGGGTGAGATCATTCGTGTCTTTGGAGTTGGGTATCGTCAGTATGCTGATGATACCCAGCTTTTTATTTTGACCCCAAACCACCCCAGTGATGCCCTCGACGTGATGTCCCGTTGCCTGGAGGCAGTTCGTGTCTGGATGGGGAGGAACAGGCTTCGACTCAACCCTGACAAGACTGAGTGGCTGTGCGTATCGGCATCTTGGGATATTCAAAATATTCCATCTCTTTCTATGGGGGGTGAGTTATTACCCCCCATAGATAGGGCTCGCAACCTGGGAGTCCTCCTAGATTCATAGCTTTCTTTAGAAGACCATATAGTAACTGTGACTAGGGGGGCCTTCGCCCAGGTTCGCCTGGTGCATCAGTTGCGACCCTATCTAGACCGGGATGCCCTGCGTACGGTCACTCATGCGCTCGTGACCTCTCGTTTAGACTACTGCAATGCTCTCTACATGGGGCTGCCCTTGAGGACCACTCGGAGGCTCCAACTGGTACAGAATGCAGCCGCGAGATTTGTGCTGGGAGTTTCCCGATACTCCCATGTTACACCTCTGCTCCGTGAGCTGCATTGGCTACCAGTTGTCTTCCGGGTGAGATTCAAGGTGCTGGTAATGGTCTTTAAAGCCCTACATGGCATGGGTCCGGAGTACCTAAGGGATCATCTGCTGCTGGCATCAACTTCCCTCCGCCCTGTGCGCTCCCACAGAGAGGGCCTCCTCAGGGTGCCACCGGTCAGAGAATGTCGTCTGGTGGCCCCCAGGGGGAGGTCCTTCTCTGTGGGCATGCCGGATTTGTGGAACCGTTTGCCAGTTGAGCTCCGGATGGCGCCCGACCTTCGCTCCTTCCGACACGATCTGAAGACCTACTTGTTCGAACAAGCCGGCCTGGCCTGATGGGTGATGGGTTTGGATTTTAATACAGTATTGTTTTAATGTATTTTAACTTATTGTTGTTAGTTTCTGGGCACCCTGTTTAATCTCTTTTAATATTTGTATTCTTGCCCTGTTCACTGCCCTGAGTCCTTCGGGAGAAGGGCAGTATACAAATGAATTATTATATTATTATTATTATTATTATTATTATTATTATTATTATTATTATTATTATTATTATTATTATTATTATTATTATTATTATAGTTGCTTCAATTATTTTGCTTTTCTGTTTTGTAATAAGTCCCAGCATCCTGCTCATTTGGTTAAAAATAACTAACCTACAGTCAATGTGCTGCCCTTCCTTCTGACGGTTAGCCTTTTCATTTTTCCCTCTCATGGTGGCTTTTTCATATTTAGGTGTTTTTGTTTTTGATTTATGAAGCTTTCGGTCTATTGCATTTAAGATGCTCAGTGCTGAAAAAAGAAAGAAAGAAAGCTTTTAGCTGGAAGGCAAAATGAGGAGAGCAATATTTCGTGCTGTTTTTAATGTAATTTAAAGGCAGGTTTCAAGTTTAAAATCAGAAAGTAAAACAAGGCAAGGGTTACAGCCTAAGAGGGGATATGCTTCCCCCTCCCTAAATTCTTCCCGGAGCTGGACATTAGCAGTGACAACAGAAATGGATTTTTCTTCTAACCAATGTGCAGGCTTTGCCTCTCAAACCATGAGGAATTATATTTGTGCCTTTTGACAGGAATCTCAAGGGGTGAAACCACCACTATTCCTTTCTTCTGTTGTTGTAGAGGCTGAACATATTTAGACAGTTACTTAATCAAACAGACCTAGCCAGGTTCTTCAGATAACTGCAGAAGGAGCCACAAATTCTACTTGTCAGTTTGACTGGAAATCTACTCATAAGGATTGGTTACTTCCCGGGTGATTGTAATCCCTGAATCCACTGTCAGTTTATAAAAGTTAGGCATTCTTTCTTAAACCAAAAAAAATAATAATGCTGTGTTGAAATGTGCCTTGCAATTTCTCAGAAAGTTTTCATTTTTCACCCCCTCATGACAGGGCTTTTGTTTTTAATCTTTTCAACCCAACAGAACATTGGAAAGAAAATTGTGTTGGCCTGTTTTTTGTTCAAGACAACAGAATAGGACCAAACTGAATCCAGTGAGAAAATATAGCAAAGGAAAGGTCAGATTTGGAAATGAGTTAGTTCCAGGCAAGGGCTGCTAAGAAAAATCCCCAGGGAAAAAAAACTCCCTCAATGTATTCCTATGGGACAAGAAATTGGGTAGCAGTTCAGAAAATTGCCGGCACTCCTACTCTGCCCCTCCCTCCTCTGTTTAGGTCACAGGACTGGAAGTAACATGTTGGCCAGAGCATACTATAGATCAGGGGTGTCAAACTGGCAGCCTGTGGGCCTGATGCGTCACACACAGGCCACGCCCACCCTAGCTCTGAAAGGCAAAAAATGTGATACGTCATGATACATCACGTGATGCGATCGAGTTTGATACCTGTGCTATAGATGCACACAAAGGTAGACAGATGCAATACAGGTAATCATCTACTTATAACAGTTCATTAAGTGACCATTCAAAGTTACAACAGCACTGAAAAAATTACTTATGATCATTTTTCACACTTATGACCGTTGCAGCATCCCCGTGGTCACATGATCAAAATACAGATGCTTGGCAACTGGCTCATATTCATGATGGTTTCAATGTCCTGCGGTCATGTGATCAGCTTTTGCAACCTTCTGACAAGCAAAGTCAATGGGGAAGCCAGATGCACTCAACAACCCTGTTATTAACTTACTGACTGCAGTGATTCCCTTAACAACTGTGGAAAGAAAGGTTATAAAATGGGCAAAACTCAATTAACAAATGTTTCACTTAGCAGCACAAATTTTGGGCTCATAACTCAAGAACTACCAGTATAAGAAACACCCATAGATGTAACACGTCATTTCATAACACAGAAGAATATACAGAATCCTCTTATAGCCTCCGCTGGTAAGGGAGTCGGCAGATAACTGGAGAGATGACAAAAAATGAAAAATAGGCCATTCATCAGTCACCTCATGAAAACTACATTTCACTTCACCAAAATGCTCTGAGGGTAGGTGGAGGGAGGTAGAAATAAATTTAATCTCCTTTGAATTGAATAAGTATGCTAAGAGATGCAGAAAAACATAGCAGTAATATAAGCAAACTCAAAAATCTGTCTGACAAAACAATGATAAAATTTAGTCTAAGAAACTAATACATTATTCCCGTTGTGGAATTCTCCCCCCTCCCCATTTTGCTGCCACTTTTTACAGGCTGTGAATTGATCTATTTTCCAGGAACAGAAGGATGCAAAAAGGAACAAAGATGCCAATGAATAGGTCTCTGGTGGTCTAAATAATGGTCGAAATAATTACAGTTTGTAATGATTACTTTCAAACAGAAGTAGAAGTCATTGTATCATTGTGACGAAGATTGTGATTGGCTGTCTTTACACAAGCTGAAGATAGCCAATTTAAGGTCCATTGTTGCTTTCTGTGTGTGCGTATGTGCAAGTTTCGGTACAGAATGCTTCATTCAAACAAAGCCGTGTCCTCAGTGTAATGTCTTTGTGAAATCAGTTACTGTGAGGTTCATCATCTTACTAAGTTATCTTTCCAGGGAGCTGGTTTAGTGACAGGATATAATGGTATACAGGAAAGACCTTGGAATAATGATCCAAAAAAATGCTACCTAGGAAATGATCAGATAAGAGACTTGAAAGACTGATGTCAGCCTTACTAGGTAGGCCAGACAGGAAAGATAATCAGATGATCAAATCTATTTTATTGTGACACTAGTCTGTGATTAAAATTCTCCTACTGTCTCCTTTACAGACAGAAAAACTAGGGAAATGAAACGACACAAACTAATTTAATAATGCAAAGTATCCAGAATATATCAAAATTTGATGGAGTGGAGGCTGAATGGCCATATTTGTTAGTTTCACATATTAGTCAACTCAATGTCCATTGAGTCAAGAAACAGTAGACAAACTGAATGAAGTGTGGGAAACTTCTCAGTTTTAAATGAAAGAACCAGGTCTACTTTGTAGGGAAAAGATAAAAGTCTATTTTTAAAGCATAAAATTAAATATTATTTATAAAGTTTAAATATTAAATATTATTTATAAAGTTTCAAATAAAGGCTAAGATTTAAAATGGTTGTTTGACAATAATTCATTTCAATTATTTCATGAAAATAACCAAAATATTTAAATGAGATTTCATTATAAACATGCAAATGAAGCTTCATTTCCAAGTTTCAAGCTAGCTAGATTAAGATAATTAGGAAATAAAACAACAGTGTGACATTTATTTAATTTTATCCCACCTTTTGTACAGGAGCTCAAAGTGGCATACACAATGTTTCCTCCTCAACAAAACCCCTGAGGTAGTTTGAAAGAGTGAGACTGATCCAAAATCACCCAATGAATTTACATGGCTGACATTAGTTATTGATGATGATGATAATGATGATGATGATGATGATAAAACAGTTATCACCTATTCTTTATCCAAAATACTTTTGCAATCTCAATAAATATGATTCAGTGTACAGTACATGTATTATGCATGCTCTTTTACTAATCTGCAGCATGAAATAAGATAATGTACAAAATAAAATACACCAGTGTTGTAGAATTTTCAGCAAATTAAGTTATTGGAATTGTGGTAAATGTGATGCGAAAAAAACAATTGAGTTCTTTTACTCTTGAGATTTTGATTTATACCAAGTTTTAAACATATTCTGGCTTTATAACACAGGGAAGGTTTGAAGAGAAATTATAATTAAGTGTGAGTGAACACGCCATAACTCGTGTAGTGTCTTAGGACAGGGAGAAGTTAATAACAGATCAATATATTACTCATCAATAGACACATTACAATTTTCCATTGCATGAATACAGTTTATAAGACTCGTGGAAATCCATCCTCTGTTGCTTTATTACTTTTGAAGGAGAGATTGACAAGCCATCAACACAAATCATGATAAGAAATGTAGGTGTCATATTCTGATACACTGTGACTGGAAAGTCACTATAGATCCATATCCCAACATGAAGCAATATCTCAATAGCTTTCATAGCTTTGATGTTAGAAAAATATATGGAGCAACAAATAGTGGAAGATAAGTAGGATTTCCCTTCCAAACAAACTATTAAATTTTACTATACTTGAATTGAGGAGGCAGTTGAAATTCCAAATATGAGGTTCCAGTGGATAATAGTTCTTCATGCAGAAGCAAGTTGTACATAGGATTATTCATCACCTAAGTAATTCTCTATCAGCCAAATTATAGCACAAAGTCCATCTTGACACTCCTCTGTTTTATGGCATTTTCTTTTTGAAGGATTATCTAATCTGTATCCAGGTAAAATGGAGAGGCATAACAAGAAAAAGTAAAGATGTTCTCTGTAAGCAGTTAACCTTGACATTTCTCTTGAAATTATACTAATTATTTTAGATGTGTTCATAGCGATATATGCAGATTTTAATAAAAGTGTATTCCTTTATTGTCTTTCTTTGGAAATGGACTTCATTGGGAGGGAGGGTGTGAATGTTATGAAAAAAACACAAAATGATTGAACTTTATTCTAAGAAAGCAATTTTAATGTAATTACATTTGTCTGCACATTGTTCATTTTTTAAGTCATGAGGTATTGCATATTTGCCCCATGACTTTATCAATCCATGTACAATTACTGGTGCTCTTTGCACATGAAAACTTCATGTAGTGGAATCCTCTTTTCTGTATCCTTTGATTCAAGAATGCCTACTAACATTCTGACTGGTGATGTAGTGGAGCACTAATGGCAGTGCTACCCATTCTGTATACTGCTCCAACACTGCAAAGATTAATAGTAGTTGTCATAGCTCTATCTATCCACACTCTCTACATCCCTCTTTACCAAGACTGATGGAACACAATTTTATATACAGTCTGATTTGTTTCTTAAGGTATTCATAGAGCTATTGATCTCGTATAACATTCACATCATAGCAAATCATAAAGAGAGCCAATATGGTGCAATGGTTGAATTAATGGGTTTCTCAGGTTCAGCTCCACCCTTAATCATGGACCCTCATTGTTGCTTTGAGTCAGTCTCAATGCAGCCTTTATAATACTTTCTGGAATAAAAATAAATGGGGATTCTCATGGAAGCCACCTTTAACTCTTGGAGGGAAGGAAAAATATAAATCTAACAAATATAAGCGAATAAATAATTAAAGTGTAAGGTCCTTAATATATGTCAGCATATTTATTAGGCATAAACATTTATTAAGGATGTGGATTCAAAAAGCAAAATGGATCTGGAGCACACATAGAAGTGATTGTATGTCAACTGTGAAGGGCAGCTGTTTGAGCCAAGAACGAAGTCATGCTTGCTTTAAATTGTTGTCAGCAGGTGGTATGTGCAAAACCATGTGTGTTCTAGATCAAATTTTGATGTGCTTTCTTTTGATCTCTGCATAACTGTAATGTTGGCATATATGTGTCTGCACTGCTTTTCTGACATGAGTGGTGCTTATAGGAATTAACTACAATGAAAAGACAATATGGAATGTTATAATCACATCATAAAAAAGAAAGCACAGTTTAATACAATTAGGAAATATATGCCATCCATTAGTTAAAACCTATTTTAATAAATGATCACTGGGGAGTTCTTGATTCAGTTACTTTGTTTCTGTATTGGGTTTATGTTTATGAGATTATAGGTTCCTTGTAATACAGTTGGTTCTTTTGTTTTTTTGGCTGTTCTGTATTTTGTCCATAGGAACTATGGTAAGTTCTTTGGAATAAAGGTCCATCTTCACTGATATAACCAAAATAGAACAAATCCTAAAAGAAGAACAATGGTGCATGAAGAGAAGTGGACTCATCATGAAAAGAAGTGGACTCATCCTTCCATAGTTACATGGCGACCTAAAATGCAGTATACGAACTGGACATAGCATTCCACTCATTCTTCTTTCAGATAGTCTTTTTATAAATTCTCATGATGATACTAATTTTATTTCTCTGTCCTTTTATTCTTACCCAAAGACTTTTACCAGGATTTTTATTTTCTGATTTGTGATTTTTTCTGCAAGCATATACTTTCTTTATATGCAATGATGAGCTTTATGTTGACTCTGTTCCTTCTAAATAAGATGCAGATTTTCAGGGCAATCTTGTAATTATGTGTGTCATCCCACCAAATTTCAGTGATGCCTATGATATTATATTGATCTCTTGTATAGGGTTGCAAGTTCTTGTTTATTTCCCATGAACTGAGCATAGTTGTAGAAACATCTGAGATGGGAATGATACCATGTACACACTTTGCTGTTGTAGGTTTCACCCAATCTCTATTTTTCCCCCTCCCTTCTTGCTTCTTCATTTATCTTCTGTATAGTTGCTTCCAGTCTTGATGGCATATTCTGTTCTGGGCTTTTAACACACTTGATCTTTTTCTCTATGTTAACACATTCCTGATGAGATTGGAAAGGTTTCTAGTGAACATTTCCTAGCAGCCTTGATGTGTTGCAGTCTTCATCTGTTGCCCTTGCCAGGAATCTTTCTACTGCAGTTCACAGTCAAAGAACAAGACCTTTCTTGGTAGTACCATCTACACCATCAGAAGTTCATTTCCATAATCCTGTTCTCCCTGATGTCATGATCTTCAACTGAACTAAAATATACTTTGTTCTTTCATTTCTATTGCATTCCAGAGAAAAAGAAAAGGTTTGCATTCACTTATATATCCTGCAAATTACTATATAGTCATTTTAGGTTTCCCTGTCCTATGATGTAATTTTGAGACCAGCACAATCATAGTGCTTCTCTTTCTATTTAAATGATTTTCAAATAATATTTTAAATGCTAAGGGGCATATTTCATCGGTAAATCTCATAAAGTATCCCTTCCCCCTTACTGTTCTTGGAAAAAAATGTACAGAACATTCCAAGAGGAAGAAAACGTAAAGAAATATGGTTCAAATCCCCTCATATAGATTTCTATTAAAGTTAGCATCCTAATTCCCCCATGAAGTCTTAGTTTGCCTATAGGCTTCATCCCATTCTGCAGAAAAACAAAAACATTGGTACCGCTACCAATGATTTCTATTATTATACCTTATTCAGTGTGAATCCCTGACTAGTTAGGTTCATTCTAAGAGAGAGAAAGAAAGCCCAGACAATGAGGACAGAATAACCTCAAAGTAGGACCAGGTTGTGAAAAAAATGCAGAAAGTTATCAAAAGAGATTTTTTAAATGTGTTTCTCAGCCATTCTTTTTGCTTGTACCTGTTCAACTAAAAGCAATATTTTCCACTTGAAAACTGAGTGTGACAATATTCTGCAGAACCCGAGAGATACAGGTCTTGTCTAATGGCATATTATATTGCTCAGAGTTATTCTACTGCATTATATTCTCTCTTTTTAAATTTTCATCTGGTATGGTTTTCTCTTTATTTGTCAATAAATAATCTTAATAGTACCACTGAATAAATAATGTTCACTTGCAGAATGTAGTGAAGGAACACATCAAAATTTATATAATGGACCAAAGATGACAAGTAGAAAACAAATATCAAAAGGGAAAGTACTGTTGTTATTTTAAAAAGTATGCTATAATGGTACGTGAGAAAGACCTTGAGAGACAGGCAGAGATGCTGCCCTGGGGAATTGTCATATTTGCAATAATGGTGAATATCTGTAGCTCAGGTGTAGGATGAGGATGAAGGTTCGTTCTCAAAGCTTGTGGGTTGGTTTCTGAATGTTTCATTACCAGACTAGGTAACATCCTCAGCAGAGTTTAGGGGATGTCAGTGTCAGTGTTCTTCTGTTTATAAGGGCTTCAGGTATGGGTGGGTTGAGTGAGGGTCTTGTGATGGGTCAGGTGTGAGTCACTGATGACACTAACATTCCATAAATTCCACTGAAGATGTTACCTAGCCTGGTAACAAAACATTTGGAAACCAACCCACAATTGTCGTATTTTTTTATTTATTTATCAAATTTAGAGTCCACACACCTCACTCTCAGATAAGAGACAGTATAGCCTGTAGCTGCATAGTGGACAGAGCAAGAGACTCAGAAGGGTCTTGTTCTCAGGTTGTAAAGATGATAGCAGGAAACTTTTACTTTCAGACATGCAAGATTCTGTTAATGTATCTTTATAATAAAGTAGAATTAATTTATCTGGTGGTGTTTCATTTCCTATCTGATAAGGCTGATACATGCCCTGACAAAGTTTATCAATATTTTCATTTTATTCTAAGATTTAGACCTTTATAGAAAGTTTGCCAGTAATTGTATTCACCATGCCCTTGTGTTACAATAATTATTGTTTTGCATAACATCATAATTTGATCAATAAAATCATTTTTTTCTAAAATTAATTCCAGTAATGTACTATACAGCTATATTGACAATGGTGCAGAGGTTGCAGCTGAAGCAGAGTGAAGCTACCCGATTGTTGTTGGGGTAGCTAAATATAATCCCAATAGTTAAAATGCTGCACTTGTTGCCTGTGACTCTATAGCCTAATTCAGTTCAATTTAGATGTTGTGGAACATATCAAGTGATGGTTCATAACTTCATTTCCTCAAGTGGAAACTGACATAAATTGAAGTGAAACAAATTATATGATGAACCTGGGAATGTAGCCAACACTTATGCTTTTCACTTCTTTTCCCAGAACATGCTTACAAATCTAGAGAGAGTTTACTACATCAAGATTATGATGTTGTGTAATAATTGGAGCCTAAGCTCTGATAGCCTCTGAGAAAATATTTCTGTCTGAATCATAATGAGAAGCATTCTTGAATAAGTTAATATCTGTTTCTGGAATTAAAAGAAGGCAAATGACTCTTTTGCTTTAAAATGTTGGAACAAAAGAGGATGAGAAGATAGAAAATTTTCAAAAAAATACAAAGAATGTGCTAATATGTAAAATGAATCAGTAAATAAAATCGTGGTCTTTTTCTTATAATCTTTATAACTGATCTATTATGTCAGTCTCCCTCACAGCTACATCAATAGTGAAGAACAGGCATATTGGCCAATGATCAAAAAGGAGAGGACATTATACGCCTGGACCTTCTGGGCCAATTGAAAATGAGCAGGTCACAATCTCATCACATGGCTCCTCCTCTTCTTCCACATACTTTAGATTCACTGTATGGGGTATCTTTTTTCTGGGATAAGAGGAAAAGTACACCTGAACTCCTTCAGAATGACATACAGGTAATGAAAGGGAGACAATATCCTGGGGTTATTGGAATATTCTGACGCCTTAGCAAACCAGATGCACAGGTGGCTGCCTCAAAATAACAGGAAATAACAAGAAATTATGCTATCATTTTGCATTATCATGCTACCAAAAATTTGGCATTATGGGCAATGGTTGCAGAAGGGGCAAACCCAGAAAAAGGAGTTCAAATCCTTATGCACCTTTGGGATTACTGGTGTCTATTCCTCCTGAATTGGACTGTATCACTGTACATTTGGCAGCTCTTAAGAGTATTTGCTGACAATTGTTCTATGACAGAAAATTTGACCAAAATAGCTGGTTTTTTATTCAAAATTCAAAATTCAATGCAACTGAATTCAACTGGTATGTATTTGGGGAAGTTGTATGCTGAAAGGAAAGGAAAGAAGGAAAGGAAAGGAAAGGAAAGGAAAGGAAAGGAAAGGAAAGGAAAGGAAAGGAAAGGAAAGGAAAGGAAAGGAAAGGAAAGGAAAGGAAAGGAAAGGAAAGGAAAGGAAAGGAGGAAAGGAAAGGAAAGGAAAGGAAAGGAAAGGAAAGGAAAGGAAAGGAAAGGAAAGGAAAGGAAAGGAAAGGAAAGGAAAGGAAAGGAAAGGAAAGGAAAGGAAAGGAAAGGAAAGGAAAGGAAAGGAAACTCTTCAAATAATGCACATATTGGAGAAAGTTTCATATGAAAATTGAATATATAAGCATGTTGCATATAAAAATGGTAGGCAATTAAATGTGCATTGCATACAGAAATCCCCTAAAATGTGAATGGACCTTTGCATACATTCATATATAAAGAACCCAAATCTGTAAAAGGACCCAAAATCCTGTGATGAAGAGAAGAATACCTGTTTTGTAATTAATACATTACACAGCTTAAAGTTTCAATGTCTTGCATATCCTGTTTAGTTTAGGTAGAAGTTGAGATTCAAGGTGAAAAGAGAGATTTGGAGCATGAAGGGGCACTGCCATAGAACCCAAGTTTTTGGAACCAATGCCAGAGAATAATTTTTAAAGCACAATCTGCCAGTTCCAGTTGATACCCATAGATTCGGTCACTTGGGGCAAGCAAGGCAGCACAGAAACTCAGAAAATCATGGAATGATCTTCTTCTTGTTGTGCCATATCCATTATCGGATGTTGGCGATCATGTTGGCGTTCCTGTTTTTATCAGCAGCCACACGAAAAAGTCCTGCTGAATTTTGTCCAAACCAGTCCCTTAGATTTTGAAGCCATGATGTTCTTCTTCTGCCTGGACTTCATTTGCCTTCAATCTTTCCCTGGAGAATTAAATGGAGTATGCCATATTTTTCTGGGTGTCGCATCGCATGTCCAAAATATTCTAACTTTCATTTTTTTAAAAATTGTTTTGATGATTTCTCTTGGTTTTCCTAGGCGGTTTATCACCTCCTCATTTCTGATCTTGTCAACCCAGCTTATACGTAACAGCCATCTGTAACTCCACATTTCAAATGCTTTTAGTCTCTTCAGGTGGCCTTCTGTCAGAGACCAACTCGGCCACACTTGGAATACTGCATCCAGTTTTGGTCACCACGATGTAAAAAAAATGTTGAGACTCTAGAAAGAGTATAGATAAGAGCAACAAAGATGATTAAGGGACTGGAGACTAAAACATATAAGGAACGGTTCCTGGAATTGGGTATGTCTAGTTTAATGAAGAGAAGGACGAGGGAGGACATGATAGCAATGTTCCAATGTCTCAGGGGCTGCCACAAAGAGGAGGGACTCAAGCTCTTCTCCAAAGCACCCAAAGGCAGGACAAGAAGCAACGGATGGAAACTAATCAAGAAGAGAAGCAACCTAGAACTAAGGAGAAACAATGCCTTGATAAGGCCACATTTGGAATACTGCATCCGGTTTTGGTCACCACAATGTAAAAAAGATGTTGAGACTCTAGAAAGAGTACAGAGAAGAGTAACAAAGATGATTAGGGGACTGGAGGCTAAAACATATAAGGAACGGTTGCTTGAATTGGGTATGTCTAGTTTAATGAAAAGAAGGACTAGGGGTGACATGATAGCATTATTCCAATATCTCAGGGGTTGCCACAAAGACGAGGGAGTTAACCTGAAAGCAGAACAACAAGCAATGGATGGAAACTAATCAAGGAGAGAAGCAACCTAGAACTAAGGAGAAACTTCCTGACAGTTAGAACAATTAACCAGTGGAACAACCTGCCTCCAGAAGCTGTGAATGCTCCAACAATAGAAGTTTTTAGGAAGAGACTGGACAGCCATTTGTCCAAAATGGTATAGGGTTTCCTGCCTGAGCAGGGGGTTGGACTAGATGACCTCCAAGGTTCCTTCCAACTTTATTATTATTAGTATTATTACTCCATAGAGCGAGATAGAAAAAAAATCTGACAAGCCTGATTTTCAATCTTAGGCTTATGTCGTGACTGCAGGAGACCTTTTTTTTCATTTTTAAGAAAACTGTTCGAGCTTTCTCTATCCTTGTCTTTATTTCAGTGGTCATGTCCAAGCTTTCATGTAAATTAGAACTGAAGTGCATGATCCTTTCAACTTTTTCTAATGGTATTCCTTCTGAATTTATTGGTGGTAAATTAACAGGTTGTTTGCTGATGACCATGATCTTGGTTTTTAAGGTGTTAAGCTTCAAGCCGTATTTTTCAGATATTTCTGTGACACTGTTGATGAGGAGCTGACGGTCTTCATGCTTACTGGCAGGCAGAACTGTATCATCAGCGTATCTTAAATTGTTGATCCAAACACCATTTACTTTGATGCCCGCATTGATGTTCTCCAGTGCCTCGTTGAAGATTGACTCAGAGTATATATTGAACAACAGTGGAGACAGAATACATCCCTGTCTGACCCTTCTTTGTATTTCTGTATCAGCTGAGTATTTTAGCCTAGTCTCACATTTGCTACCTGATGCCAATATAGATGCTTTATGATTTGGATGTTTTTGTCATCTAGTCCCCCTTGTTTCAGGACTTCTAATAGTTTTCTTGTGTCTTATTTTATCAAATGCTTTTTTAAAAATCAATGACGCACATGTAAACACTGTGATTGACATCTGTACAACACTGTACAAGAACTTGAATGCTGAATAGTGCATCTTATGTACCAAGATTGTTTCTGAAACCAAATTGTGTGTTACCTAGACACTCCTCAATTTTGCTGTATATTCTTATGTAAATTATTCTCAGGAATATTGTCAGGGCATGACTCATTAAGCTTATTGTTCTGTATTTGGTACGCTTCTTTGCATTTATTTTTGGGGGGATTGTCACAAAGGTTGATTTTAGCCAATCATTTAGTATCTTTCCTGTTTCATATATTCGACTGAAGAGCTGCAGTAAAAAAATCTTCCCATTGTCTTCCAGCAATTTTAAAATTTCTACTGGGATATCATCAGATCCTGTGGCTTTTCTTGTTTTTGCTATTTTTATTGAATGTTCAACTTCCTCCATAGTGATGTTTGGTCCAGTTGTTATACTTCCCATGTCTATATCATCCCTAGTGCCTTCAAAAAGTTCAATATATTCCTTCCATCTTTTTAGTTTTTTGTCCTCATCTAAGATAATTTCCCCCTCTTTGTCAACTAAGTTGTTGGTTTTCTTTTTGTAGAGGCCTGCTGCTTCTTTCACTTTTTTGTGTAAATTGAAATTATTATGCATTCGTTCTGTCTCTTCTATTTCCTTGCATCTCTTTGCAAACCACTTTTTTGCCAGTCGATTTTTTTCTTCTAATTGTTTTCTGCAATTCATTGTATTTTTTTTGTTTTTATAACATCTTTTTTCATCCATGAGATCAAGACTGCAAGAGACTAGACAAATAGCTGCAAGAAATGGAAACTCATTTATCTCATCAGGAGACTTTGCTTATAATGCATCTAGATGTGTAACCTTTTATAAATGTGTCAAACTATCCTGAGGAAGGTAGCTAATCATACAGATTTTTTTTTAACTTTATTTGACTTTCCTCTAGATTCTTTGCTTGGACAGCAGAAATAGCTTCAAGAGTTTGAAGAATTTGGAATAAGACCTTCAAAGAGCCAGGTTGTCTTAGAAATAAAATATGCACAGGATTGTTCTTTCTCACTGTCTTTTATGACTGGTTGAGATTTTTATTGTTGCTTTTCTTTTCTTTGTTGTTGCTTTGCTTTACACGTGGGAGTTCTTTAAAGGGAAGCATGGCTTAATTGCTGGAATAGGTTTAAGTTAAATACCAAATATACTTTTCAAATATTCTTCATAAAAGTTCATAAGAATTCCGTTCTGGTTAGGGACAGAACATCACTGAGAATATCTATCAATGTGGTGTCTAGAACTAAAAAAAAACCCTGATTTGATGACACATAATCAGTCAAAAACAGAGGGAGGAAGACTTTTCAATGTCAATACATTTTGGCAAGCCAAAAGATTGTTGCATTTTATGAAGTAGTCTGCCTGAAAGACTCCCTAAACTCAAGAACTGAACAAAACAGCATAAAATAGTGGTTCTCAACCTGTGATCCACAGACCCCTGGGGGCCATGATATCGTCACAGGGAATCCACGAAGGCTTGAAGAAATGTTCTAATTTAAATCTTGAGTTATGTTTTGTGGGTCCATGGCCATGATCTATGACCATAAAAGGTATTTAAAGGGAGTCCATGGTGAAGAAAAGGTTGAGAACCACTGGCATAAAATATACCCCTCGTAGCATTTCCCACAGAAATTTCAGAAAATCCATGGGTAAATGGTCATTTCTAAGAATTATTCAGCCACAGTTACATGTTTTGTTAAGGACAACATTATTTCAAAGATTTTACATGTCCAGGCATTTTGAGCATTTATATGTTTTGTATTTGAAAATATTTCTTTTATACTACAAATAAAAAGGAGAGTGGAAATAATTGCCAGGCATGAAATATATGAGAAATATACATCAAAATAAATTTTAATGAGCTCAAACTTTGTATTCTTTGTAAACTTAGTATTCTATTGCATTCTTTGACCAAGTGACAAAATTAGTGGATCAGAGGAATGCTGTGGATATAATTTACTTGGACTTCAGTAAGGCATTTGATAAAGTAGACCACAACCTACTATTTGATAAGATAGAAAAATGTGGGTTAGACAGCATCACCACCAGATGGATTTGTAGCTGGCTGACCAGCCATATTCAGCATGTGGCCCTCAATGGAACTGCATCTACATGGAGGGAAGTGTGTAGTGGGGTGCCCCAGGGCTCTGTTCTAGGCCCAGTGGCCTTCAACATCTTCATCAATGATTTGGACAAGACACCAAGCTGGCAGGAATAGCCAACACTCCAGAAGACAGGCTTAAGATACAGGAGGAACTGGACAGACTTGAACACTGGGCGCTATCTAACAAAATGAAATTCAATGATGAAAAAAGTAAGGTTCTACATTAGGCAAGAAAAACCAAATGTGCAGGTATAGTATAGGGGGTACCTTGCTCAATAGTAGTAACTATGAGAGGGATCTCAGAGTCCTAGTGGACAATCACTTAAATATGAGCTAGCAGTGTGCTGCAGCTGCCAAAAAAGCCAACACAGAGCTAGGCTGCATTAGCAGAGGGATAGAATTAAGATCACATGTAGTATTAATACCACTTTACAATTCCTTGGTAAGGCCACACTTGGAATACTGCATCCAGTTTTGGTCACCACGATGTAAAAAAGATGTTGAGACTCTAGAAAGAGTACAGAGAAGAGCAACAAAGATGATTAGGGGGCTGGAGGCTAAAACATATAAGGAACGGCTGCTGTAATTGGATATGTCTAGTTTAATGAAGAGAAGGAAGAGGGCTGACATGATAGCAGTGTTCCAATATCTCAGGGGCTGCTGCAAAGAAGAGGGAGGCAAGCTATTCTCCAAAGCACCTGAAATCAGGACAAGAAGCAACGGATGGAAACTAACCAAAGAGAGAAACAACCTAGAACTAAGGAGAAAGTTCCTGACAGTTAGAACAATTAACCAGTGGAACAACCTGCCTCCAGAAATGGTGAATGCTCCAACACTAGAAGTTTTTAAGAAGACTGGACAGCCATTTGTCCAAAATGGTATAGGGTTTCCTGCCTGAGCAGGGGTTTGGACTAGATGATCTCCAAGATGACACAATGGATGGGACAGATTCTGCAACTGTCAGATTCTGCATGGCTTTTTCGTGTAATGTTACTTTATTCCCAAAGTTCCTTGCTAGATAAATACAATACAATTCCAGAGAAATAGAGAGCATTTCCCCCAAAATTTGAATTCTATCTTTTTTAATCTTCACACAATGGAGAACAAATCTGATCATTGCAAAAACAAGGGAAAAAGCAAGCAAGGCTTTGGAGTTGCACACAATTTTATGATCTTTTTGCCATGGTTGTTAAGTGAATCATGGTATTTATTAAGAGAATCTTGTAGTCATTAAGTGAATCCAACGTTCCCCATTGACTTTGCTTATCAGAAGCTGGTTGGGAAGTCACAAATGATGATTGTACGACACCAGGATGCTTGTCATATATACATTCCAGTTGCCAAGTGCCCCAGTTTTGATCATTTGACCATGGAAATGCTTCCACAGATTTAAGTACGAGAACTAGTTGAAGTCACTTTTTTGAGTGCAATTATAATTTTGAACAGTCACTAAATGTATGGTTGTAAGTCAAGGAGTACCTGTACAGAATTGGAATGTTATTTCTAGAGTGAGTTTGCTCTTGAAACATAGTTGTTAGAATTGTCTTTTTATGGCTTCTTACCTTTCTTCAATAGGGATTACATATAAGACCTTCTTAGATTCTTGTGAGCTTGCCTGATTGGTTCCAGTCCTGTCTGTTGACTGAAGCCTGACAGGAGGCTTCATGAATAGAAACATATTGCTTGATTATCAGCACCTGATTGCCTTGCAGGTGAAGATGTAAACTGACTCCAAGAAATGTACAGCTCTACATATGAAATGAGGTGCCTGAAAAGCTTTTTTCCTTCTCCCCTCCAAGGAAACAATGCTTTCACAATGGAAAAAAAATGTATGGATATCTCTGGTCCCCCTTTAACCTGGGATTTCAGATCACATCAAAGACATCATCACATTAATCTAGAGGATTCTGATCTGAATCCCCAATTTGACCAGAACCTACTTCAGTTTTACTTCTTGTCTATGGAGAAAAAGAAAGGAATCCTTTATAAATTCTATCTCTAATTTATAGACTGAGAAAATGGAAAGATAATTTCTCTAAGTGCTAACTGGAAGAAGCAAATCTGATGAATAACAAAGCACCTTTGCTAACAATGGCAATTTTGCAATTAAAATAGCTAATGGAAAGACATTTTGCTCATGATATCTTTTTGGGGGATTCAGTTGAAGTGTGGGAAGTGAAGAAAGCTGCCAGGCACTGCAGGACTGATTGTACAATGAAAAATAGGATACTCATGCTTCCCCTTTGGCCCTCTTTAATGAAATATGGGCAAGAACTTCACAATCCATCTTTGGTTTTGTTTGGTTTTGTAATTGTCTTCCTAAAGTGCATTCTCTTTCATCATACTGAATGAAAAATAGTACAGGAAAAGCACAGGACATTTTCTCTGACCAGTACTAAACTTGTCCTGACTTACACATATAAGAATAAGTTAAAAGATTCCTGAATCAAAGTAAGGAACTACTGAAGCAAATCAATCATTATTAGGATGTGCTAAGTGGGATCCAGCCAGTGTCTGGCCTTCACAACACATACCAATCAGGGAGACCAATCTATGGTAAGACCTTCATCACAGCATGAAATTTCAGCTCTGCTTATGTTAGGGACATAGCATAATTCTAAAACTTCTGTCAAAGAATGCTTAAACTCATTCCCTTTTTCTCTCTCTTTATTTCTTCATCTCTCTTTTTCTCTCTCAGCAATGAAAGAAAATTTTCAATGAATTATCCTAGTCATTTTGAGCAGCAGAGTAGTGCTAGAGAAAATCTTTGACAGTTAATTTTAAATTACACATAAAAGACTTTAAAATTATTTTTCCTTGTATGCTATTCTCATACTGGTGACAACTGTTCTGATTTATAGTGAGTTAACATTTTGCACCCTCATTATTTGAAAATCATGTAGAATATTGAATGCAGAATTTTATTGGATATGCACTTCTCTAATGTGAGATATCCTAAAAAAGAAAAAAAAAGAAAGTTAGCTCTTTTCTGTTCATTCTTTCAAAAACTGAATAGCTCTACTTTTACACTGCCTTGTCTTCTAATTGCTTACAAATGGCATTAGCTGTTCTTACTAATGTACATCATCCAAAACTGTTCCACGTCAAATTGCGTTTTCATTTCTTATTCCTCTTCAAATGTTTACTTCTAGCAAAGAAGTGTGCTTTAATCTTTATTTAATGAATACTTTTCATGTACATAGTGTATAAAGCTATTCCTAATAGTTTTTGGTGGCAACTTTCTTTAACATGTTGGGTTTTTTTATGCTAACATGTATAATACATGCTAGGGTTGTAAATGTTTTGAAAATGATTTAGAAAAAGTGTTTTGGATCTACTGCAACAGTAGTACCTCCTGTTATTCATTAAAGTATGCACATCTCTTTTCAGGCTTTGGAGAAAGCGTCAAAAAGGGTTTTGCTGGTTCAATAAATCAAATATTTTTAATGTGGCTATTAAGGCAGTGGCATCTCTTCTCACACTCATGTGGAAATTTGAGAAAAATACCTGCATACAGTACCTTAATTAATAGCAGTGAGGTACTATGTTCTGGTGAGTTCTTAAAGACTTCTCAATCAGTGCACAATCCTAATATATACTGCTTTGTACTCAACTTTCCATTAATGTATTTAGAATATGGCTAACAATTTTCTTCCCTATATATATAATACAATTACATGATACTGCTTCTCTTCTCAGACCTTTTTTCAATCAGTGTCCCACTTAGTGCACAAAACCAGATAAAAGCTATAAGATTTGTTTGTTTGTTTGTTTGTTTTTATTTATTTGACTTCTATGCCAAGGTGATTCTAGGATGTTCCGAAGTCAAGTTAACTGTATTTTTTTCAAATTAAAAAGGGGCATGGTGTCCTAAAATATGGGGGAAAGAATTTGATGAAAATTATTTTGTGTGACAGTTATATATGCAAATTTAAATTTAAAGCAGAAATGAACAGATTTATGGAACTTTAGTCATGAAGAGTTTATATGACCTCAGTATCAGAAGTAGCACAGTGCCAGTAGCGAAGATAGATGAGTGGGAGGAGGCTATAACACAATTGTGGACTTCCCAGAGATACTTGGTAGGTTTTTGTGGAGAATAGGCCACCTTATATTTTCCCATATCTAGGAATTAGTTGAGAAATCTGAAGACATAGCAGTCTATCTTTTAATATCACAAGAACAAGAAGCTTTTTAAAATGAAACTGAGGCTGTAATGGCACCATCCTATACATGTCATTATCTATCTAGATCACAGGTCTGCAACCCGCGGCTCCGGAGCCGCATGCAGCTCTTTCAGCCGTCCCCTGTGGCTCCCAGTCCTCTGCCATGTGCAGTCCAAAAAAAAAAAAAGTGGGACTAAAAAAGTTCAACCAATCAATTCAAATATGCAGGGTAGGTGCATATCTCGCCTTGGCTCCACTCTTCAGTGAAACCCTGTTCTGCGCATGTGCGCATGTACGTGCATGCGAACATATTTTTTGCAGCTCCCAGTTTTTCCTTTTGTGAGGGAACCGGTTCCGAGTGGCTCTTTCACTGTTTCAGGTTGCTGACCCCTGATCTAGATGAATTGTAGAATATGAAACTACAAACTCATCTAATACAAGGATGAGAAACCTGTGGCCTTCCAGTTGTTGCTGAACTGCAGCTCCCAACATTTCTCTCTGTTACCTGGACCTACTGAGATTGATAATTCAACAATCTGAGAGACCACAGGTTCCTAACCTATGGCAAATCAGAATGTAGTATACAAGCTATCCTAGAAATTATTTTTTTAGTAAAAGCACTAAGCTTGTCTACTTGGCTTACTATAAAATGTTCTTCTTTATCTCTGGTGATATCATTTCACAATTCTGATGGCCAAAGATATTGATCCTGAAAGTGAGCACCTGGCAGTGTACCTGATACATGCAGTGATCCCTCAGACTTTACATACTCCCTGTAGAGTCTTGCAGTGTGCAAGGTCTAGACTCTAGAATATTATTACCAGCTCACTCTCTCAAATCCAATTGATTTCCTAACTATGCCTCACTGACATGGATGAAGAGACACAGTATTTGCCTTCCAGCAGCAAAGAAGAAGCAGAGAAGGAGGGGAATGGAGAGTCTTTCTTTGGAAAAGGGTGGAAGAATAGCCCACGAGAGAATGAAATTATCCTGGTTAGATTTAAACATTAAGCAGCTAGTGAATCATCTTGCTTATTCTTCATAGATGCTAATAAAAAGAGGGAGAGGAAGCACATTCAAAGATAAATAAAACACTTTTAAAGGCTTACTAAATAGTCATATTGTTGGCAGTTGAAAGTCAGTCACTAGTGGCTTCAGGATGCTAATTTTCAAACTAATGATATCTTACTGAACATTAAAAAGGCATTAGACATCTATTAAACCTCAAGGGTGGGAGGGAGAAGAGAGCAACTAAATGCAAGATGTTGCTAGACTTTTATTATTTCCCTCATAACAACTTCAGTATGTGTTAGGAGACTATGGCAAGGCAAATTATAGGCCAATTTTCATGAAGGCAATGGGGCCCAGAGTAATCAAACAAAGTTCTTTGGAGTGATAGCTCCCAGCCTATGGTTAGCAGGTCAAACCAACAGTCATCATTTGGAGGATAAGAAGTGTGAATACTGTCACAACTGCAAAGCAGTTTCAATAGTGTACCAGAAAAATTAGCTGGATGCATGTTGCTGTCATATTAGCATCTAGTATGATGGCATCAAAGTTGGTGGCATTTTGGCAGTGTGACATCCTGTGTAGTCCATTATATCAATGCCTGTCAATATATTGATGTATGCCTGAGGTTCACAATATGGTGCAAATGACACAAATACAACTATAGACAGCTTTTTAAAAATACAGATCAAGTTTCCTGCTCCTCCTGAGTTTTTATATATTTTTATATATTATATATTTCACTTTAAAAAGGAAAAAAAATGAGGTTGGCAAAGCCAAATGTCAGTTCCTGAATCTTCATTATTTCCAAAGTCTTTGAGCTCTAAATGAAACATGTATTTTAGGAAATCTACAGATTGTTCTGGCTGCACCACAGGGCTATTTGTTCGATCTCCTCTCTGTATAAAGACATATCACCATCTCGAATGAAACCAATAACTGTTGTATCATCTGCAAATTTCAGTATTTTGAAGTTTAAATAGCTTCCATTTATGTAGCCTTCCATCCACCCTCAGGAACACTCACCTATTTGCCTTTTTTCTACTTTTTCCTGCTTTATTTGTGACTCGTCTCCAGATGTCTTGTTACCATGGCTCTGATAATTGCCCTGATTTCTACAGCCCAGATACTATTGCATCTAGGACAATAGAAGTAACTATAGACAAGCAAGAATAATTCTTCTATTAGTGCTTTCATTCACAGAAGAGAGAGTTATCCAATAGGTTTATTCACTGATGAAAATATACTCAAGTTTCAATAGAACAGTTATCTGATCTTCTCTACATAACAGATTATTGTCTAGATTTGATGAAGTATGCACACCTTTTAGATTGCCTTGATTCATTTAATGTACTTTGTGAAAATACTTCATGTATTTTAATTATTGTTACAATATATCTTGAATTATAGATGAATGCATGTGACCACACAGATGAAGAAATGACGAGATAAACATGGTGATAGCCCATGTTTTGGTGTTTATGTTCAAACACTGGACAGATGTAAATCAAAGGTCTGCATTGCGATATGACATACTAGTAGCACTTTCCTTGCTGCCACTACTAATATCCCTGGCAGATCCCTATGTTTTGAACAATAAAAAATAAAAAATTTGAGTCTGCTCCATTTCTTAGTTAGGTTGTCTAAATCCAGAACAAGACTTGTCCATTCTAAAGTCAAAGGGCTTCTCATTTCAGGGTTTACTATTTAAAACACCAGCCTTAGACATATTTGTGTAAGATAGATAAAGATATATCCTTAATTTTATTTGTTTAGAGCGAACAGTCAAGAAGACAACTGATTCGATATATTAGGAAAAACCCCACCCCCCTCTCTTTCTCTCTCTCACACACACACCAGCTACATAACAAATGGTTTTGATTTTATTTTATTTTTTTCCTTTACCCATCCTCTGCTTAATTCCCTTTTAGGTCATGTATTTTAGGCTATAAACCTGAAAACAGTTTGGGAAACTTTTCTGTTGAGGAGTGAAATAGAAGTGCTTTATACATACGTTTTAGATAAACAATGTGCAAAATCTTCTGAATAAGATGTAACATGGAATCCTTTTCGAATTAAATGATATTCTTTTAAAAATTCAGATTATTTTTTTTACAAGATTCTCAAAGGTGAGCAGCAAACTGTGGTTTCTTAATTTAATTGTGGAATATTTCAAACTAGAATCCATTTATACTTTAGATGTGAATAGTTATATCTGCTTAAGACATTTGCTATTATATGGCTGATTAGTTTGGATGGACAGAAATAATAAAAAAGTTATCTAAATTTTAAACTATGGCCTGTCACAGCTATAATAATAATAAATTTAAAACGAGGAAAGAGAAAGCTGGCAGGCTGTTTTTGTAAAGTTACAGTTAAATTCTGAATGTAACAAATTATACCTACTTAAGACCCATTTGTAGGCATTTCTGTGGTTTTAATTAAAGCATGCTTTAATACTGGCTAACATTTATATTTATACTATGTTATTTTTTGAGGCTTTAAGGAACCCTCTATCCATTGTAATACGTAATAACTAGAAAACAACATACACTTTATTATGTCAGAGTTTTTAAATGTTATCACAAAGGAATATAGTCCAAACAGTAACTTAATTGCTGAGGAAAGATATATATTTTAATATCTTAGCAACTTAAGGGAGACTGAAATAAATTCTGTTGACAGTGATTGAAAAAATACCAGTTGTGGACATGGGTAGATTAGCTTTTTAGTAAAGCCTCAGGACCACCAATGAGAACCTTGAAGAAAAGAGTAGCTGAAAAAAGGGAGAAGCAGATAACAAATGCTAGTTAAGGGACCAGGGGCAAAAATCTATCGCAGGAATAGACAATCTATTTTCCAGTTTCTGACTACACTGAATATTTTGTTTGGAGCCCAGGGCAAATGATATAGAAAAAGCATTTGTAAGAAAAATACAGCATATGAATGGATTTTGTACGGTTTTATTCATTAATTGATTCATTCTACAATTTTCTTTCTAAAATAATTAAATAACTTAATTAATTAATTAATTAAAACAGTGTATTCCTGCTCAGCTAGATGGCAGCATTTAGCCAATCTTGACTGATCTCAGAAAGCTAAGCAGGATCAGATCAGAAAAATTTAATAGCTGGATAGAAGGCCAGCAGGAAATATTACAAGTATGATCCAGACTTGAAGTTAAACAACAACTGAAAAAGGCAATGGCAAAACACCTCTTATATTTCATATAGGTTTATGGAATAATTAGGATTTAAGCTCAAAGGAAAGAGATGTGAGGGGGGGGGTTAGTGTCTTTGTCTCTGCCGCTCTAGGTAGCCACAGCAATAAATGTTCACTCTTTAGGCATATAATGTAGATTCAGGAGTTTGCTTACATTAGAACCTCACAATCATGACATGAATACATAAACTTCTTTATTGCAGACCAAAAACTGGGTATGTGTGTGGAGAGAGAAAGAGAGACAGAGACAGAAACAGAGACAAAGATAGATGCAGAAGATTTGCCCATCTATCTGCTCCAGAAATTTGGTCATCCTTCTGCCAACTTTGAGAGTAGAGACCTGTTCAATACTTAACCGGACAGTTCTGTCCAGAGAATTAGTGGCTCCTGTTCACCAGTTTTGGCAGCTACTGTTTTGGGAACCTGCACTGGGTTTTTTGAGTTCTTGTGGTAGGAACCACAGCATTGATTGTGCCACTGAAATGGGGTGATAGAAGATTCTGCTGAGTCTGCAGAAAGGAAGAGGGACTCAAATCGCTCCACATAGCTCTCAGTGGAGGTGGCTAATTCATGCTTTAATTATGCTTGCCCAGGTTGGTAATGGCATATTTGTAATTTATTACCCTCAAGTGACAAAGCATGTAGGTTTTTTTTTTTTTGCTACACAGCCAGCTCTTCAAATTGACATTGTAGTTCCCTAGCTTAGGAAATGAAAATTTCCAACTCACAATGTTGCACAATGAAGAATGTGACATGTTTTCAGAAATTTATTCAGCATGAGGTTTAAACCTGAATCAGTCCTTCCCTTCCTAGTGTCTTCGCTCTGTACTGAAAATGTCTCAGATGCCTCAAACTCTATGTCCTCTCCCTCAACATCCTTATCAAGGGGATTGGGTCCCTGGAACTATTCTCTTCTGCAGTGCATCTTATTTTCCTTTTTGCTTCACAAAAATGAAGAATTGAGAAAAAATTGATTTCATGGATTCTTCCAGTTTTATGTCTAAAGGCTTGGCTTTTCCTCTCTAGGGAAATTGTACCTGTTCCATCTTCCCCTAAGCAAGCAAATAGAGAATCTTTCATAGGAGTTTGGCAGGAGGTCTATACAGGAGGGACAACAATAATCTGCAAGCATCATGAAAGATGTATTAGAGTAATCTGAAAGGAATGTACAATATTTGTATTTTGAATTCTTTTCAAATAGGAGGACACCTGCTTCGAGTGTAAAGAGAAAAACAAAGGAACTTAAAGGTGAGCATTTTTACACTGCAGCACATCAGGAAAGATGAGAGCTTCCTAGGTGAAAGTTGAAAGGCCAGATAAGAGAAATGAATACCAAAAAACACAAAGGGAAAAGCATCAGGGCTGAGAAGTGAAAGGCAAGGTGTTTTACAAAACTACAACAGCAGTAGAAAATGTTGCTCAGAATCTCTGATGTTGTTATACAAGACACAGAATATGTGAAAGAAACAAGGAGAATTTGAAACCCTAACAAAAAAGGACAAATATCATGGGCATATTTACTAGGAAGATAGCTCTGGAAGACTTTAGTTTATTCAAAAAAACCCACACCTAACAGAAATGTAGAGGATGTTCTGCTTGTAGAGAAATTCAGAAACCAGAACAGTGAATTTTTTGGATAAGAATAAAAGGACATAAAGGCAGCAGCAGCATGGGAGTTCATTATAAACTTCCTGGACCGACAGAAAATATTTCTTATATTGTGCCTAAGATGGCAGCATTTTCTGAGGCACATCATATTGACAATGGGAGATTTTAACTAATCTGATGTTTGCTAAAAAATCTGACTGCCAAGAGTTAGAAGTCTAACTAATTCCTGTTTCCTCTTAGAATGTAGAAGAAGAAACAAAGCAGTCTACTTTTTTCACCAAATCCTTGTCCACAGGAATTGGCTGAAGAAGTGAAAGCGACTGGAACTTTGGGAGACAGTGACCATGCTATCCTTTTGTTATCCCTGAGGTGGTCTTATCCTTGAGTTCTACTCCTTCACTTGTCTTTATGATTCTTGGTACCTTAACACAGTACCGCCTGGATATGATAACATTAAAATTCCTAAAATTCTCATCCAGCATGGATTAAACATCCTTCAATTGTGGATGTGTGGGATTACTTGAATTTTCAGATAAGTAGTTGGGAATTCTGGAAATTCTGGTCCTATATCTTAAGATGCCAGGTTAGGAATAGCAAAACGGAAAACAAATAATCATCATTTTGATTCAAGAGAGACTTTTTATGCTTAAAATCAAGATGAGTCTACTGGCATCTTTTCTGCCTAACCATTTTTATCAAACATTATAATGTTTTGTGAGAATCCTGGATTTTTAAATTTATAATTACAGCTATTATGAAATCATCCAGAACATAAAAAGGTAAAGATGTTCATGATGGAGGTGATGAAGAATTAGAATATTTTGAAAATAGAAGCAAGAAATGCTCTTCCTTCTTTTAGTCTCAAAAATAACTCAAGAGAATCCTGTTATGGATATTATTGGGTTTTACTGATTGTAGATACAGAAGAAAGGTATGTTATCAGAGAATTTGGTGGGAAATTGTTTATGAATCCATTTTAAAACATCTTTTTAATATCAGTTTGACATTTCAGAAGTAGATTAAAATGATACATAATGCACCTCTGGCCAAGCTCTTGATTAATGTTTTTCACAGAACTTTAGATTAAGAATGAGAATGGTAGTGGTCATGTTTTCCATGAAAAATAACACCATCAAGTTTTTTTGCAATCTCTCTGATATAACAGAAGAAAGGAAATCTAACTATAGTTGTTATTCGTGTACTGATATTATAACGTGATTACAGTAGTTTTATAAACTGCCAATGTCAGTTACCACTAACCATAGTTCCAAGCAACAGTTGAAGAGTTTTCTATACAAACAAACAAATGCTTAGACATTTAAGTAGGAATATTTATATATCTTCTATTTCTTCATTATTTAAACTCTAGATATTCACTTCTATGAAATATATTTCCCTTTTCTTTTTAACATATTCTGTGATAACTCCTCCAGATGCTTCCCCAGATGCCTCTCCAGATTCATTTCAGAGGATGATGAACAAGTCCCTAGTGCAGGGGTAGGCGCCGAGGTTGCCTACCCCTGCCCTAGCACTTCAGGAGGGAAGTTGGTCAATGGCTCTGAGCAGCCATCTGAGAATGATTTGGCTGAAGCACAGCTACAGGACAGCCCTGAGGCTTCAGGTGGGGAAAACACACAGCTGCAGCTGGTCAGTGATGATGATGATGAACTACCTTCTGCACTGATCTGAGAACATGTAGGTCACAAAAAAGGCAGGAGCAGTGAAGGTTAGTCTGATTACTCATGAGGAGACAGCTTCATCCCTCTTGATGAGCTGCACCAGAAGCTGACTATTTAACACAGCAGACAGATGAAGGTGATACTGGGAACAATGTGTAAATTTCCTAGCTGTGTGTTTCCTGGTTGTGATTCCAACCTTGCCTTGATTGGATCGTGCCTTGTGAACTCTGGACTTTTCTGGCCTTGTGTAGCCTCTTGTATTGTGGATTTAATTTTGCCTGGTGGATTTATTTGGTTTGAGAAAATTTCCAATGCCTTGTGGACTCACTGGCCATTGCTCCGTGAACTAGCATTGGTCTGCTTTTGGCTGGACTTACTTGGTACAGTTCTGGGTTTTAGTGAAGGAAATTGCTGAAGAATATTAATAAACCCACTAACCCACTTTGCAAGTGAGTGGGACAGCATATATTCCACACTCTGCTAATTACTCTGGCAACTTTTGTGCTATATTATCAGCCTTTCATATTGGTTAAGTTAGGTGAGGAAAGCTGTGGGCAAAATAGTGTATGAATAACTTGCACTAGCCACCATGGTCACTATAGCAGGTGAGGTATATTTGGAGATGCAATCTAACATTATATGCAGGATCATGCCTTACTGACCCTAGATATATTTGATGACTATTATATGTGTATACTGTGTATTCATACACTGTTTAAAAATGTGCCCACCTCCCTTTTCAAATTCTCATGCTTAGACTCAGCAAATAGCACAGTAAACATTGACTTTACCAAACTTTTATCATTTATTCAGCTCCTGGCTGACCTCAAGTAGCTTTAAGTATACTGTCTGAAGTCCTGTTTCTTGTTAGCTGTAAAGCCTTCATGGGTTTAAGACTAAATTATGAGAAGAGCTGTTTTGTTTTGCATGAACCTATTTTATTTGTACATTTCTATATTGTGATTTTGCCAAAGGGCACTCCAAAGAATAATGAAACATGAAACTTACCTAAATGCTGTATTTACCATGTGAAGTCTTGATCCATTTTCTGCTACCTTTCAGAAATGCAAGCAATGATAGTGAGTTTTCTAAACTCAATTTGTGTGTTATGCTATGGTATTCAGCTGACATAATTAAAAAGAAAAGTATGTTAGATCCTATTAAAATTGGGACCATTATGCACCTGTCTGGGAGAATTAACTTTCCCTTCTCAACTGTTTTAATTTCAGCATTCACCTTCCTTTCATACAGTGCATAAGAATTTAAAGGAAAGGATAAGTGGGGAGGAGACCCTCCCAAACTACCAAGTGCAGTTTTAGCTATTGGAAGGATTATTTGTGGAGCCAATGTTAGTATGCTTCCAGTTTAGAAGCATGCCAAACAATTCTGAGAAATATTCTTAAAGTATACCGAGTGTACTCAGATATTGCCATATCCTAAAAGTGGTACAATGGGTGAAAAGATTGAAAAGTCCTGGTATAACAAGATTTACATGGAACATATACAGAGAACCCAGGCAGAACAACATTTCTGAACACAGAAATTCTAACTGGAAATTAAAGTTGCATTAAGTTTCTATCTTAATGTTTTTTTTACACTTTTTTAAACTAAAGGCTACCACCACATGTCTAAGCGATTGTGTAAAAAAATGTGATTAAGAATACCAACAAGGTGAATCAGTTTCTCAGGATTACCCACATTTCAATGACATATGAGAAGAGAAAGAATTCCTTAATCTGTTTTATTTAGCAAAACTCATCACATTTTTATAAACCAAAATATTAATAAATATTTGAGCATATTCTATTTAACTGATCATTCTGGTTTTTCCTTCCTTCCTTCCTTCCTTCCTTCCTTCCTTCCTTCCTTCCTTCCTTCCTTCCTTCCTTCCTTCCTTCTCCACACTATTTCTTTTATCCAATTAAAGAGTTGGCCAATGGTTGAAATATGGGACTCATCTCTGAATCTGAAATAAACATTCCAATTCTTAGACACAGTTTTTAGATACAGATTCAACAGTGTTATTTCCCAGTATTGTCTATCAGAATCTATATAACTGTGGTTTGCCCTATTATCTATATTCCTTCCTCCAAACATGGCTATGTTATTGGTTGCTTCTCAGTATCATCGCTGTAACAAGAAGTTTCAATTATCTGGAAGACATACATCTCATAAAAAGTTTTATGATTGGCAAGAAGATTTCTATAATTGCCTCCCATGATATACTCCATTTTATGTTTGCTGAACCAAAGTTCAGGTTGCTAACACATTTGTAACATGTGGTCTCCATTGTTGGGCTCAAATGGCCTTTGTTCAGGACTACCTTGGGTAGACAAAGGTCTTGCTTGATTTAGAACTTTCACAAGATGACTCTACTCGAGATTGTAGACGCATTTTGATGACATGCCACCATGAGAAGCTGAACTCCGTTGGGTTGTTCTGCAGCTTTTATCCTTTTCCAAACATGTCTTGTCCTTTCTGCTTGTCAGGCAAGTTGCTGCCCAGAGGAAAACACTTCAGAAAACAAACAAACTGGAGAAAAGCACAAGGGGGAAGCTTTGCTTTGTAGAAAAAAGTAGAGATATACACACACTTCAGTTTCTGTGAGTTTACAATTTCAGCCTGCATTTAAAAGATGTGGGTAAAGGAGAATGCTGCAACTGGAAAAACAGTCCCTCTCTAGGTCTTCCAGTATTCTTTTGTAGATCAGAGTTGTTAATGTGTTCTTTGTATTCCTAGGTCTACAGTAGAAGAAGGCAGCAAAAAGTCAATTGTAACCTGGTAACAGCCTAACATTTTCAGTCCTCTTTGAAATGTCAGTGTGTCTAGGCATTGTCAAGTGCTTCCTCATCTATTTGCATAAGAAATGACAATCACAAGCTAACTTTGAGCAAGACAGGAAAAAACAGTAAGATGGAGAGATAGTTAAGTACAGGATCAGCAACTATCTACCCACTCTACCACAGCATTATTTCTCTCCAGCAGAGAAATGAAAAGGAGTGATGGGTGACAAAAAGCATCAAATGAGCTGAAATTCTAAGTACTGTAAAGCTAAATGCCTGGTTGGATTTTTGTTTTTGTTTTTTCCCATCAGCAGCCTTTGTTTTTCTATTAGAGTGGTATGAGCTGAAATGGTAAAGAAAGAAAATTCATTTCAGGGTAGAGATACCTAGAAAATAATTTCTTAAGTATTTTTTTATATTGGAAGTTTAACAGAAGACAAATAGAGCTGAAAACGTTTGATTGTCTTCTTTTTAAATGAGGATCAGAAGTAATCAGGAGGGAATGTTTGCTAGACTTTAAATAACACTCATGAAGACAGGGAGAGAAAAAAAGTTTTCTTTTCCTGAAAATAACCCTTGATAAGTGGGGTTGCCAAAGGGTAAGTGGGATTGCCTACATCTTGGTAAGAGAAAATACTGTGGGATAGACAGTACCACCATCAGATGGATTCACAAATGGCTGACCAATTGTACTCCACATGTAACCATCTATTGAACTACATGGAGGGAAGCATGCAGTGGGGTACCTCAAGGTTCTGTCTTAGATGCAATAATCTTGAATATTTTCATAGATGATTTCAACAAGGGAATAGAAGGGAAACTCATAAAATGTGCAGATGACACCAAGGTAGGCATTATAATTGATAGCAGTCTTCCAGTATTTGTTGGACTCTCATAAAGAAGAAGGGTTGATCTATTCTCCAAAATATCGGAGAGCAGGGCAAGAAGTACTGATGGAAGATCATTAAAGACAGATCCAATACAGAACTAAAGGATACACTTCCTGACTGTGAGAACATTCAGTGGAACAGTTTGCCCCCAGAAATTGTGGGTGTTCCATCACTGGAGGTTTTCAAAAAGAGATTGGACAGAATGGTCTCCTGCTTGAGCAAGGGATTGAACTAGTAGACCTCCAAGGTCCCTTCAAATCCTTTTATTCTATGTTCTAAGTTCTGTGCCTCTCAGAAAGCAGTTCTAGGATCCCACAAAGTCATTAAAACTCAAATACTTATCCAATGTATTTCTACTTTATTTGTTGGGCATTTGAGGCTGCCATGAAGCTACTGTGTTCTTCTTTAATGTTTTGAAACACTGAGCTTATGGATGGTCTGGTTTCCCCAGCTACTGGAATCTCTCACTTCACCACACCTCCCAGGAATGGAAAAGGAAAAGGAAAACATTACTGAAATATGTGAATAAGTCTTGATCCCAATTAAAATGGGAGAATTGAAATCTAGAGATGGCATGATTCACTTAGAT
This sequence comes from Vipera ursinii, assembly GCF_947247035.1. Taxonomy (NCBI): domain Eukaryota; kingdom Metazoa; phylum Chordata; class Lepidosauria; order Squamata; family Viperidae; genus Vipera; species Vipera ursinii. Next base: position 65,371,093 of record NC_139515.1, on the reverse strand, counting down.
GTTGAGCTCTGTGATTTGGGAGTAAAATATTTGATTCAACCTGCTTCAGATTCAATAAAAAAAGCAACAAGAAGCTATGATAGGGAACCATCAAAATGCCTGCAGCTGCTTCATTTTGAGCAGATGGGATGAGAAAAAAAAAAACAGGAATAGTAAATGCTTTAGAGAACATTAATGCTGCCAAGTTTCAGCTGGATACTTTCAAGGCTTTCAGTTAATACATTTTTGAAATATTCCCCCTGTATCTCTTTTAAGGTGAGAATGGGAGAAGGAAAGGACAGCATAGTAGCCTCTAAACTATGTTGAACCATAGCAGATTGTATGCTGTTTCAATTAAAAAAAATTGTTTTTAATTATGAATGGTTATACTTTCACTTCCTTTCCTTACATTCCAGGCTTTATGTGGTATGTTGACCAATTTGGCCTCTTCTCAGAATGAAGTAAAGAAAAACAATGGACAAACTCTTATGTTCAGAAACAGCATAAAATGAATTTAAGCTGGACAGTCACACTGAACGTTCAGCTTTGAGTATCTTTAAGAACAGTAACTGCTTTACCAACTGAAGTTCCAAGGAAGTGCAAAGGTGTAGAACAACAGTGTTTGTTCCATCCTTCTGCTTGAAAAATTGGTTGACAATCAATTATATCTTCCATAGAAAATGTTTCCAGATCCTATCACAGATTCAGGCATTCAGGCTTTGTGGTGACACAGTGCTTAAAATGCATATTGAAGGCTAACTCTGCTGACTGCCAGCAGTTTCATCTTGACTGGCTCAAGGTTGACTCAGCCTTCCATCCTTCCAAGAACAGTAAAATGAAGACCTAGATGTTTGGGGGCAATATGCTGACTCTATAAACTGCTTAGAGAGGGCAGTAAAGCACTGTGAAGTGTTGTATAAGTCTAAGTGCTAATGTTATTGCTATTGGGGGAGATGATCATTGGACAGCTCTTCCGTATCTACAGAGATGTAGCGTCAACAGAGATTTTTCACTTCTCATTAGTTGATTGATTGATTGACTAATTGATTGATCAAGTTGATTTCAACTCCTAGCAGCCACATAGGTAGATATTTTGCATGATGATCTGTTCCTAACCTGATCTTTTGTATTTTCCAATGGTGCACTCATTGCTGTTGTAATTGCTGTTGGTTGTCCTCTTCTTTTTTCTCCTTTCTCTTTTGCCATCATTAAACCATCTCTTGACAGTTATGTCTTTGCATAATATACCTGAAGTAAGATAATTAGTGCCTGATAATTTATGGTTTGAGTGAGAACTGATTTGTTCGATGATCCATTTGCTTGTTTTCTCAGCTATTCATAGTATTGTCAGGAGTCTTCTCTAACATCAAAGTTCAAAAACATCAATACTTCTCAGTCAGATAAACCACTCCATGTATGCACATTGACAATTGTAGTGAAGGAGCCCTGGCTGTTGTTGAGAGTACTGGTGTAAGTCCTACTGCATTACATGATTGCTACTTGACAAACCTAAGCCTCTCCTCTCCCACTTCGCCTGTCCGTTGTCTTCAGCCTCCCAGCAATTCATCTTCTTACTACACCAGACAGAAGTTGCTCCCATATTTCTAAGCCAGGGTGATGCATACCAGCTTGCATTTATACTTTTCCTCTTTCCTTCACCTGGCCTTCCCCCCTTCCTCCACCTACAGTGCCATAATCTGGGGAATTTATTATCCAAAGCAACTTTGCACACTTTTGAGGGCTTATTGAGTCATCTTCCTCAAGTCCCGTTTTATAGACAGACAGACAGACAGACAGACAGACAGACAGACAGACAGACAGACTTATAAGAGTGGTGGCTGTTTAAATATTTTAAATAAACAAATATTCTAGATTATTGTATCTAAAGTTGAAAATGAGATTTCTATTATTGTGCTGATGGAAGACAACCAAATTTCTTATATTTTTAAAGATACGTGCTTCCTAGCTGGAAGTACCGTACATGAAATTTACAGACAAAAAAAGCCCAAAGCAATCGTTAAAAGCAACAACAAAAACCAATAATAAAACATTTTTCTTTTAAAAGCCAGTAATAATAATAGTAAATTTACAATGGTTCCTGCAGAATTAGGAACCACTGATCCAATCACTATGATCTCCTTTTTATGTTTGTTGATTTTTCATGCAAACCAAAAGGGGAGAGTCTGCATCACAACATGCTATCTCCCTTCTTACCCATATAGGATGACATCTTATTATTTGCAATATTTTTGCATTTATGCCGTAACAAACCAGGCTACAAAAATAAAACCAATTAATGAAAATAAAAAGCATAAAACAGCAGGATAAGATACAAAGCAGTAAAAAAAACAGAACAAAATCCCCAATAAACAACAGTTCTACAAGATGGTCTTACTCTGTATATATTGACTGTTGGGCATTAGGAAAAGTCTTCCCCTGATAATCATCCATTGTATCATAGAAATTGACGGCACTAAGGAAAGGGGCTCAAAATATTATGATTGATTTGAGAACATGTTTCTCTATTAGGCATGTGTTTTTAAAGATGTAAATAGTAAAGTGCTATCAGTTTATTGGGATATTCTATAGCCAGAATCTGTAGGCAGATTATGTATGTCTTTATATGCAAGAAATCTAAATAAGGAATCAATGCTTAAAGGCAGGGCTTTTTTTCTCATAGAACGCTCAGAACGGAGTTCCAGCACCTTTTTTTTGGATGGAACCTTATAGGGTAGGCAAGGTGGGTTGTATGACATGTGTGAGTTCCGGCACCTTTTTCTTTTACAAAAAAAGCACTGCTTAAAGGTAAAGGTAAAGGTTCCCCCACACATGCGTGCTAGTCGTTTCCAACTCTAGGGGCCGGTGTTCATCTCCGTTTCAAAGCCGAAGAGCCAGCGCTTGTCCAAGGACGTCTCTGTGGTCATGTGGCCAGCATGACTAGATGCCAAAGGCGCACGGAACTCTGTTACCTTCCCACCGTAGTGGTCCCTATTTTTCTACTTGCATTTTTATGTGCTTTCGAACTGCTAGGTTGGCAGAAGATGGGATGAGTAACAGACGCTCACTCTGTTACGTGGCACTCGGGATTCGACCCGCCAAACTGCCGACCTTCTGATCGATAAGCTCAGCGTCCTAACCCACTGAGCCACCGCGTTCCTCTAATCAATGCTTAGGTGCCCCCAAATTCCTGCCACTTTTCAACTTTAATCTGCTTTTGGGAAACAGCCTTTGTGCCCAGCATAAATATATTAGAGGGAAATGGCGAATAAGGGACAAGTAATAGACTTGATCTCAGTATGACCAACATTGGTAAGAATGGGAATAATTATGCTTTAAATCATCATCATCATCATCAAAGAGGACAAACTCCTGGGGAAATCTAGTGACTTTTGGGTGCTGGAATCACACAAATGCATTAAATAGTAGCACATGCAGCCTGCTCTCAGAATTAGCTGCTTCATTAACAACAGCTCTGCTTCATCCAGGGAAGTTAATTAAAGTCTGCAGCCAGGCGTGCACAGAAGTAAGCAGCAGTGTTGAGGCACTAGAAGGATACTGTTCATACATGTAAGGCTGGCAAATTAGATTTTACCCTTCCTTTCATTTTTACATTTGGTGAGAGAGATGTCGAAATAAGCTTTATTAAAGCAGGCCTAGTTTAAAATATAAATAAATGCAACAGTGGGTCAGCTCCACTGTTGCCCAATTAACTGTTTCCTGCATAGAAGAATTTACAAAGCAATGGAAGTTGTGCTAGCTTCCCAGACTCCCTTATGAAGATAATTATGGATTCTGCTATATGGTCAACTCACAATACAGACATAGAATAACCAAATAACAGAGTTGGAAGGGATCTTGGAGATCTTCTAGTCCAACTCCTGTTCAAGCAGGAAACCCTATGCCATTTCAATCTCTTCTTAAAATCCTTCACTGATTAATTGTTCTCATTGTCAGGACATTTCTCCTTGGTTTGGTTTTATTTTTGTAGCTTGGTTTTTGTTATGGCATAAATGTAAAAATATTTCAGATTAAAAAAAATCATCCTATATGGGCAAAAAGGCAGAGACCTCGTAGTGATGCAACCACACACATATCCTTTTGGTTTGCATGGAATATCAACACACCTAAAAAGATGGAGCTGGCATCACAGATTGCTAATTCTACAGGAACCACTGAAAATTTACTACTATTATTTCAGGCTTTCCTTTTGTTTGGGGGCAACTGAGCGGAGCTGAGTATTTACTGGCTGGATGCCTTTTCTGATGCTTATGCAGAGTTTGCAGCATATATTTTCTTTTTGTGCCCTGATAGAGAAACATCTGCCAATCCTAGGCAGTGGCAGATGTTTTTCAGGGCGCAAAGAAAAAATATCCCAATTTATTGGAATCTTCTATAGCCAGAATCTGTAGGCAGATAATGTATGTCTTTATATGTATGCAAGAAATCTATTTAAGGAATCGGTGCTCAGGTGCCCCCAAATCCTAGGCAGTGGAATTTGGCCAGTAAATGCTCAGCTCCACTGTTGCCCAAATTCCACCCTGAAACAAAGGAATTAAAGAATCATAAAAAGAAAAAGAAAACAGGCTTTCCTCGTGGTGGCCATTCCTACATCTTATTACATCAAATTTGACTATTTAACCAAATATTGCATGTACAGTAGATATATTTTCTTTATCATGAAATTGCACTCACTCCAATGAAACGTCTGACAACAAACAACTGCAATGCAATATAGGATTCTATGTATAGTAGTTAAATTGCACTGAGTATTTTTGTCAAACAGGCTTTTAATGCAATGGAATAACCATTCTTATCTATGTATTGTATTTACTTATAATCTACTTTATTTGCTTTTTTTCTCTTAATGAATGTCATACAAGGTGATCCATAGAACAATAACAAGCAATGACATTACAATATATTATAACAAAGCCCTAAAATGAACAAATACTGAGCATTCTTATCATCACCACAACCACCAAGAACTGTCTTTACTTGCTGGTAGAACAACCATAACAACTAGCCAATACTCCATTTAATTAGCCTATACTCCATTGAAAGAGGTTCCAAATCCTCAGAGCTATCCCAGAGAGAGCTAGGATGATGCCGATAACAAGAGCGCAAGTTCTTCAGAAAGTCTTCTAATGTCCAGACTAGCTTTTTAAAAATGATAGTTGTTCAAATAGGCTAGTCCTAAGTTATTAAAGGTATTCTAGGTCATGGCATCTTCACTGTATATAAATACTTCTATATAATCTACGAATCTCACCAGACTCTATTCCCAGGGAAAAGATGGTTCCCAAGTCACATATCGCTCCATTGCTGCAGCACCAAAATAATAATGGCATCCACAAAGAACAATATGGAATCCTATGCTGGGCATTAAATATAACCTCCCATAGAAAATGTCCATTCCAACAGTCCCTTTTGGGTGTCCACTGGCCAGACTGGGAGCCACTTTAAAGGTTGTCTATGAGTTCAATCAAAGACATAGAGCTGAGAGGTCTTTCCTCTCCTTGCATTTTATGTTCACACTGCAAAATTACATCTGACATGTAATTTAAAATCCCAAGATGCTTTGATATAAAGCTTTACTGCAATAAATGGGATCAAACAGCAGGGCATTTTCATTTGACAGAATGGATATTTCTAGTTTTAATATTACATTAACTTTTCCTCCCTTTGCCTCTCATGGATTTTTCATTTGGTGGTAGCAGCAGTCCTTGGCTGCTAACCGGAGTTGTAAGTCCACTGGAAAGTTTTGCAGAAGCACACAGCAGTTTCAAGGCTTCCCTTGCTGAGAATAAGAAGGCTTCTGATATAGCTGGATTATCTTTTCCCCCATCCTTTCTCACCTTCAGCTGCTCATGTCCTGCCAGGATCTGTTTTTCTGTTAAAGCATAAGTTTCTAGTTTAACCTGGTTCACATCTTTCCTTGTAGGTGTAGCATTTGACCTGCAATCAGTATACTCAGCTTGTAGGAATTTATCTTTCAGAAATTCCAGAGACCTCATCACTGAAGGGCAAAATAGAATTAAGTGGATAATAACTGCAAGGAGAATCTAGTCTGGCACAGACAAAGACTAAATCCTCTGATTAGTTACCACCTAACTCTTTCACACTATTCCATTTTGACTGTGATGACCGTGGAATTCTTTTAAATCTATACCCTGCACCACTAAAAATATAGCTGCAAAAATTAAAAAAGTGGGGCTTATTAAGATTTGTCCTTGAGTGCAAGTTGTCATTCTGCCCCCACCGTATGGACACATAAAACAGAGACAATTATTGGAGTGTCCTTGCTTTATCTATCATGTTGCAGCTAACTTTCCATGCTTAATTTATAATAGGGAAGTGTCAGTAGCTCAATAGTATTGATAAACATAGGCAAGGATGCCCAATTGAGGCTGCCAAAGCACTGGAAAAGGCTACAAAAATCTTCTCAAAATGTCCCCCAAATTAATATTTTAACTATAGAATTATACTTCTGAAATTTCTATAGGAAGAATTATGAAATATACAGGAAATTACCAAATTAGCTGTTTGAATAATAATAATAATAATAATAATAATAATAATAATAATAATAATAATAATAATAATAATAATAATAATAATATAGTTGAAAGGGACCTTGTAGGTCATCTAGTCCAGGTAGGAACCCTATACAATTTCAGACAAATGGCTGTCCAGTCTCTTCTTAAAAATTTCCAGTGTTGTAGCATTCACAGCGTCTGGAGGAAGGTTGTTCCACTGGTTAATTGTTCTCCTTAGTTCTAGGTTGCTTCTCTCTTTGGTTAGTTTCCATCCATTGCTTCTTGCTCTGCCTCCAGGTGCTTTGGATAATAGCTTGACTCATTCTTCTTTGTGGCAACTCCTAAGATATTGGAACACTGCTATCATGTCAGCCCTCTTCCTTCTCTTCATTAAACTAGACATACCCAATTCCAGCAACCGTTCCTTATATGTTTTAGCCTCCAGTCCCCTAATCATCTTTGTTGCTCTTCTATGTACTCTTTCTAGAGTCTCAACATCTTTTTTTACATCGTAGTGACCAAAACTGGATGCAGTATTCCAAGTGTGGCCTTACCAAGGAATTGTAAAGTGTTATTAACAATTTATGTGATCTTGATTCTATCACTCTGTTAATACAGCCTAGCACTGTGTTGGCTTTTTTGGGCAGCTGCAGCACACTGCTGGCTCATATTTAAATGATTGTCAACTAGGACTCCAAGATCTCTCTCACAGTTGCTACTATTGAGCAAGTTGCCACCTATACTGTTCTTGTGCATTTGGTTTTTCTTGCCTAAATGTAGAACCTTACTTTTTTCACCATTGAATGTAATTTTGTTAGATAGTGCCCAAAGTTCAAGTCTGCCATGATCCTTCTGTATCTTAAGCCTACCTTCTGGAGTGTTGGCTATTCCTGCCAACTTGGTGTCATCTGCAAATTTGATGAGTTCCCCATCTATCCCCTCATCCAAATTATCAATGAAGATGTTGAAGAGCACTGGGCCCAGAACAGAGCCCTGGGGCACCCTACTACATACTTCCCTCCATGTAGATGCAGTTCCATTGAGGACCATACACTGAGTATGGCTGGTCAGCCAGCTACGAATCCATCTGATACTGTCTAACCCATATTTTTCTATCTTATCAAGTAGTAGATTGTGGTCTATTTTATCAAATGCCTTACTGAAGTCCAAGTAAATTATATCCATAGCATTCCTCTGGTCCAGTAATTTTGTCATCTGGTCAAAAAATGCAATAAGATTTGTCTGGCATGATCTGTTTTTGACAAACCCATGTTGGCTTTTGGTAATGACTATTTGCCTCTAGGTGTTCGCTGATTCATTGCTTATTTTTCCAGAATCTTCCCAGGTATTGATGTCAGGCTGATAGGTCTGTAATTTCCTGGATCCATTTTTTCCCCTTTTTTGAAGATGGGAACTACATCAGCTCTTTTCCAGTCCTGTTAGTTTCCCAGTGCTCCAGGATCTTTGAAAAATATAGTTCAGTGGTTCTGAGATCACATCTGCCAGCTCCTTCAGAACCTTGGGGTGTAAACCATCTGGTCCTGGTGATTTGAACTTGTCTAGAGAGGACAGTTGCTCATTTACCATTTTCTTGCCTATCTTAAATTGTGTTTCTAATCTGTTTTTTATGGTACCATTTTTGATAGGTTGGACTGTTTTTTTCCCTTTGTATGAAGACAGATGCAAAAAAATGAGTTAAGTAGTTCTGCTTTCTCCGTGTTGCTTGTCACCTTCTTGCCACTTTCTCTCACTAATGGACCATTTATTTCCTTAACTTTTTTTCTTGTTTTTTACATGTTGAAAGAAGATTTTTTTTGTTACTTTTTACTTTTGTTGGAAGCCTTAGTTAATTTTTAGCCTTATCTTTCCTTACTACATCTTTGCTGGCTCGCACTATTTGCTGATATTCTGCTTTAGTTATGTGCCCCTCTTTCCACTTTTTATACTTGTCCTTTTTTGTCTTTCAATTTATCAGAGAGTTCTTTATGCAGCCATGCTGGTTTCTTTTGAAAGCTGTTATTTTTCTTCTTTGTTGATATTGTAGTAGACTGGGATTTTGTAATCTCACTTTTCAAAATTCCCCAAGCTTCTTGAGTTGTTTTCCCCTTGAGGATTCTCATCCATGGAATCCTTCCAAAGCCCTCTCTAAGTTTATTGAAATTAGCTCTCTTAAAGTCCAAGACTCTTGTTTGACTCTTTTCTATTGCTTGTGCTTCCATGTTGAATTCCAATATTGCATGATCACTTCCTCCCAAGGTTCCTATGGCTTCAACACCTTCTGTCATTTCATCTCTGTTAGTGAGAATTAGATCCAAAATGGCTAATCCCTTAGTTTCCTTCTCTACTTTTTGGGTGACAAAGTTGTCTGCTAGGTTTGTCAGGAATCTGTTTGATCTTACACTTGGTGCAGAGTTTGTCTCCCAGTTGATGTCAGGGTAGTTAAAGTCCCCCATTACTATTGTGATGTGCTTCCTACATACCTTAGTTAGCTGACTAGCAAAAAGTTCATCTATTTCCTCTGTTTGGTTGGGTGGCCTATAGTATACACCTATGGCAATGGCATCCCCCCCCCCCTTTTATATTGAGCCAAATGCATTCAAGACGTTTTCATCATTGTTGTGCCTATTTCTGTAGAGATGTAGTTATTTCTTATATAGAGAGCAACCTCCTCTTTTATTTGCTCTGTTTCTTTTAAATAATTTAAATCCCTCTCACTGTGTGTTCAATTTGTGGGTTTCATCTCACCAAGTTTCTGTATTGGCAACAATATCACATCTGCCCTCATTTATGAATTTCTAGTTCACCCTGTTTATTGCTCATTATTTTTCAAACTTGGCAACTTTAAAATGTGTGGACTTCAACCCCCAGAATTCCCCACCCAGTATTCTGAAAGTTGAAGTTCATATATCTTAAAGTTGCCAAGCTTGAAAATCACTGATTAAATAAACAGTAATGATTGTTAATAGCTTATCTCATACACAGCAGCTCAATCCTTGCTGCAAGCAGATTCAAATCACTGAAAGATCTACGGTACTTCCTCAATCAATCATCACTGGAGGTTTCTATCATAATTTCCAAGCTTCTCTACTTTACTCCTAATTCTTGCATGTCTTGCATCTCCTACATGATGTCTTTCATGGTGGCCAGAGTCACCTTTGGTAAGATGGACAACTATATAAATTTGAATGAAGGCAAATATATGTGTCCCAGGATAATGTTGCAGGATCCAATCTGGGTCGGTCACTGGGACCAGAGAATTATGAGCTTTTGGATTCATGTGGGAGAGAGAGAGAGAAGTTCCCTGAAAATGGGCACCAGCATGAGTCCAAAAGCTCGGAAGACAAAACCTCTGGTTGTGGTGACCAACCCAGATTGGATCTTGCTATATAAATTTGATTAATAAATAAATAAAATAAAAATTGCTGGTCTTTCTTGGCAGAGAATTCACTCCTTCTTGAAATCTGTATGATTCTTGCTTCCTTGATCATATCGTAAGATACAAAGCTTGACAATGTATTTAATTGTTTTAATTTAGTTTAATGAAATCTGCACTTAAATGATACAAAATCAAATTCAGTTGTATCTTAAGAATTAAAATGCAGTGCCCTTTACCATTTCAAGATAAAAATGTAACTCTTGATCTTCAGGGAATTTCCCCACTTTCTCCCTGTTTTGTAATACTCCAAGCTACATGAGAGTTTCAAGACTGATGAAAGAACTTTACAAAACAGATAGTTAAAGAATAAAATTGATTGCTAACATGTGATTTTTCATCTCATCTCATTTCATTGATATAACACACAATTCCAAATGACAGAGTGGCTAGCAGCTGTAATCAGACAGAATCAATAAAAAACAATGAAAACCAAAAATAAAACTAACCTACAATAAGCCGCAACCATAATAAACCCTGTCTCAATCATAACAAAACCAAGTAACAGTATCATAATGTATCCAAAATCCGTTAAAATAATTAAGAAAAAAAAAACAATTAAAACTATGAAAACCAGGTTCTGACTGAGAGGCAGGAGGAGTTCCATAGGATTGTGCCACCAACAGAAAGCCCTAAACCTACTTGATTCAATTACTCAATCAGAATAGAGTTGGAAGGTACTTTGGAGGTCTTCTAGTCCAACCCCCTATACCAGTGGTCTTCAAACTCGGCCCTTTTATGACTCATGGACTTCAACTCCCAGAATTCCTCAGCCTGACATGCTAGCTGAGGAATTCTGGGAGTTGAAGTCCATGAGTCATAAAAGGGCCGAGTTTGAAGACCCCTGCCCTATACCATTTCAGACAGTGGCTATCCAGCCTCTTCATAAAAGCCTCCAGTGATGAAGCACCTACAACTTCTGAAGGCGAGCTGTTTCACTGGTTAATTGTTTTCACTATTAGGAAGTTTAACCTTCATTCCAGGTTGCTCCTCTCCTTGTTTAGTTTCCATTCATTGTTTCTTGTCTTGCCTTCTGGTGCTTTGGAAAATAAGCTGATCCTCTTCTTTGGGGCAGCCCATCAAATTCTGGAATACTGCTATCATGTAATCCCTAGTCCTTCTTTTCTCTAGACTGGCTATCCCAATTCCTGCAATTGTTCTTCATATGTTTTTGTCTCCAGGCCTTTAATCCTCTTACCTGCTCCTCGTTGCACTTTTTCCAAAGTCACATCTTTTTTGTAATGTGGTGATCAAAACTGAATGCAGTATTCCAGGTGTGGTCTTACTAAAGATTTATAAAGTGGTACTAATACTTCACGTGATTTTGATTCCATGCCTCTGTTTATACAACCAATGATTGTATTAGCTTTTTTGGCAGTTGCTGTACACTGATGGCTCATGATTAAGTGATTGTCCACTGGGACTCCATGGTCACTCTCACAGTTCCTGTTTTTGAGCCAGGTTTCACCCCCAGTCTGTACTTGTATCTTTGTTTTTTCCTGCCTAGGTGTGAAACCTTGCTTTACTATATGACCTAATTACTATATGACATATTCCTATATGACCTTTCAGGATGGCCAGAGTTGCCTTTGGTGAGATGGCCGACTATATAAATTTGATTAATAAACAAATAAAATAAAAATTGCAGCTCTTTATTGGCAGAGGAGAGCTTCAGGCCTTGTAAACCGTCCTGAGTCCTTTGGGAGTAGGCCGAATTAATAATAAAATAATAAATAATAAAATAATAAAAATAATAAAATAAAATAATAAAATAATAAAATAAATAAATAATAAATAAATAATAAATAAATAAATAATAAATAAAATAATAAAACCAAAATAATAAAACCAAAATAATAAAACCATAATAATAATAATAATAATAATAATAATAATAATAATAATAATAATAATAATAATAATAATAATAATATAGAGCCCAATGCAATCAAATCAGAAGGTAACCAGTAGAGAAATATCCAGATCATTCTTCATCAAAAGTTGGCATAAGTGATCGATCATTCATAGATGTCAATAAGCATTCCTAACTATCACAATAACCTGAGCAGTCAATATGGTAGGTATAGAATCCACCCCAACTATGGAATTGGTTCCTAAGAGGAAGAATCCCCATCTCACCCACTAAAAATATCTCCTAGATTAACTCTTCTGGAACCCAAGGTACTGAATTGTAAAAGACCTAGGAAGCAGGTAAGAGAGGAGGAGGAGGAGGAGGAGGAGGAGGAGGAGGAGGAGGAGGAGGAGGAGGAGGAGGAGGAGGAGGAGAGCTCTGAAGTGGGAACATGAGAAAAAAACATTTCATACAGTCTCTGGTCTAATTGATGTGAGGTAAGATTTCCTGGAAATGTATTCCTATCAGTGTTGAGGATTATATTTTTACCCCTAACTAATATTAAAGATGCTTTTCTGAAATCCATATAGTTCTCAGTTCTTGAGTTTGCTGTGTGGGGCTTAAAATGGCTCTTATTAAACATTGCTGTTCAACAGGAGAGGAGAAAGTAAGATTATTGAAATTATTCTCCTGGGCTAGAAAAGAGGCAGATCAGGAACAGATACAATCTGTCTTTTCCCCATTTCTGGCAATGAAATATTGGCCCTATTACGGTATCTCCCTCAGTCCTAAGGGTTGATGATATGACTTTAAAAAGAAGATAGGAAGACTCAGGGAAGACAAGACTGTCAATGATAGGTGAAAATCAAAAACAGTGTATCTTAAATACTAATTTTTACCTTTGGGCACAATAGTGGAACATCAGTTGCAAATCCCATTTGTGAACTTCCTGAATGTATTTTCTTGTTTCAGTATGGCCATTTTTACATTTTTTATTTAAAGATAAATTTGCCTGAAAGCTTCTAGTGGCATCCAGTGGTATCCTCTGGAAATAGAATCTGTGGTCTGATCCAGTAAAGAGTTTCTTAGGTTGTTAGATATTTAATGGAAGCATTCATTTCATGCTCCATTTGAAAAGTGTCATTCTGCAATATAGTTACTAGTTCCAGTTAAAGCAGCAACACATGCTTTGAATATTGACATGAGGCCTGGGAAATTTCAGGGTTTTAAAGAAATAGAAAGAGATAAAATGGCTTCTTTTTGGTCAGACATCTTTTTTTATTGTTTATACTCCAAATTTTTCAAAAAATCTAAAATGGGTTACAATGCAATCTTAAATTTATATGAAGGCAACCATTTAAGTGCTGCTTATGTAATTTCATAATTTCATAATTTCATAATAGTAAAGTTGGTAGGGACCTTGGAGGTCATCTAGTCCAACCCCCTGCTCAGGCAGGAAACCCTATACCCGTGGTGGCGAACCTATGGCACGTATGCCACAGGTGGCACACAGAGCCCTCTCTGTGGGCATGGGCACCATAGTCCCAGTCCTAGACCTTTAGCAGGGTTTTATAAAACCTTTTCACTTTAGGCCTCTGCTGCTATGTGCAAAAAAAAAGACTCAATCAATTTCAACTTCTCGCGGGGAAAAAAACATCTCGCAAAGTTGGAATTAATTGATTGAACCTTTTAGTCCCACCCAGTCTGCCATTACCATTGCAGCCACACCCATCCAATGGGCCATACCCACCTGGTACCTGACGATCCATACGTGGGTTTGGGGTTGCAGTTTAGGCACTTGGTCTCTAAAAGATTTGCCATCACTGCCCTATACCATTTCAGACAAATGACTGTCTAGTCTCTTCTTAAAAACTTCCAGTGTTGGAGCATTCTCTGCTTCTGGAGGCAGGTTGTTCCACTGGTTAATTGTTCTAACTGTCAGGAAGTTTCTCCTTAGTTCTAGCTTGCTTCTCTCCTTGATTAGTTTCCATCCATTGCTTCTTTTCCTGCCTTCGGGTGCTTTGGAGAATAGCTTGCTTCCCTCTTCTTTGCAGCAGCCCCTGAGATATTGGAACACTGCTATCATGTCAGCCCTCTTCCTTCTCTTCATTAAACTACACATACCCAATTCCAGCAACTGTTCCTTATACGTTTTAGCCTCCAGACTTCTAATCATCTTTGTTGCTCTTCTCTGTACTCTTTCCAGAGTCTCAACATCTTTTTTACATCATGGTGATTAAAACTGGATGCAGTATTCCAAGTGAGGCCTTACCAAGGCATTGTAAAGTGGTATTAATACTTTATTTATTTATTTATTTTATTTATTTTATTGCATTTATATACCGCCCTTTCCCTGAGGACTCAGGGCGGTTTACAGGGAGTTAAAAATCAACCATACAAAAGTTAAAACCCAATTTAAAAAATATTAAATCAACCCTGTACTATTAAAAACCCCAATTAAAATGAATGTCTCCTCAGCCTGGGCCCGAGAGCTCAAAGAGCCAGGTCTTCAGGCCCCGGCGGAATGATCAAATACTTCACGTGATCTTGATTCTATCACTCTGTTAATACAGCCTAGCACTGTGTTGGCTTTTTTTGACAGCTGCAGCACACTGCTCGTCATATTTAAGTGATTGTCCACTAGGACTCCGAGATCCCTCTCACAGTTACTACTATTGAGCAAGGTACCCCCTATACTATACCTGTACATTTGGTTTTTCTTGCCTAAATGTAGAACCTTACTTTTTTTCACCATTGAATGTAATTTTGTTAGACAGCACCCAGTCTTCAAGTCTGTCCAGATCCTCCTGGATCTTAAGCCTGTCTTCTGGAGTGTTGGCTATTCCTGCCAGCTTGGTGTCATCTGAAAATTTGATGAGTTCCCCAGCTATCCCCTCGTCCAAATCATTGAAGAAGATGTTGAAGAGCACTCGGCCCAGAACAGAGCCCTGGGGCACCCCACTACACACTTCCCTCCAGGTAAGTTTAAGTTTAAGTTTATTAAATTTTTATACCGCCCTTCTCCCGAAGGACTCAGGGCGGTGAACAGGGCATATAATAAAAATACAAAAGTACAAATGTTAAAAAAAGAATTAAATTATTGCCCAAAATAAAACAGTAAGAATATACAAATATTAAAACCCTAAATTAACTCCCCATCAGGCCAGGCCACCTTGTTCGAATAAATGGGTCTTTCACCCGCGCCGGAAGGAGCAGAGATCCGGTGCTATCCGGAGCTCAACCGGCAGTTGATTCCACAGAGCTGGGGCGCCCACAGAGAAGGCCCTCCCCCTGGGGGCCACCAGCCGGCATTCTCTGACCGGAGGCACCCTGAGGAGGCCCTCTCTGTGGGAACGCACAGGGCGGAGGGGAGTCGACACCGGCAGCAGGTGGTCCCCGAGGTATTCCGTACCCATGCCATGTAAGGACTTAAAAACCATCACTAAGACCTTGAACCTCACCCGGAAGACAACTGGTAACCAATGCAGCTCGCGGAGCAAAGGTGTAACATGGGAGTACCGGGAAACTCCCAAGACAACTCTCGCGGCCGCATTCTGTACCAGTTGGAGCCTCCGAGTGGTCTTCAAGGGAAGCCCCATGTAGAGAGCATTGCAATAGTCAAGACTATTGCAAGGTAGATGCAGTTCCATTGAGGACCACACACTGAGTACGGCCAGTCAGCCAGTTACGAATCCATCTGGTGGTGATGCTGTCTAACCCACATTTTTCTATCTTATCAAGTAGTAGTCTGTGATCTACTTTATCAAATGCCTTACTGAAGTCCAAATAAATTATATCCACAGCATTCCTCTGGTCCATTAATTTTGTCACTTGGTCAAAAAATGTAATAAGATTTGTCTGGCATGATCTATTTTTAACAAACCCATGTTGGCTTTTAGTAATGACTTTGTTTGCCTCTAGGTGCTTGCTGATTCATTGTTTGATTATCTTTTCCAGAATCTTCCCAGGTATTGAGGTCAGGCTGATAGGTCTGTAATTTCCTGGATCCATTTTTCCCCTTTTTTGAAGATGGGAATTACATCAGCTCTTTTCCAATCCTCTGGTAGTTCCCCAGTGCTCCAGAATCTTTGAAAAATATAGTTCAGTGGTTCTGAGATCACATTTGCTAGTTTCTTGAGAACCTTGGGGTGTAATCCATCTGGTCCTGGTGATTTGAACTCGTCTAGGCTGGACAGGTGCTCACTTACCATTTTCTTGCCTATCTTAAGTTGTGTTTCTAATCTGTTTTTTATGGCACTATTTTCCCTTACTTTTCTTTTTTTGGTTGCATGTGTCTAACCAATTTTAATATACAATTTGCCCTTGTTATATCCTAAATGAATTTAACCTCACTTTTGGAAATCAAATCAGAAATAAAATGTTCTATCAGATCCACCATTGAATAGTAGAAGAAAATCACAGGGGCAGTATGCTAGCAATTTAAAATTTCCTTTTCTCCTTTGCATTAAAAAATATTGAATTACATTCTTTTTCATTTTGTATTAAAGAATGTGCCAACTACTGAAAAAAAATTATCTTACGAGTTTGTGCTTTCACTAGAATAGCCTTCTCAAATATCTTCCTCAATTTCCCTTTCCTAATTTATTGCTATTTATTCTTGCTCCTTTACCCTAGAATGCATGTTCTCAGGAATCCAATTACATCAACTATTTCTGAAGAAAAATAATTTTAATTAAAGAAAGTTATGTTTTGTTAAAAAAATGTCATTTGCAAATGTTAAGCATTCTAAAGCAGAATACTGACAGATTAAGGGCATCATTCATCTTGTTTACATACTTAATAAGCAGTCACATGTGTTCTTATTTGCTAGCAAATATCTGAACATGTCAAGGTGGCTTGCAATTCTAAACTTCAAATTAAATGCATTGTGTACTCACCAATAACTTCAAAGTAAATCTCAAAACAGCAAGCAGTTCAAATTAATCTTTCAGAAGAGTAAATCAACCCATCGGCACTGATAAAGGTAATCACTAAGAAAAAAAATGGAGCAGATGATCATTACATAGGAAGCAAAGTACATGAATTCCAGGAGCAAGATTATTATGAATGAAAATGTGAGTGCAAGTAAAAAAAAAGACTCCCTCGTTCCTCAAATTCAGTTAGAAACTAGTTCTCCCATCAAAGAACATACTATCTTTTTTCAACCATACTTACATGTGACTGACTTTACTGTCCAATTTCCCTTCTTTTCTTAGACAAATTCATTGGGGGAAATGGATGAAGCCAGAATTTGATAAACCAAGGGTATGATGCCCCACTAGCCACTATTGCTCTACTGGCTCATCATGAATCCAGATTTCCGTGCTCTAAGCCAAACAATTGTTTCTAAGCCAGTTTGCTGATAAAAAGAAGCAGGGAATAGGTGTTAGAAAAGCTTATCCTATAAGAGATAAAAAGATGAGCTACTGGTTTAAACTGGCATCGAAGAAGAAGTTAAAAGAAATCAGGGGAAACTCTAAAGGAAGAACTGGCATAGAGGCTTGGAAAACGGTAGGCAACTGAAACAGTTAGCAAATAGAAATTGAAAATAGTTTTAGAACAAAGATAGTTCCTCAAATGGACTGGGCAGTGTTTATACTGCTCAAGGCTTGTTAACTCGAGAGTGGTCTAAAGTTCCTAAAGCAGAGCATAGTGTGCTGAAAATCAGAAGGGGATGAAGAGGACAACAGAACAATTCCTTGCAATGAACATGGTGGGGTTGATAGAAGATGATATAAGATAAGATCAATGTCTACCCGAAAAAAAAGGCCAATTGCTAAGCAGAGGGAGAGGGCGAGGGAGAGGGAGAGGAAGAGAGAGAGAGAGAATTCCTTTAAAATGTCTGTAATATTAGAATTTGGACATTCAAAGGTTCAAAACAAAGTACTGTACATATATATGAAACTTATAATATGCACACATATAAAGGGTTACAGTTGATTTATACTAAAATCTTAAATTCAGAAATTCAGACAGAAGGAGATAGATAAAAATATTAACATGTTTTAAGGACAGATATCTTCCCTGTCTTGTCAACTGAGGCTAGGGAGAGATCTTTCACAAGGTTATTGAAACCAATTAGCTTTGCTTGAGGCTTTAAGAAATAGGAAGAAAGCAATACGCTTAAATGTAAGGAATACAATAATTAAAACAACTACATGCACATAGACACATTTTGCATAATGAGGTAAAAACAAATTTAAGTCTTTGTTACTGTGGTCTTTGTCAACTCAAGACAATCTAAGGTAGTATAAGTTTTTCTAAATTTCAGTTTGAAGTCTGCAAGATTCCATTGTCTCCAAAGTGAGTTTCTCTGCCACCAGTCCTTATTTTACAAAGGAAATCCTGGGTTGAAAAGTTTAATTTTAATTTTTGTATTTGGGGGTTGGAATTGTTTTTAATTTATTTTAATATTGTTCACTGCCCAGAGGTATTTGTCGAGATGAGCAGCCCTACAAATTGGATAAATGAATGAATAAATAATGAATGAATGAACAAACCAACAAACAGCTTTTTAGGGTTTCAGGAATTATTTCAGACAATATGCAATATTGTAATTTCCATTCCATGTGCAGAAAATATTGAGGTAGGTTGTTGAACATAAACACGAGTAGCCATTCAATCAACTTAATGACTCATTATAAACCCTTTACTCTTTTTAGACTGGCAAAGCTTTTGTTTGCTTTCACTGTCTCAGCATTCAGCCTTTTCAGTGGGGCCACAAATCTTAATTTGGTTCTCTATCTTGCATTAATGTAATATTACACTTCTGCATTGGTTCTCCCATACAGCTGAGAGCTCAACTCAGCTCTCACCATTGTTTGTATAGGCCTCATCCTGCCTTACTTTTAAATTCTGCACAGTGGTTCTTGGTTTCAGTCTCTTGACAATAGGCAATTGAGTGAGGCTAACATTTATAGGCACTGTTATATACTGGGCTCTTGAAGAATACCACGTGGGTTGCTGGAGCAGCTAATGGCTCTCCAGAAACCCAGACTACAAGTCTCCTGTGCTGCAGTTGGCTATCTCCAGGCGGCAATGATTGATTCAAACCTATTGGCTGCCACCTAGGGGCTAGACTATATATTGAGGCTAGTTGCAGCCTTTTCCCCAGTACAGTTTCTGCAGGAAATAAACTATGAGTTACCTTGTACTCAGCTTTGCGTCTTCATTCCTGTGCCAAAGAACCTGCTATTTAACAGTGGCGACGAAGGTGGGATCCTGCTTCACTGATTAAGAGTTGAAGTCTACGAGGGAAAGGCAGTGCACGCTGTAGGGAAAAGGCATTTTCCCCCCTCTCAAGGTCGGCTAGCAAGCTACACTAGCGACCTTGTGCTCAGTGGACTCATTCCCTGAGCCTGGAAGCAGGATCCGGAAGAATGCAGGAACCAGCAAAAAGAACACCGAAGGTCAGGAAACTGAGAGAATTCGATGTGAAACACTGGGAGGGGGCTGGACATGGGTGATTGGGTTTGGGCCAGGAACTATGGTCATGGGAATCTGTGGGTTCCTGGTCAAGTTACCAAGGCATCCAGACCCCTATCTGATGAAGTGGGGTTGGAGGGAGGGCGAGTTGTCAGACGACACATTGATCAGCTCAGGAAACGGTTTCCAGAATGGCCACTAAGTGAGGACTGCATCATAAGTCCCTCCCAAGGTCCTCAAACTTGCGGCCAAGCCAGTCCTCACATGGACTATCAGGACTTTTCCTTCTTAACTGAGGTGGAACCGGAGGGAGAACTGGGGAGCCCTGGAGTGCAACATGGATCCCCTGAAGGAGCAAGCCACCTGAACTTCAGCAACCGCTGTGCCCACTCTGCTGAACAGTCTGACTCTGGGGTGGGCCAACCTGGAGAGGCTGGCCAGAGTGGTAATTCTCCAAGAAGCTCTAAAAAGCAAGGTAATTATAAGATTAAGAAAATCTCAGTCTTTTAGGTTTTGTAGCTCAAAGCAGAACCCACCTACTTATAAAATTATTCAGACAGCAGCTATGAGCTCTAGTATCTCTCTGCTTTTCCTAACATAATTAACTTGGGGAAGTGACTTCCGGAAGTAGTGATTGTCATAGAAGGCAGTATAATTTTTTTGGCAGTAGCAACAGCAGCAAAGAAAAAAATACAGAGCAGGGTGTCAGGACATGAAATAAGTTGCAATATATTATGTTGTATATTATGACCACTATGGTGGGAAGGTAACAGCGTTATATGTGCCTTTAGCGTCTAGTCATGCTGGCCACATGACCACGGAGACGTCCTCGGACAAGCACTGGCTCTTCGGCTTTGAAACGGAGATGAGCACCGGCCCCTAGAGTCAGAAATGACTAGCACACATGTGCGGGGGAAAATTTACCTTTTAATATTATGTAGTGGGCTCTGATGAGCAAGTACAAGGACACACAGATGAGTACAGGAAAACTCATACTTTATTTAAGCAGAAACTGTACTGAGAGATTGGAGTCACCCTGCTTCAATATATAGCCAGGCCCTATGGTATTAACCAATAGGATTGAAGCCATGTTTGCCACCCAAAGTTGACCAATTGCTGGACCGTTAGTTCTCCAGCAACACACATGGTGATATTCCAAAAGCCCAGTACATAACAAATGCATGTCAAAACAGAATGTGGAATTTAGTACAGGGGTAACCCACTGCCTTCACATATATACATCCTCCCACAGGAAAAATGTTTTTGTTTGTTTGTTTGTTTTTGTTTTGAGATTTAGGGGAAAAATCACACCATGAATGACGCCCTGTTCTCATTTTGAAGGAATGGTCTGAAAGAATTTCCTTATAGAAAATGAGCTACCTGTACAAGTTGTTATTTAAAATATGTAAAATATAGGTATTCAATACAAAAATATGATTTTATGGTCCCTGAAATTGTAATTTCTATTCTGAGGAAATATTCTCAGCTAAGTAGCAATACCCTCTAGGTAACTAGGAAGTGCTGTGAGGGAAATGCTCTCTAGCTAACTAGGAAAGGTTACTCAATTTGTTTTTATGATTTTTGTTTTAAGATCTTGACATATCTTCTGAAATTATATCTGACTTTCTCAATATTCAATTCAATTCTGTTTAGTGCAGTCATAGACCGATACAAGCAGAGTGCTCTGTGAATAAGTGAGTGAACAGACAATAAACAAAATAAAATTTAAGACCAAGTTAAAATATATTTATAAAACAACTAACATCTATAAATGAGGATCAGGATGCAGCCTATATTAAATTATGATGTAAACACTAAAATTATATTAAATATGATATCATATAAAATTACAACAAACTAACAATATATAACCATTTAATGAGTTATAGATACATAAAATGCATTGCAGAAGATTGGCCCATCAGGGTCCAACAGATTTGTCATGTTGTTGCACAAACCTAGCTACATGTACTATCATAAGGGTACTTTAACTATGAACAATATATGGGCAAATCTAGGAGACCAGGACATCTACTAATCACAGGTAGTAGGAATCTGGTTTGGATGTCTCCATAAAAGGAGCAATGAAGAAGAAAATTTTCTGCAGTTTCCATCTCTCCAGAATCACAGGGGCAGAGCCTTTCAGTGAATTATACTTTTTTGATATATTTACCACCCAATATTGCAGAGGGAAGACCATGGCACTGGGCAAGACAGAAAGCTTTTCAATGTCTGGGTGTTCCTAGCAGTGACAATATATCTGTTGGTGACAAGAAGGCTAGGGCCTTTCCTATTTATGTTTGCCATTCTGTATCCTTTATCCTTTGCATCAGAGTTTACTTTGCCTGATCATATTCCATCTTAAAAACTGAGGAGGCAGAGTAACCTAGATTAAAAAAAATAGATTCAGCAGCCTTGAGCTATGATTGAAAAATGTCCTGAAAATTAATGGTGCTAGGCCTTGAGAATAGAAGTTAAGCTTTAACCAAAGGTTTATTGAAGCTAGACACATTCTTGAGTCAAGTATTTAATATGTATGAAAAGTTGAAAAGTCTCCAATTGTAAATGTGCATTTGAGACACAGTGAAGTATCCCGGAGAGCTGCTCTGATGAATTTAGATGGTATTTCCCCCAGGGAGATGAAACATAAAGCTGGGATGCCAACCAGACTCCCATAAAGGAGCTGGGCTAGCAACTTAGCTTGAAAGACCTGGAACTTAATATCCCCCCATGGATTGGAAAACAATTAGGATAGTATTGGCAGATTGTTGTCCAGTAGCAGCAGCATTTTCGTGGTGGTCTTTCTCAAGCCAGTGGCATACTCTTAAATATCCAAAGGTAGTCATTAGTTCTGCTTTATGGCCATTAATGCTCTATAAATACAATTTCCACTCTTTTGACAAAAGCCATAATCTTGGTTTTCTATTTCCAGATGATTATTGTTGCAGCATTGGACCAGAGTTCTCAAGAGTTCTTTTAACACCTGTGATGCCCTGCTTTTAGGTGGCTGGAAATTTGGATTGTTTAGATATCTCATCATAACATTCATATAAAAACTGAAAAGCAGGGGATCAAAATACATCTCCCTTTTACCCCGTTTTTCATTTTAAACAGCTTTGAGATAAATCCTTGCATATTGCTCCTGATCCTAAGAGTCATATTTGATGTGTAGGGTGTGAATTAAATGGAGAAGCCTATAGTCACTTAATGCAGCTTCTAGTTTCTTCCAAACTTTCTCAGTCTAAAGCAGGTATCAGGCTCCATACGAGTCATGGCAATTAAACCTGGGTCCTATTACATATTTCCAAGCTAAGTCAATTAGAATGAAGAGGGAGTAGGATAAGTATTGCAGAACCTTAGGAAGTCATAAATGCTAACCCTGCCATCTACAAATATTAGCCCCAAGTTTAATTCTTGGGGCAATTTCTCCTACCTTTCCGAATCAATAGCCATATGGTTGTTTGTCTTTAAGTCGTGAAAAATTCTGCTATCTTTCCCTTTACAAAAACTCTTTTTCTATTATGAAAATCAGAGAATCTGCCTCAGTCTTTACACTTGTCTATATTTTCAGAATGAATTCTGAATGTTATTAACAGATGGATTTTATAGTTCTAAAATATCATACATATCACTAATATGGAGTTCATTCCTATTTGCTTGTTTATTCAATCCAGTAGTTCTCAGGAGATTCCTGAGGAAACCTAAATGCTTTCAATACTCTCTTCCATTTCATCTACAAATGCAGTTAAATGCAGAACCTGATTTTATCCTCCAGCCTTATTTTTTTGTTTGTAATTTTGGCTGACAAAGATTGTGTGGTAACTTGAGCAGTTGGTGACCTGGAGGTGGGCTTTTAAAAGAGGGATTGCCTTAGTATGAATTTTGGAATGTTTGAATCATCTTATAAAGTACATGGCTTGGACCATTTATATTTTTTTATTCCCTATGTTGAACACTGAGTTCAGCTCTCATTGAATTTATTTTTGAATCTTGTTCCCTGCTCAAATGAATTACATACAGACCTATGTTGATTCAGCCTGGTTGTAACTCTGGAAAGATGGCAGATGGGTTCCTGCCTGTCAGTCCAAGCGTGAAACAGATGGCAAAGAAGATGGAACACCCTGAACATCTAAAAGGATTACAACAGAAAAGCAATGGAAAACCAATTACTTTACTGAAAGCTGGCTATGCATGTCACATCTGAAGTAACAAGGACTTGATTTCTTTGGTTTCTGGTTGTTAGTTGCCATAAATGTCTGTTAGCGAGAGAAGAAGCACAAAAAAGTGTATTAGATCTGTCTTTATTGTAAGGTTGAATTAACAGAATCTTGCAAGACTGGAAAGCATTACTCCCTACCTTTCCTTTTACTCTGAAATAATAAGGAGGGTCCTTTCTGAAACCTTCTCACATCCTTATCTCCTTCTGAAGGTAAGATATCTTTTATGCATCACTTGTCCTGTCTGAGCTCTTCCTCCTGTCTTCCAAGGTCATTGTCACATACCAATTAAGTAGTCCTAGAAATATTAGGTTCCTTATTCCTGAAGAAACCTCAAATCTTTTCAAATCTTTTGGTTTGATAATTTGTAAACTTAGATCACATTTCACTGAAAGACTATTAAATTAAACATGAGAACATATGAAAATATTGTGCCAATGTATTATTTGAATGTAAACAAACTGTGTTATATGTATTACTTGATACATTATATGTATTATTTGAATGTAAATAAACTGCTTTATTGGAACAGATTAAAAAGATATTTGATGTTGTTTAAAAATCCTTTGGGTGATTGTATTCAACTTGACAAACAAACAAAAATGCAGAAGAAAGTAAAATAAACTAGTGAATGAAATAGATAAGTGAATATATTGTTAAGTACATCCATACAATTGTCCATGAGTGAAAAAGATTTAAAAGCGTCTGTTTTGCTGTGTGATAACTCATAAGGTCTTGTATTTTATTGTTAAAGCAATGGAACTCAAGTTTCTCAAAGTTACTATGAATATTTATTTTGCCTTCATATACTTTGCTAAAGCTCCTTTTCTTATAACTACCCCTTAAGCTTGTGCAAATTAAAGATAAGAGGGCTAAAGAAAGAATATTGCAACAGCTTCATATTATCTATGTCTTACAAAAAAAACTGTAAAGAAACTAGCTGAATCAGCATAGAGTCCAATTTAAAAATTCAAACTTTTAAAAACTGGTTTTAAAAATAGGTTATTACTTTTCACTTGCAAACCTGGGGTGTCACAGTTTCATGCTGATCATAGAAGGCCTTGAATTTTCAGCCCTCCTGCGATGCATTAGTTGCAGAACTCAGTTGTGTCAGGGTTATAGCAAGTTGGCAATACTCTAGCTTAGTTACTTGGGAGATGTAAGAGAAGTAGGCTGACAGCATTTCAGAAACAGGGAGTCCTTGATAACTTCATGTAGCTCAATCTGAATGAAGCTAAAGCATATGTGACTGTTGGCAGGTGAAGGAAACATCCTAATTTTTGTACACTTGGACCACCTTTTAATCTGGCTACATAATGATTCTAAATTGATGCCTCATTTAACTCCTTCCCCAGGCTCTGCCAATCTGTCTCCTACAGTTATCCTGATGTGTTTTGGAAACAGGTTGAGAGATTTAGGATGAGAGACAGTGAGTGAGCGAAGCAATTCCAGGGAGCATATCATTAAATTTAAAAAAAATGACCCTGCATTTGTCCATTCCCAGTTCAATACTTCAGAGGCATGTAAGACATTTTTTTTTACTTTAATTTCTCTCACACATTACATTTTAAACTTTATGATTATTCTATATAATGCTGTGTTTTAATCAATGGTTACAGCAGTCTTTTTTCAGTATGATGTAACTATAGCATAATGTGTGTTAGGTAGATGTTATTATTGTTATATTGCAGGTGTGTTTATGTGCAGGCATGGTAACTATTAATTGTTTGCTATAGTTATCCAGAACATTTCTGACTGATTTCATACTATTTTTCTCCTAAAGTATTTTTGTGTCACTTTCTTTCTAGAAAGAATTCTGGCCTTCCTTTTCACATTTGTATCTTGCTTTTCCTTTCTCAAGACAAAGTACATAGACTCAGTGCTTACTTTATTTTGATGTTAACAACTATGGGGTCTAATAAATTTACTACTGATTATGAGGGGTTTTATACCTCTATATTTCCCTCTCTAAATAAATAACCTGATTTAGAAATTTTTTAAAAAATTCTTATATAGCACATATCCAATTAACACTATTCTATCAAAACTAGTTGTTTTATTTACTCTCTAGTGTGGTCACAATAGATGTTCTCTAATGCCCCTTGAAAAGTGAAAAACAAATGCTCCTTTCAGCAACTATTTTGAAAGCTATGTATAGTATATCCAAAACTGGAGACAGAGAGAGAGATATTCTTACCAATGCAAAAGATAGAGAGGTTCTCCCCCTGATCTATCAACAATATTTATATGCCCTAAATTTCCCTTTAAGCAGCACATTGATATCACATTGATGATTCTAATAATCAAGTACAGTTCCAGAATTGTTTTCACACCTATGGTTGCCAGTGCCTTATCCTTATCCTATATATGCAATGTATAGCAAATGTGATAGGCATTTCCCCCAGTTGTTTGACAAAGTATTTAAACTGAAGAGGGCAAGTCAAAAATGAAACCTATGGTATCAGATTTGATATCTCACATTAGTTTCTGATGAAAACTAAATTTTATTTTTCATAGTATTTTTTATGTTTATGCTCAACATTTTTTAAAATCTGGAAGAACGTTAATATCTCTGAAAATAAAGTTATTTTCCCACTCTCTGTACTAGTTGATGAAATGTACGGAGTTAGTTCCTGATGAAAAGCAGTGTGCCACAACTGAAAATTTTCAGTATATACAATCATGATGTCTGAATTGAGAGCTAATATCCCTTGAATTATTTAGTTTAGTTTAGTTTAGTTTAGTTTTATTAAATTTTTATACCGCCCTTCTCCCGAAGGACTCAGGGCGGTGAACAGGGCATATAATAAAAATACAAAAATACAAAAGTTAAAAAAAAGAATTAAATTAATGCCCAAAATAAAACAATAAGAATATACAAATAGTTAAAACCCTAAATTGACTCCCCATCAGGCCAGGCCAGCTTGTTCGAATAAGTGGGTCTTTAACCCTCGCCGGAAGGAGCGGAGATCCGGTGCCATCCGGAGCTCAACCGGCAGTTGATTCCACAGAGCCGAGGCGCCCACAGAGAAGGCCCTCCCCCTGGGGGCCACTAGCCGGCATTCTCTGACCGGAGGCACCCTGAGGAGGCCCTCTCTGTGGGAACGCACAGGGCGGAGGGGAGTTGACGCCGGCAGCAGGTGGTCCCCGAGGTATTCCGGACCCATGCCATGTAAGGACTTAAAAACCATCACTAAGACCTTGAACCTCACCCGGAAGACAACTGGTAACCAATGTAGCTCGCGGAGCAAAGGTGTAACATGGGAGTACCGGGAAACTCCCAAGACAACTCTCGCGGCCGCATTCTGTACCAGTTGGAGCCTCCGAGTGGTCTTCAAGGGAAGCCCCATGTAGAGAGCATTGCAATAGTCAAGACGAGAGGTCACGAGCGCATGAGTGACGGTACACAGGGCATCCCGGTCTAGATAGGGCCGCAACTGATGCACCAGGCGAACCTGAGCGAAAGCCCCCCTAGTCACGGCTACTATATGATCTTCTAAGGTAAGCCGTGAATCTAGGAGGACTCCCAAGTTGCGTGCCCTATCCACGGGGGGTAAAGACTCACCCCCCATAAAAAGCGATGGAACATTTTGAATGTCCCGGGATGTACAGCCACTCAGTCTTGTCAGGGTTGAGTTGAAGTCTGTTCCTCCCCATCCAGACCCGAACCGCCTCCAGGCAACGGGACATCACAGCGAGGGCATCACTGGGGTGGTTTGGGGTCGAAATAAAAAGTTGGGTATCATCAGCATATTGATGATACCCAACTCCAAAACCACGAATGATCTCACCCAGCGGTTTCATGTAGATGTTGAACAGGAGAGGCGAGAGAACCGACCCCTGAGGAACTCCACAAACGAGAGACCTAGGGGCCGATCTCTGCCCCCCTGCCAACACCGACTGCGAACGTCCCAGGAGATAGGAGGAGAACCACCGAAGAACCGTGCCTCCCACTCCCAATCCCCTGAGACGCCGCAGCAGGATACCATGGTCGATGGTATCGAAAGCCGCTGAGAGGTCTAATAGGACTAGGACAGAGGAACATCCCCTATCCCGGGCCCTCCAGAGATCATTCACCAGAGCGACCAATGCCGTCTCCGTGCTGTACCCGGGCCTGAAACCCGATTGGTACGGATCCAGATAATCCGCTTCATCCAGGACCAGAGGGAGCTGATGCGCCACCACACTCTCAACAACCTTTCTTTTATTTCCCATACTATAATTACTTTTTCAAACAGCATATATGCAAAGACATAAATCAGCCTTCATACCTGCCAAGGGAATAACAGAACCATAGACAGATATAGGGTAAAAAATAACAGTAATAATAGTAGTAGTGTTAATTGTTAGCACCAATGCTTCTGTTTGCTCCTTGGAGCAAAGAGTTTTGGAAATTAAAGAAAAAAATGAAAGATACCCTATTACTCATGTGTATTTTCATACTTTTTGGCTTGAGGAATGGCATAAGAGAAGACTCATGCAGGGCTCAGCTGATTAACAGAGTCGACTCCCTCTGGAAAGATTTGTAGTGACTTGCAAATATAGCACATTAATTAGCCCAGCACGAGCTGACTTGTGCTACTGGGTTCTATGGCATCAAGAAAGATGTCAATTGTTTCTATTTGGGGGCTCTTGTGCCTAAAACCCAAAATATACATCAGTGAGAATATTCTTTCTTTTCTTTCTTTTTATAATATTTTATTAATTTTTTAATTTTACAATTAAGTATTTAAAAAACAACGTGGTGACTGGGTTAGTCAATAGTTCAATAACATACATAAATATTTAGTATAAATCTCAAGTTATAACATCAGATATTTCCTCTCTTTTTCCCTTAATATCTACTATCTCATATTCAGCTAATACAGTTCTTATTATTATCAACTAGGTAAAAACATCTTTGTTACATTTATCAATATTTTTTAGCTTATACATATCTTAATTGTGTTTGCATTCAATCCTTATATAAAATCAGTGTCCTGTTATTGCTTTTTTCCAAGTTTTAATTTCCCATCAATATTCAAATTAACATTTAATATTTATAATTTCCAAGCTTTAGGTAACTAAAGTTTCCCTTATCTCAACTTCTTCCTTTTTCCATTTTCATAAAAAAATGTAATATTCTAAATACACATATTATCTATTTGAATATAGTCTTGTTCTCTTTTCTAAACGTTATCTATTTTACACCATATTAAACCATCTAATTAATAATACAGTATCCCCTATAATAAATCAAAACCATTATATGTATTGTCTGGGTTAACCAATAAACAATAATATACATAATTTTTTTTTGTTTAGGTCTAATTTTTAAAAGCTCAAATACTCCCTTTCTTTTTCTGGTAATATCTATTATCTATTGGGTGAACAGAATTCTTATTTTCAACTGATTTCCAAATATTTTATATTAAGTGACCAAAATCTCCCTTATCTCAGCTTCTCCCTTTTCCCTTTTCATACCAAAGTCTATTAGTCTTGTTACACATCTTACCTATTCAATTACAATGTTCCTTTATTTTCTAAAAATTATCTATTTTCCATCATATTCAACCCTCTAGTTAGTAATATGAAATCCCCTCTAATAAATCAAAACCCTCATTTTCTTCAGCCTTACTCTGGCATTCTTTCTTTGACAACTGACCTTCCATGTCAGTGCTCTTGAATTATCAAATAGTTCTCCCTCTATTATTATATATATCATTTGGAATAAGAATAATAAGTCTTGATTGATTAGCCCTTGGGCCATATCAAAGTGCAAAGTTCCAGGAAGAAATTATTACTAAAATGTGATAAAAGGAATTTAAAATGGAATTTGATAAAATACAATTTAAAATGGAATTATAATAAAATGCTATTTCAAATGAAATGGGAATAAAATACAATCTAAAATGAAATTATAATAGTGTATAATAATTTAAGATATAAATAAAATATGATAAAATTATATTTTGGAGTTTCCCTTGCAAATTTGGAATAAGACATACCATTTGGTTCCAGGTTTTTTGGAAGAACTAGCCCATTTGTATTCATTACATTGCCTCCCTGTTACTCCAATTTCCCACAATTGTCCTGATAGGTTTATCTTCCATTCAATCTGTTTCTTCCTTTTCCTCAAATTTCTTCTGAATTTTGTAAGAAGTCTTTTCCATTTTCAGTGTTGTCACTGCCTTTTCTGATTTTTCCGTTAGCTGGATCTGTTGGTCAATTGAGTCCTCTGCCTTAGTATTTAGTTGTTCCACTTCTGTTATTTTCTGCATTGTTAGTTCTTTGGTTGTAGTCAATATCTGGGTTTGTATATTTGAGATGGCATCTTGTTCCTTTATGTTGCATCTTATTTTTTCACAATCTGAAAGAATGGTTTTGTGTATTGATTTCAACATGGAAAGGATTTTTCCTGATCTTCATCCATATTATCGTGATAGTATGTTAAGTTGAAGACTTTAGAATCAAACATTAAAAGTAGTTTTTTTGTTTTATAGCTATGTATGGGACATCTATTTCACATGTTATAGATGGTCTTTATAGTAGAAATTGTTTATCAAGAGTTTATAGTCCAAGGTATGCCATCATCTCAT
The DNA here is from genome assembly GCF_947247035.1 of Vipera ursinii. Classification (NCBI taxonomy): domain Eukaryota; kingdom Metazoa; phylum Chordata; class Lepidosauria; order Squamata; family Viperidae; genus Vipera; species Vipera ursinii. The sequence goes on along the minus strand of NC_139515.1, from coordinate 65,341,073 downwards.
ATAATAATATATGCTTCTCATGTAAAGAAATAGGAAAGCAATTTCCCATGTATAGCTCTGAAAGTCAGTAAAAGTTTACATTCATAATTCAAACAGGCCAGATATGTCACCCAAAAGTTTCTTCTCTGCAGCTGAGTTTTTACAGGTGGTAGCTGTCAAGGTCAGAGAAGTTTCTTCTAGAGTTTGGGCTTTAAGACAAGTCTCTTTTAGGCAATAACAAGGTTGTAATACCATATTTTGCCACAGGATGTCACTTATGCCATTTTAAGTCCAAAGTTTTTATTATAGTTTTTCAAGTCTTATTTCTTTTTTTTAGATAAAAGCAAATGTCTCCAGTAAAGAATAGGAACACTTTTAATCCCAAATTTCAAAAGCATATACATCCAATTAGATTAAAATTGTTCTTATAGTTGCTCTATTTCCCCTGAGTACTTAGTCGTCGCTTTTCTTAGAGGGTGGGGTAGAAATTCCCTTCCCTCTCTCCTCACAGGGGGAAAAAACTTTGAGCAGCTTTTACAGGAAAAAATACTTAAAGTCTTAAAGAGAACATTGCTTTACAGGTGCTTGGTGGTGATTTTGACTTCGGCTGTCAGCAGCTTAGTGACATGCCATATTGCTATGGCCGGTCTTTCCCCTGCCAGTTTGGAGGCTTCCCCAGATCAAACGACAGGGCCATTGCCCTCCCACGATCAATCAGGGTTTCTCTCCATGCTCGTCACCCCTACAGGGCAACTTTTGACCCTTTCCAGGGTCCCTCAGCAGGACAAATTCGGATGTGAAAGACAGAGCTCAACTTCCACCATCCACTGTGCTGTGATGGCAAACCAGAAGTCTTTCTTTTCTTGCCTCCTACTCTATGGAACACCATTCCCCAGAAATCAGATTGACCTTTCTACTGCTATTGTTTAAGGTTCTAGGAACATGGCTTTTGCCAACAGGTACGGGGACCCAGAAGTGTGGTAGAATCCTAAATTTTCACCAATCTGAACTACAGTAGGAATAGGATACATAAAACATCACTGGACAAAAAGGTGCACTAATATCCTTAACATGGTAAAGGCATTTAATGAGAGTTTGCTGCAAACATAAAAGTTTTGCACACTGAAGGATAAACATGAACAACATAACATTTAATAATTTATCCCAGTAGAATGATACTAGCTTATTTCCTATCTTGCATGAATTTCTTGAAAGAGCTAAATTCAAAATTACAGCCATTAAGCTACCACAGGGTAATACTCTGCTGAGACAGTGATTGTTTTTTAATTAATTTACTTTTGAAGTACATATGCCTGCTTCCCCATTCAAATGGAGCATTAACATGATCCACAAGAATAACCAAATGAAGATATTATGAGAACATGTTAAAATAAACACAATGAAAACAATTTTTCGTATGAAAATATATCAAAGCAGCATCCAAGCACTATTATTAAACTTAGAGGAAAAAACATTTCTTATATGTCTGGCTTTGATTTCTAGGGGTAATTAAATATTAATTATTTATATTATTATATAAATGTTATGATATAAATTATTTGTATCATTAAAATTATATTGGCTGTTCCCCTTCCAACTGTACCCAGGTCTCCTTGTCATCTTTGCTACCGCTAAAGCCTTATGTCAGTGTTTTTGCCTCTCATTCTGGACTCTTTTTTCCTCATTATTGTTTGTTGCCTGAGTGTGGTCATATGAATGTGTTGAAACAGAAAAAAATGAAAGCAGGGGCTAATGATGTGAAAAGGTGAATTAACTGAAAAGGTGGTGTTATGTACTGGGTTTGTTGCTTGATTGACGAGACGAGGCGAGTGAGTTCAGCAAGAATCATTCTTTATTTGCTTACAGGAACTGAACTGAGAAACAGGGCTGCGAATGCAGCTATTTATACCCTGGCCTCTAGGTGGCAGCCAATAGGCTTAAAGCAACCTATTGCCACCCTGGAAGCATCCAATGGTGGCGCTGGAGACGGGCTGTCTGAGAAGCTGGGAGCCGTTAGCCAGCTTCACTACTTAAACAACCTTCCAGCAATTAACCCCAGGTGATACTCTTTGGTAAGACAAAACCCAATACATTACACCCCTCCCCCCTAGAATGTACACACATTATAATAACAAAAGGAATGATTACAGCAATTACAAGGTTTACAGAGATACAAGTACATGTCTTTCTGTATCTTGCTAATACAGAGGCTCTCCTGGCTAGTAACAATTCAATGACACATACAACATTATAGCTCAGTTATTTTGGAACAAAATCCTGTAAATACACAGGAGGTTTGTGAACCCTCGTGGAACGCCTGGGAGAGCCAGGCACTCCCCAGTCCACCAGCTTTCCTGCCAGGCTGGGTAGACCAAGGTCCATGAGTTCAAGCAAGTCTCGCTGACTCGGAATTCTCTGGCTGGTTGGCCCACTCCAGAGTCTAATCCTTCCACAGAGTTAGCACAGCGACTGTAGTATTCTGGTTGACTTTCTCTGTCAGGGGCCTCATGTTGCACTCCTGGGCTTTGCCCCTCTATGACCACCTCCCCATTGCTCTGACTGCTTGGGATTTCAGAGCATGTGGATTGTTCAGCCTGGCTGCCGGTTTGAGGTCCATGGCTGGGACCTGGGATGAAGTCCTTGCTTTGTGGTCGTTCTGGAAAACATTTCCTAAGCCGATCGATA